>NC_140754.1:51317500-51917500 GCF_051527215.1 Medicago sativa
ACAACAACATCAACATTTCACCTTAATTCATCAAGAATCACAATCCACAATGAATAACTCATTTTCATCAAACTCTTAAAACAACAACTTCATTAAATGGAACACTCATGGCATAATTAACAACATCAAAATCTCTTCATCAATTCATCAATCTTGGTACCCAAAGCACCAATTCAATAACAACATGTTCCAAATCAATAACAACAACTAATGAACACAAATTCATGCACAATTCAACACCACAACTTCAATTCTCATCAAACTTGCTCAAGAACACAAAGCACCAACAACTATGCATTTAAACATGTTAATTCACATACTAACATACAATTATCACATAAATCATGTTCTCAAACATAACAACAACAATTATGCACGAATTTTACAACAATTAGGTTCAATTCATCAATTTAACAAAAATGGGTAAAGAAAAAAAAAGATGAATTATGGTTGAAACCTAACCCTCTTACCTCTAGCACCAAGATTCTCTAACCCAAGCTTCAATTTAGCTCCTAGATGATGAATCCCCTCCTCAAGCTCTAACCCTTGATCTTGTTCTTCCCTCTAGCCTCTATCTCTTCTCTTCTCAATGAAAATGAAATGAAAATGTTTGTAACCCTATCTCTTCTCACTAACATTAGTTTATAAAGGCTCACTTAATGGGCTTATCTCACAAACCTTAATGGGCCTAACCCATTTCTAATTCAACCTCAAAAATGTTACTGCTCACTTACTGGTAAAATATAACACTAACGGTCACTTAACGGTAATTAAAATAATTACTACACCCTCTCTAGTAACTTGGTAAAATAATAACTTCCACTAAACACTAAAAAAATAACTTTCTGCAAAATTACAAAATTGCCACTGCCCTCAAAATGACCAAAATGCCCCTAAGTCCAAAATGACTAAAATACCCTTCTAACACCGAATTCTACGATTCCCAACCAAAAATACACGCAGAGGCAAATAATCACATAAGAGCACATATAACACACATAAATAAATAATAAAATAAAACTAGCGAAAATCAGGCTGTTACAATGATCATTGGGATCCTAGTCTAAAACCGGTTAACTATGACCCAGCTGCCTTTTGGAAACAAATCACCGGTCTTAACAAATACGTCCCTAGGGCGAACAAAGCTAGCAACATTCACAACCCTGTACTTAGGTACCTTCAGAGGGTAATGGCTTGCACTATTTGGGGTAGAACCGAGCTAGGAAACACTAGAACCGATGAGTTGTTCATGTTATGGGCAATGCTCTACAACCACCTCGCCAATACTTGTTTTTATTTGATTGATCACCTAGACTTTGTCGGTACTAGACCGGCCGGTAGAGGAGACATAGTGGTGGGTGGCATCATTACATATATAGCTAGGTGTTTTGGAGTGGGTGAAGATGAGGGGATCAAACCAATTGAGGGAAACAATAGGCTTAACATAGAAACCCTTATTGCTATGAATTTCATCAAACATCGTCCACCCCTTCATTACCAACTTAAGCTAAATGTCCCAATCATGTTTTTATTGCCTAACCCATCTCAGACTACCACCTAGGTGGAAGAAAATTGGGTGTATGTTAATGATGTGCAGGTTCTTGGTGAGCAAGATGATGATGAGGGAGAAGGTGCTAACTTGCACCATGATGAAGAAGACGGTGCTAACTTGCACCAAGAGGGGCACCATGGCCATGAAGCCGGTGAGCTTAATGAAAATCAAAGATGGACATGGATTCACAATGAAATCGAGAGGATGAGCACCGAGCAACAAAGGCAAGGTGTTGAGATCTCCGGCCTTCGCAATGAAGTTCAAAGGGGCAACCGTGTCAATGATGAAAATAATGAGATGCTCCATCGGATGATGCAACACCTCCAACTTCAAGGTCCTCCATATGGACCTCAATAAATTATGAGCTTTCCTCTTCCTCTCTTCCCTTCTCTCCTCTCTCTACTACTCTTCTTCTACTCCTTCTCTCTTATTCTTCTTCTTCTTCTTCTCTTTTAATTTCTTTTTCTTTTGAATCATTGAGGACAATGCTTCCCCTAAGTGTGGGGGGGGGGGGGGGGGGGGGGGCTAATAAAGTGTCTAGAGTCGTAGTGTCCAAACTCCCTTGAACTTTATTCTTTTGTTTTGTTTTTATAGTGAAAGGCATGACTAGTAGCTTGTTTTTAATGCAAAAAATGGCATGAAAATTTTTGTTTTGTCTCTTCTTTAGGTTGCTTCTTATACATGAAAGTAGTTTCTTGTGTTCTTATGATCTTGCTATACCCATGTCTTGTTTTATTGTGAAAATCTCCAATGAGAAAAGCACTCGGTTGCAATCCTTGAGCAAATGTATGAATAGGTATTTTAAGGAACACGTTCTATCTTTAGTGTTAACTTAGACCCTTTAAAGTCTTAAGAGTAAAAGTAGTATAAGTTTGTGTGGGAAATTAATCAAATGTTCTTAATTGTTATATTCTTAAATTGTTAAAGTTAATGGGGCGGGAGAATGGCACCAACATGTGGGGGAAAGGACAATCCCTAACTTCCTAATTGTGGTGATGACTCCCTAATTTGAACTTAAAGTGAAACAAATTCATCAATGCTAGGGGGAAAGGACAATTACATCCAAAAAGACTTCCTACGCGGAGATGAAATAAAAGAAAATTTTGCAGCACTGCTTAGGGTGATTTTGAATCTAGGGGGAAAGGACAATTACATCCGAGAAGACTTCCTACGAGGATAGATAGCCCCTAAGCATCTGTAGCCCCTTGTGCTTAATTGTTAATCTAATCTAATTTTAACTTAAATTCCCATCACTCTTATATGAAATGAAGAAAGGACTTTTCTCGGTTACTTTAGCATTAAGGATAGAACCTGTTCCTCATAATATCTGTCTTATACAGGAGCAAGAAAAGGGTTGGACTGCACACACACACTCACTTGAGACTTGATGTTGGGTGGAATAGGTTCATGAGGAATGTTTGAAATTGTAGTTAGTGTACTTGAAGCAAAACCTTTCTTTTGAGACATGTGTTCTTAATATTGCCAAGATTAATCTTTTGTTGCTGCTATGTCTATTGCCTTTTGCTTGAGGACAAGCAAAGGTTCAAGTGTGGGGGAGTTTGATGAGTCATTAATTAGTCTATTTTATTGCATTATTTAGTTTAGTTTTATTTAAGATTTGATTTTATTTTATTGCATTTTATTTCCTTTTTGAATATTTTACTTTAAATTGCTTTTTATTATATTTTAGGAACGAATATATGGTGGAAGGTGTCTTGGAGCAAAAGAAGAGGACTGGAGCAAATACAGTGCGAAAATATGAAGATACGGGACAAAAATATATTCCCACATAGTCAGAAGCTTGGCACGGCCCGTGCCAACATGTGGCACGGCCGTGCCACCTCCCAGAAGCCTCTTTTGCTGCTTTTCTTCGAGCCCAAGTTACTATGTTGTAGTTTTACTGCTTTGCCCTTGTAGTTGCTTAGATTTTAAGTCAATTGTAAAGCTATAAATAGAGTAGCACTCCATCATAAACATTCATCTTTTGTTCTTGGAATAAAAGTTCACTTTTATATTATTGTTCTTTTACTTTATTGCTTTCTCTCTTCTTCCCCCATGTCTACAATGAACCTTAGTGAGTAGACTCTTCTTTGTCTTGGGATTGTTGGATAAGTCTAACGACGTAATCCTAATAAGTCTAACGACGTAATCCTAAACAAACCAAGCTTAAACCCTAATTTTATGTAACCCTAATTTCTAATCTAGATTCACCGCATTAACGTGGATTAACAATTATCAAACTGTGGAAGCGAAAGCGGAGGGTTTGATAATCGTTAATCCATCATCCCAAACATCAATTCATAAAGCGAGAGCGGAGTTTTGATGTTGGAACAAGTGAATCTAGACAATAATTGCAAAACAGTGAAATAGTCTTTGCAATTATTGAGACAAGAGTAGTTTCAATCCTCTATGCATCCTCTAGTAATCAAGTCAGCAAAATAGGCTTGGTTGCTAGAAGTAAACTCTCACCAGACTTTCATCGGAAAGGTGAGGGGCTAAGGGAAACCGGTCTTTAGAAATTAAGGTGTAAACCATGAAATTAGATGTTTAAATCTTGTCTAGTGAAGGGTTTGTTGTTATGATGGACCAATGATCCCAAGGCTCTTTTATATTATTGTTATTTACTTTCAGCAATTAAACCCCCTTTTTATAAACTTTTCTCTCTTCTAATCATTCTCTAAAAGTTAATTGAATTCACAACTCCCTAGCGGAACGATACTCTACTTACTACTATTACTTCGATAGGCCGTGCGCTTGCGGTTTGGTTCTATCACCTATCATGACCTATATGCAACGTACTTCAATCCTAGACCTACATGCATGCCGGTACCGGATCCTATCGTCATAATAATGTAGTTCAGAGATGTGTTACTGAAACATACATTTCGTCATTCGTCATTATGCAGTATGATATGATGCATGAAGACTCGCCAAACATCATTTAGAAAGACACTTAAACAACACATCATCTTTACGTCATAGTTATTCGTCATTTTTCATTATTCGTCATTCTTCGTCTTTCTTCATTTTAACAATCATAACGTCGTTATACATCATTGTAACACCCTATTTCTAATAAGCGGTAAAACGCGAGAATATATCAGACATATTCTAGAAATAGATGCTACGTCTTCGAATAAAACCACAAAACATACATGCATAAAGATCATGTTTACATAATATAGCAGCGGAACATACATATAATTCATAAAACATCTCCAAATATCAACATGATACAATTGTATCCTCCAAATCTCGAATAACAAAATAACATCTCAACTCCAAATACATGGTCAAAATAAAACAACATGCAAGAACTATCCTAAATCAGAGCCCTAATCTAGACACTTGCATGAAAAAGAGGAACTCCACTCCTCGGCATCATCAAGCAAACAACTAAGCATCCTGCACTCCATCTACCCGTCCATACAGAAAGGTAGGTGGTAAACCACTGAGGGTTAGCATTGCATCATCATAATCCACGAAAAACATTTATCATCAACATTGGAAATGAAAAAATATATTCAAGAATAACAATCCATACATATATTCACAAGTATCCACATCACATGCATATTATTCTTACCATCATTGCAAGTTCATCTCAACAAGTGTATCATACACATATAACAAATTCACCTTGTCAATCAACAATTAACCCTCAATAATTCACTCCACAAATTACAGTTAGCAAATCAATCATCAAACACATTGCAATGCAATTCAATCCACCAACAGTTTATGCAATGATCCTAGACTCATCTAGATGCATGTGGTACCAATCACCTCCAGGTAGTCACCTTCGATGCAACAAAAACATCGTACTCACCTCAATTGGATATAAAATCCGCCACCATCAGTCTTGGATATAAAATCCACCACCATCAGTCTTGGATATAAAATCCACCACCATCAGTCATGAATGCATGAACATATGACTCAACTACAAATGCATATGTCCACACAAACAATAATCACATCACCATCACCAATACTTGTATATATGCAATCATCAACAATTCACCACCAATTTAACATATATACAGTCACCAACAACATCAAAATCACACAACATGAAGTTGTCACATAAATACACCACCAATCCTCTTCACATAACATATAACAATTCTCCATAAAGGATTCACAATCAATTGGTTCTCAAAAGTCATCTTTAGTCAAGTTCGTCTCTCAAAATCACCACAATTAAATTAATTGAACATTTGAGTCAAAACCAAGTAAACAAGATCAATTGCCTATGTCATGTGTTCTCACAAGTCACATATATGTGCAGTAGAGGTTACATAAGCATTTCATCGGCCAAATATGACGAATTCATAAAAATCATAATGTTCGTCTCAATTATCATTTTTCAAAGAATTTCCCAATTTCTAAGTAAAAACAAGTAGGTTCACTACATCACAGTTTAACCACCTTAGTTGCACTCTTAAAAATGAAGTTTCAAAGATTAAAATCATTCCACAAGGATTGGGTCGACTTAGAACTAGTTATGCGGGATTTTCGACAAAACGTTTCAAGAGTATTTTCCCCATAACTTTCAAACCAAAAATCGTATTCAAGTCAAACCAACGCCCTTAGAAAGATAAAAATATTATCTACAATTTTCATGTTTGCACCAAGAACCAGTTCAAAACAAAAACGAGAGAAAAGGCATGAAAACACAAAACAGGGAGCACTGACCTGTGCAGCTGGCAACTGCGAGTAGATCTACTCGCCATTGCGAGTGCTCGCAACTGCGAGTACGCTTTACTCGCCATTGCGAGTCATGACAGTTCAGTCTCGGGAAAAACCTCATTTTCACCCCAAAACCCCAATTTTGACTCCCCAATGCCCAAATTTGATCCCAAAGTTCATCCAAACATTTCTAAACATGAAAAGACACACAAATGCATATCAAATTTGTCCCAAAACATTCTCTAAACAAAAATCATCATTTGACCCATTTTCCATCAAACATTCAAAAACAACACAAAGTCATAGCAAACTCTCCATTCATGATTACCCAATGTTTTAATCATCAACAACAACATCTCTCAACAACAACAGCAGCTAAACATCATGAATTCATCAACAATTCAGCACAATAACACTTCATATCATCATTTTTGGATAAAAATTCAAAGCACACATATAACCACAACTTAAGCATGTAATTTCATCATCAACAACTCAATTAACATTTAATTCACATACCCAAACATTGCATCAAAACATGTACACGAATTTACCAGCGATTAGGCTCAATTCAACAATTTCATGAAATCGGTAAAAAGAAAAAGATGTGAATTATGGTTGAAATCTAACCCTCTTACCTCTAACACCAAGATTTTCTAACCCAAGCTTCAATTTAGCTCATAGATGATAAATCCCCTCTTTGCCTTCTAACCCTTGTTGTTGTTCTACTCTCTAGCCACAATCTCTTCTCTTCTCAAATGAAATGAAATGTGAAATGTTTGTAAAACCTAATTTCACCAACAACTAGAGTTTATATACATGTTCTACTCAATTGGGCTTATCTCTCAAACCTTAATGGGCCTAACCCATTTCTATTCTAACACCCAAAATGCCACTACTCACTTAATGGTAAATTATAACACTAACGGTCACTTAATGGTAAATAAAATAATTACTACACCCTCTCTAGTAACTTGGTAAAATAATACTCTTACTAAGCACTAAAATATCCTCCAACAAAATTACAAAATTACCCCTGCTCTCAAAATGACCAAAATGCCCCTAAGTCCAAAATGACTAAAATACCCTTCTACATCGAATTCTACAATTCCCAACCAAAAATACACACAGAGGCAAATAATCACATATAAACACATATAACACACATAAATAAATAGTAAAATAAAACTAGCGAAAATTGGGCTGTTACAACTCTCCCCCACTAGAAAGAATTTTCGCCCTCGAAAATTACCTGAAGGAAACAACTCTGGATACGCAACCCTCATCCTACTCTCCGATTCCCAAGTGGCACTCTCACCGGTCGGTCCAACCCAAATCACTTTAACCAAAACGACCTTTTTGCCACGCAAACGCTTCACTTCACGATCCTCAATCCTAACTGGCCCAGTCTCAACGGTCAAACTGTCAATTACTTCTAAATCATCCACTTGAATCACATGAGACGCGTCATACACATACTTCCTCAACTGAGACACATGAAACACATCATGAAGATTAGACAAAGATGGCGGTAACGCAATCCGATACGCTACAACCCCAACCTTCTCAACAATCTCAAACGGTCTAACAAAATGAGGAGTCAACTTTCGACACTTCAAAGCACGACCAACACCAATTACAGGATTCACTCTCAAAAACACATGATCACGAACCTGAAACTCAAGGTTTTTCCTCCTCTTATCATGATAACTCTTCTGCCTACTCTGAGACGCTTTCATCTTCTCTTGAATCATCTTAACCTTCTCGGTCGTCTCTTGCACAACTTCCGGTCCTAACAAAGCACTTTCTCCTGACTCATACCAACACAACGGAGTTCTACACCACCAACCATACAAAGCCTCAAACGGTGCCATCCCGATACTAGAATGAAAACTGTTATTGTAAGTGAACTCAATCAACGGTAAACATTCAATCCAACTGACACCTTGCTCCAACACACAAGCTCTCAACAAATCTTCCAAACTCTGAATAGTCCTCTCCGTCTGACCATCAGTCTGGGGATGATAAGCAGAACTCAACCTTAACTTAGTTCCCAAAGCATCTTGCAAACTCTCCCAAAACCTAGAAGTAAACCTTGGATCCCGATCCGACACAATACTAGAAGGAACACCATGCAATCTAACAATCTGCTCAATGTAGATCTCAGCCAACTTCGCCGCAGACATACCGGTCTTAATAGGAACAAAATGTGCCGACTTCGTCAACCGATCAACAATCACCCAAATAGAATCAAAACCCTTAGCAGTCTTCGGCAACGCTCCAACAAAGGCCATTGATATACTATCCCCTTCCATTCTGGCACAAACAACGGCTGCATCAAACCTGACGGCTTCTGATGTTCAATCTTAGACTTTTGACACACCAAACAAGCATACACAAACTCTGCGATCTCTTTCTTCATTCCAGGCCACCAAAACAACTTCTTCAAATCCTGATACATCTTAGTCGCTCCTGGATGAATACTCAAACTACTTCTGTGACCTTCTTCCAAAATCTGCCTCTTAAGCTCAAGAACTCTTGGTACACAAACACGATCACGAAACATCAAAACACCATTCTCACCCAACCTGAAGTCTCCACCCTTACCTTGGTTAACCAACACTACTCGATCTACAAGTTCCAAATCTCCCTTCTGACCATTCTTGATCTCTTCCAGAATATTACTCGTCAGCTTCAACATTCCAAGTCTCACACCCTCCGGTGTCAACTCACTAACCAAACTCAAATCTCGAAACTGCTCAATCAACTCCAACTCTTTTACCATCAAAGCAAACATATGCAACGACTTCCTACTCAAAGCATCAGCAACAACATTGGCCCTTCCAGGATGATAGCTCAACTGGAAATCAAAATCCTTAAGATACTCCAACCATCTCCTCTGTCTCATATTCAACTCCTTCTGGTCAAACAAATACTTCAAACTCTTATGATCACTGAACACTTCAAACTTAGAACCATACAGATAATGCCTCCAAATCTTCAACACATACACAACGGCCGCTAATTCCAAGTCATAAGTCGGATAATTCTTCTCATGCACTTTTAATTGCCTTGAAGCATAAGCCATAACCTGACGATTCTGCATAAGCACACCACCAAGACCCATCTTAGAAGCATCATGATACACAACAAATGATTCCTTCGGATTCGGCAAAATCAACACTGGAGCCGAAGTCAACCTCTTCTTCAACTCTTGGAAACTCTTCTCACACTTAGCATCCCAATCATAAGCTTGTTCTTTCCGAGTCAACTGCGTCAATGGCAACGCAAACTTAGAGAATCCCTCAATGAACCTCCGATAATAACCTGCCAATCTAAGAAAGCTCCTCACTTCAAAAATAGACTTAGGTGATTCCCATTGCAACACTGCATCAACCTTCGACGGATCCACGACAATACCACCTTTAAAAATCACATGACCAAGGAAACTCACTTCCCGCAACCAAAACTCACACTTGGACAACTTAGCAAACAACTTCTTCTCCTTCAAGACTCCCAACACAATCCTCAAATGCTCGGCATGCTCTTCTTCAGACTTCGAATACACCAAAATATCATCTATAAACACCACCACAAAACGATCCAGAAAAGGATGAAATATTCTATTCATATACTCCATGAAAACACCTGGCGCATTAGATACTCCAAATGGCATCACAGAATACTCATAGTGTCCATACCTCGTTCTAAACGCAGTCTTGGATATATCTTCCGCATTTACTCGAATCTGATGATATCCTGATCTCAAATCAATCTTACTGAACACTTCTGCACCAACCAACTGATCCATCAAATCATCAATCCTCGGAAGCGGATACCGATTCTTAATTGTCACCTTGTTCAACTGCCGATAATCCACACACAACCTCATGCTTCCATCTTTCTTCTTAACCAACAACACAGGAGCTCCCCACAGCGAAACACTTGGCGTGATAAACTGTTTCTCTAGCAACTCTTCCAACTGCTTCTTCAACTCACCCAACTCTAATGCAGACATCCGATACAGCGCAATCGAAATAGGACTCGTTCCAGGTACCAAATCAATTGCAAACTCAACTTCCCTCTCCGGCAGTAACTCGGTAATGTCGTACGGGAAAACTTCTGGAAACTCTTGCACTACCGGCAAATTACCAACTCCTTTCTCACTACTCTCCTTCAAGGATGCAAACATCATGAACACACTAGCTTCGCCATCCAATGACTTCTTCACTTGGTTCGCGGTCAAGAACTTCCCACCTTCCACCGCTACCGGCTTAGAAAACGTCACACTCTTGGTCAAACATTTAATGTTAACACCAAAAGTCAACATCCAATCCATACCGAAAATCACGTCCATATGCTTCAAAGGAAGACACACAAGATCCAAGTCAAAATCAACATTGCCAAAACTAACAGGACACTTAGCACACACTAAAGAAGTAGTCACTGAACCACTAGCCGGGGTGTCGATAACCATCCCTCGAGACAACGGAGTCACAACCAAACCCAAACGCTCAACACAACTAACCGCAATAAAAGAATGAGTAGCACCAGTATCAATAATTGCAATCAAAGGAGTACTATTGATAAAACACATAACTCGGATGAGATTATCTGGATGCTCCACCTCTTCCGCATTCAATGCAAACACCTTGCCCGCCGCCTTCTTCGGTTTGGTACACCTAGTACTGATATGCCCCTTCTCTCCACAATTGTAGCAAGTGATCTCCTTTTTGCACTCAACAGCCTTGTGACCTGCTTCTCCACACTTGTAGCACTTCTCACTACCCTTGCAATCATTAGCAAAATGGCCCAATGTGCCACACTTGTAGCATCTCACCTCAGCAACATTCACCTTAGAGCCTCCACCAGATTCTCTCTTCTTGCCTTTGTCCTTGTTGTACGGCTTCCCAAATCCATAACTCTTTCCCTTCTTCTCATTCTGAGCCTTGTAATGATTCACCTTAACCTTTCCAGCTTCATCAAACATACGACACTTATGCACCAAAATATCAAAATCACGGATCTCCTGAACACACATGTACTGATAGATGTCGGGCCTCAAACCGCTCTCGAACTTCACACACTTGGAAACCATAGCATCCTCCGCATTGATGTACGGGCAAAACCTCAAAAGCTCCTCAAACTTTGCTGCATACTCAGCCACGGAACGGTTCTCTTGCTTCAAGTTCAAGAATTCCACTTCCTTCTTAGTCCTCAAATCCTCAGGAAAGTACTTCCTCAAAAACTCAGTCTTGAACCTAGCCCAAGTCACAGCTCCACCAGCCTCAAGCCTTCCTTTAGCATTGGTCCACCAATACTCAGCTTCCTCAGCAAGAATGTGAGTAGCCAACCTGACCTTCTGGTCCTCACTAGTCACCATAGCACAAAAGATCCTCTCCATAGCCTACACCAGCTCTGAGCTCCATCCGGGTCGTACCTACCCTTGAACGTCGGCGGACTGTTTCGCAAGAAACGATCCAACCTCTGCTCCTCCGCCTCACCAGGATCACGATGACCAACTGCCGCCTGCTCATTAACTTGAGCCAACACCTGAGTCATCGAAGTCAAAGCCTGAGCAATCGCTCCATCATCTCTACCACCAGCCATCTCACTTCTACACAAAACCAACCAACGGATAAGAACAACATCACAACACAAGAACAAGTACCGAAGGTAACTCATTACCATTCGCATACTAACAGGGTAAATCAACAAACACTAGTCTATTAGTCCAGACAAGACTGACCACGGCTCTGATACTAACTTGTAACACCCTATTTTTAATAAGCGGTAAAACGCGCGAATATATCAGACATATTCTAGAAATAGATGCTACGTCTTCGAATAAACCACAAAACATACATGCATAAAGATCATGTTTACACAATATAGCAGCGGAACATACATATAATTCATAAAACATCTCCAAATATCAACATGATACAATTGTATCCTCCAAATCTCGAATAACAAAATAACATCTCAACTCCAGATACATGGTCAAAATAAAACAACATGCAAGAACTATCCTAAATCAGAGCCCTAATCTAGACACTTGCATGAAAAAGAGGAACTCCACTCCTCGGCATCATCAAGCAAACAACTAAGCATCCTGCACTCCATCTACCCGTCCATACAGAAAGGTAGGTGGTAAACCACTGAGGGTTAGCATTGTATCATCATAATCCACGAAAAACATTTATCATGAACATTGGAAATGAAAAAATATATTCAAGAATAACAATCCATACATATATTCACAAGTATCCACATCACATGCATATTATTCTTACCATCATTGCAAGTTCATCTCAACAAGTGAATCATACACATATAACAAATTCACCTTGTCAATCAACAATTAACCCTCAATAATTCACTCCACAAATTACAGTTAGCAAATCAATCATCAAACACATTGCAATGCAATTCAATCCACGACGAATTCATAAAAATCATAATGTTCGTCTCAATTATCATTTTTCAAAGAATTTCCCAATTTCTAAGTAAAAACAAGTAGGTTCACTACATCACAGTTTAACCACCTTAGTTGCACTCTTAAAAATCAAGTTTCAAAGATTAAAATCATTCCACAAGGATTGGGTCGACTTAGAACTAGTTATGCGGGATTTTCGACAAAACGTTTCAAGAGTATTTTCCCCATAACTTGCAAACCAAAAATCGTATTCAAGTCAAACCAACGCCCTTAGAAAGATAAAAATATTATCTACAATTTTCATGTTTGCACCAAGAACCAGTTCAAAACAAAAATGAGGGAAAAGGCATGAAAACACAAAACAGTGAGCACTGACCTGTGTAGCTCGCAACTGCGAGTAGATCTACTCGCCATTGCGAGTGCTCGCAACTGCGAGTACGATTTACTCGCCATTGCGAGTCATGACAGTTCAGTCTCGGGAAAAACCTCATTTTCACCACAAAACCCCAATTTTGACTCCCCAATGCCCAAATTTGATCCCAAAGTTCATCCAAACATTTCTAAACATGAAAAGACACACAAATGCATATCAAATTTGTCCCAAAGCATTCTCTTAGCAAAAATCATCATTTGACCCATTTTCCATCAAACATTCAAAAACAACACAAAGTCATAGCAAACTCTCCATTAATGATTACCCAATATTTTAATCATCAACAACAACATCTCTCAACAACAACAGCAGCTAAACATCATGAATTCATCAACAATTCAGCACAATAACACTTCATATCATCATTTTTGGACAAAAATTCAAAGCACACATATAACCACAACTTAAGCATGTAATTTCATCATCAACAACTCAATTAACATTTAATTCACATACCCAAACATTGCATCAAAACATGTACACGAATTTACCAGCGATTAGGCTCAATTCAACAATTTCATAAAATCGGTAAAAAGAAAAAGATGTGAATTATGGTTGAAATCTAACCCTCTTACCTCTAACACCAAGATTTTCTAACCCAAGCATCAATTTAGCTCCTAGATGATGAATCCCCTCTTTGCCTTCTAACCCTTGTTGTTGTTCTTCTCTCTAGCCTCTATCTCTTCTTTTCTCAAATGAAATGAAATGTGAAATGTTTGTAAAACCTAATTTCACCAACAACTAGAGTTTATATACATGTTCTACTCAATTGGGCTTATCTCTCAAACCTTAATGGGCCTAACCCATTTCTATTCTAACACCCAAAATGTCACTACTCACTTAATGGTAAATTATAACACTAACGGTCACTTAATGGTAAATAAAATAATTACTACACCCTCTCTAGTAACTTGGTAAAATAATACTCTTACTAAGCACTAAAATATCCTCCAACAAAATTACAAAATTACCCCTGCTCTCAAAATGACCAAAATGCCCCTAAGTCCAAAATGACTAAAATACCCTTCTACACCGAATTCTACAATTCCCAACCAAAAATACACACAGAGGCAAATAATCACATATAAACACATATAACACACATAAATAAATAGTAAAATAAAACTAGCGAAAATCGGGCTGTTACAATCATCATTAACACATTATCGTTAATTAACATTATATGTTCATCTGAATTATATCTAACTCATTCTCTTATTAGAACTCATGCCATGTTTAGAACCTACACTCATCCTTGGTTTCTTCTACATTCTCTGCACCATTTACTCCTAGTAACCTACCTTATCCTTCATCCTAGGTCTTTATGATTTTTACTACTCCCTCGTCTTTCCTCCTAATAACTTATGTCCATACGACTAAACTTATTAAGTCATAAAACCCTGTCGTCAGTTATTAAATTCATCATTATTATCGTCTATTACCTTATTCCTCTAACATCATACACTAATTTTACTTGGTTTGTACCTTTAAAGGTATAGTTTAAATCATTAGACTCAATCTTTATTCTAAGTTTCTTCTATTATCTTTGTCTCTTATTTATGAACTATTCCTAAAACATTCATCTTTTCTTATCTTATCACTTACCTTTCTTCTCATTCATCTTACTCACTTCTATTAGATTCATATCCTGACTCACCGCTCTTACTACCCCTCTCGTCGTTCATTTAATTCGTACACAACTTCCTATCTAAGTTTACATTTCATCCTAACAACCCCAACATTGTAATCAGTTCTCTAAATTCATCCTCCTTATTTCTACTGTTATGATCTTGTATCATTAATCATAAGTAACTCGATATTCATCACATCTTTCACCACATCTCTTTATTAAACCTACTCATCTCTAATCCTCATTCACCCATGCCTCGTCGTGTCTTTATCTTTACCCTTTTACCTTGACTCCTTTCCGCATCAACCTGACAACTTTCCTAAGTTCACACTCTTCATATAGCCTAGTCGCTATATTCATCCCTTACTATAATTTACTATCATTTTCATATTTATTAGTTCATGAATAACCCTCTTACAACTCACTCTACTTTCCCCTTAAGTCTTTCATAAGCATATTTATTTACGTCGTTCATCATCATACGATATTTATACTATCTTCATACCTCATCATCTTATAACGTGAATATCGGATCCGTCGGTTAACATCATATCTACATATTAGTTTACATTTTTGTCAAACCAACATCATATTTAGATCCCACATCCATTCTTAATTTACCCTCGTTCTCTTCATCTTTTACTTCTATAGACACATTATATCCTTCATCCTCAATCACTATTCCATTCTCCACATAATGGTTTCCATCTATACATCTAGCTTCTTACGTTCTTAAGATCCTATCCTCATGTATTAGTTCCTCATTATTGTCGTCTATACCCTAGTATTCTATCTTCGTATTCTTGGTTTGCTATAGTTCATGTTATTTCTAACTAATCTTATCTCCACCTTTACTCTTCTCTAATACTTTTGATGACCATCTTATTTTAAATTCATTACAGCAAAAGAAACTACTCCTATAACCCTTAATTAAATTCATCTCATTTAAGTTTATTGATTTGGGGCCTTACTATACATCTTAGGAACCCTTTGGAGGCATACAAATAGGTCAAAAATAGTCTAAGTCTACAGTGCATCGTGGCACGTTGAGTTCCAATCGTGGCACGTTTGGACAGCATAAAAATGGGTTTCATTTCTGGAAAAAAACGTGGCACGTTGGGCTTCAATCGTGGCACGATTGGGACATTTTCAGAACTCAGAAAACAGCGTTTTTACCCTCAAATTTGCTCCTAACTTGGCTATAAACCACCGTTTTTGACCTCGTTTGATCCTAAATTGATAGGGAACATTACCTAGGGTTACCCTAACAACTAAACACTAACTTTTCCATTACCTCACCGGATTACCTACTCTTTCAAGATTAAAATCTTCAATTTAAAAACCCTAAATTGATCTCATAAATTCCATTCATTCAACAACATCATTACCTTTGTTCATCACCATAATTCCATCATAAATCGCATTACAATAACACATCATACTAAATAGATCATCATAGATTAAACAACCTAAGGTGGTAGGAATCTCCCCCTTACCTCAAATCTTCGAAGTCACAGCTTTTCAGCTTTCTTCTCCAGAACTAGGGTTTCTCTGCCTCCGCTCCTCTCTTCTATTCTTCTTCACGTTCAGAAAAAAATGAGACCTCTGATTGTTAATTCTCTATTTATACTTGGGCTATCCTCCTACTATTATTCTTTCTATTTTATTTTCCATTATTTTTACTTCTCCCTCCCCCACTTAATTGAAACTTCTATTCTACACCTCCCGCCTCTATATTACTTTATTTATTTTTCGCTTTCATCATAATAATCCTCCTATCACGTCATTAATCATCATAAATCTATTTCTTCATATATAACATAATATTCTAGCATCATAACACCATTATAATAAACAAAATCAAGAATTCTTTTAATTAACTTCATTAAATCAATACATGTAATTTTTGGGGTGTTACAAGCATGTCCCAACCTTCTATGCCACATCCATTTCTTATCGTTCACTGACAGAAGGCAAATTACCTTCTGGTCAACCAGTTCAGAGAAGTTAATTTTATAGACATGCTTCATCCTTTTTCCCTTGAATACTGTGGACTTATCATCTTTGTTGATTACTGTGCAGTTGGTCTTTTCAAACATCACATCATAACCATTATCACAAAACTGACTGATACTCAAAAGGTTATGTTCAAGACCATCTACCAACCACCATTATTAATTGAGATAGAGGAGTTACCAATAGTTCATGTACCAATGATCTTGCCAGACTGGTTGCCTCCAAACTTCACATTTCCTCCTTCTTTCATTGTGAGGGTGAGAGACATATACTTCTCTCCTGTCATATGCCTTGAGCAACCGTTGTCTAGGTACCATATTTTTGCTTTTCCTTTGCTCTTAGACATATCTGTAGCATTGACAATTTCAGATTTAGGTACCCATTTTTTTATGGGTCCTTTCAGGTTAGTACTAGAAGTTTTACTCTTCACTTCTTGTACCTTGTGATGTAAGTTTGGTAGCTTCTGATTAATCATTACCTTAGGTTTAACACCTTTTGGTTGTGATTCTCCAGGAGCAATAACTGTTTTGTTCTTCTAAAACTTAGACTTCAGGACCTCAGATTCAGGTTTCAACAGACTCTGAGGAACAGGTTCTAATCTCTTCAGAATCCTGATCTTTAAAGTTTTAGAATCAAAGTTTATCATTGCCTTTGGCTTAGAGTTCTTTGGCTTTGAAGTAATCTTAGCCTTAGAGCTGGAAGCTTTAGGTTCTGACTTAACTGCAGTTTCAAGCTTAGCACCTTCAGGTACAAAGAAGGTTTTCAATCCTTCCTTGATGTATTCACAACATGCTTTGAGACTGATTTCATTAGGTTTCCCTCCTGAAAATCCAATCCTTTTACCATTGTTTCTGTAAATGATGTAAATCATTGAAGCAACTTTGCTTCTGTCAATACCAGATATAATAAAATCCACAAGAGCAATTTCATGTTTGCTTAAAGACTTTCCATTACACATTTTCTGTAGCTTCTGACAAAGATACTTGAGCTTCTCTTCATAAGTTTTACAAATGAAGTCAAAGCCTCTAAGTCCTTCTTCAGAAGCTTTCAGATCCAATAGAGTTGATTCTTATTGTTTCATTAACTCAACATATTTTTTTTAAAAATCTTTCAACACATTGGTTCTTAGTTCAAAATGTGTAAGGAGTTCTTTAAGAGACTCAATAAGTTCTTCTCTGGGAATTTTAGAATATACCTCATTTTCATCTTCAGAGTCTGAGTCAGGATCTGCTTCTGAAGTCACAGTAGCTACTAACCCCATAGCTACATTTGCTTCATCTTCAGCTTCTTTCTTTTCAGACCCAGATTAACTATCTAAATCTTCCCAGGTTGCCATTAAACTCTTCTTAATCTGCTTTCTGAATTTCCTTGCGTTGAAACTTGATTTCTTTGACTTATCCTTTGATTTCTCCTTCTGAAGATCAGGGCAATAAGCAATGAAATGTCCAGGCTTCTTACAGTTGAAGCATCCCTTCTGATCTTCTTTCTTGGAGCTCTTGTTACCACTTCTCTTACTCATAAACTTCTTGTTCTTCCTTGCCAGATACTCAAGCTTGTTGGAAAGCATAGCCATCTTATCTGTAGGATCTTCATCGGAGTCTCCATCAGGTGACTCTTCTTCAGATTCAATAACTTTAAGAGTTTTTGATGACTTCCCTCTAGATGGTAGAGCAATAGATTTACTCTTCTTAGTAGGCTCATGTTCATTTAGACTAATCTCATGAACCTTGAGAGAGCTGACAAGATCTTCAACATTTAAAGTGTTTAAATCTTTAGCTTCCTTAATAGTAGTAACCTTAGGTCTCCATCTAGCAGGCAAGCTTCTTAGTATCTTGCTAACATGATCAGAAGCAACATAACTCTTCTTCAGTATTTGTAGTCCAGAGACTAGGGTTTGAAACCTTGAGTACATCTCCTCAATAGTTTCATCATCCTTCATCCTGAACAACTCATACTGATGAACAAGCATAAGAGCTTTTGCTTCTCTGACTTTCTTGCTGCCTTCATAGTTTTTACAAAGAGAAGCAAACATTGCCTTAGCAGTGGATTTATCACTCATCTTCATGTACTCTACTTTAGGTATGGCAGTGACAAGTGCTCCTCTGATAATATGATGCTTCTTGTAAATCTTCTTCTGAGCAGGAGTATGTTTCTTTCTATCAATAGCAGCTCCTTCTTCATCAAGGACCAAGGAGTATGTCCCATAGTTCTTCATCTAAACCCATGACATAGCTGTAGAAGTTGGTTTTCCACCAAGAAAATTCTTCAGCATCTCCATTGCACATAGGAACTTTTCCAGAGTTATATTTCATGTTGTCACCATAATATATGGAACAACATTGTTGTTCCAAGATCCAGAACTGGATGAATCACCAAACATGTTTTTCTCAGATCTTTTTCTGTTACACTGTTAAGTGTTAAGACAACAGACCAACACTCTAGATACCAATTGAAGGTGAGAAAAACACAAGAATGGGGGATGAATTGTGTTATCTTTTTCTTCGTTTTCTCCTAAGCTAAAAACACTGATCAGGAGCAGATAGAGTTTTGCTTCTGAAGTGATGTTCAGGACTAACTTGCAGCGGATAAAAACAGAGAGAGAGAGAGAGAGAGAGAGAGAGAGAGAGAGAAAGAAGAAAGACACAATGCAATTATACAGGTTCCTTCCACAAACTGGAAGTAGTCCTGTCCCCCTTGCACTTCCAAGGAGAGTTCACTAAAATGTAATATCTGATTACAACTGCTCAAGAACAACTGCAAGAGACTTCCTATGCTCCTGAACATAATCAAGAGACTTTTAATGCTCAAACACAACTGCAAGAGACTTCTAATCAAACAAAATTACAAGGAAAATGTTTGAGGTTGAACACTTGATATATAATCAGTGGTGTTCACAATACAAATCAGATACAGACTTTTAAGACTCTAGAATTTCTAAGATATGAACTTTGAGAAAGAAATTCTAAGTGAACTTTGAATGCAGAACAATTTCAGCAGAGTTTTGGCACTTGTAAATTGTTGTTGAGTCATTGCCAATCTCTAAGTCTTCACTCCTTTATATAGAGGTGTGAAAGAGACGTTGTGAATTGCCAGCACATCAAAATAGAGTCGTTTGAAGCCTTGATCAATCACCATGATCTTTTGCTTGATATGGTTATTGTCCTATGAAGGATCAATTTCAAATCCATTCCAATTCTAAGGGAACATCGTTTGCAGGCAGAGCTGTTTTTCTTGTCTTGTAGCAGAGACAAAAACAGAGTAGTGGAGGTTATGGTTGTACACTTCATACAATTGTACTTTGTCAACGCTCTTTAAAGAACAGGCATCCAATGCCTTCAAATCCTTTCAAATTAGACGTTGCTTCATACTTCCAGTCTTCTGTAATGCTTAGACGAGATTAAATTCATTGATCAGCCTTTGAAGCTTTAAGTCTAGCATCTCCTGATGAACTTCAGCTTCTGGTGATCTTGCTTCTGATGAACTTGCTTCTGATGACGTCATCACTTCAGGAACACTTTGACTTTAGGAGCACTTCTCTTCAGATGCTTCAAGCTTCCTTTTTGTTGATTCCTTAGCTCTCTTTTGTTCTTCCAGAACCTATTTATGATGTCAAATTTTTGTCTATGGTCATGTACACTTGAACAAATATTAGCTTATCCAATTGACAATTTTTAATACCTTGTTATCATCAAAACTCTTAAAGGGTAATGTTTAAACACATTTTGTTCCAACAAATTGTATCTTTTTTAAAAAATATAACGTTTCCTAAGTGTGATGTATTAATGAATAATATTTCCTAGGCATTTTTTAAAAAGATTTTTTTGATTTTTTTTATGATTATTCTCAATAAATATAATGAACAAAACAATAATTAAAACATAATAATTTCATTGAAAGCTTTTTAAAAAAAAGTTCAAGGACCAATACCAAAGTGCTCGGACTAATATAGAAAAATGCAAAAAGTGCAGGGACTAAAGATATTTTTAAGTAAAATAATAATTAAAAAGTTGATTTATTTTGTCTTTTAGTGTGTCACGTGATTGCCCACATGGCATGTAACAGCGCGATTTTTGCTAGAATTATTTTAATTAATTATTATGTGTGTTTATATGTGCTTGTATGTGATTATTTGTTTCTGTGTGTATTTTATGGCTTAATAACAGTTTTCACCCCCTAACTTTCACGAAGTTGCGATTTTGGCCCCCTAAGGAAAAAAAACTACAAAACCGCCCCATAAGTTTTGCAACTGTAGCAATTTCGGCCCCCCAAGACCAAAACAAAAATTAAAAAAATAATGGCACCTCACTTAGGGTGCCACGTCAGCGTAGACCGAGTCAAAATTGGCCTTGGGGGCCAAAACTGCCACAAGTGCAAAACTTAGGGGGCGATTTTGTAGTTTTTTTCTTAGGGAGCCAAAATCGCAACTTTGGGAAAGTTAGCGGGCTAAAACTGCTATTAAGCCGTATTTTATTCGGGATTATTAGATTTTGGCTTAAGAATGGTATTTTGGTCATTTTAACCTCAGGGGTATTTTGGCCATTTGGTGAGCAAGGGTAAATTACTCATTTTGTTACGAGAATTATTTTTAGTGTTTTAATTAGGGAATAATTATTTTTACTAAGTTACTAGTGAGATGGGATAATTAATTAGAGATGGTAACAATTCGTTATTTTGACGGTTAAGAGAGTGGTAACTCAGTTAATTAATTGGTAAGAATATTGATCCCATTAAGGCAACTAGAGGTTGAGCCCAATTGAGTAGTGACTATATAAACACTAGTCTTATGAGAAATTAGGTCATTATCATCATTCACACTTTTACAAAACATTTTAAGATAGAGGTAGAGAATGAAAGGAGATCTTGAAGAGCAAAGAAGAACTAGAGAGAGAGCAAACTTGGGTTGGTGATTAGGAGCTAAATTAAAGCTAGGAATTGGAGCATTGAAGCTTTGAGGTACGGGGGATGGTCTCTTTTGTAACAGCCCGATCTTTTGCTAGATTTATTTTATTTATTTATTTATGTGTGTTATATGTGCTCTTGTGTGATTATTGCCTCTGTGTGTATTTTTGGTTGGGATTCGTAGAATTCGGTATTAGAGGGGTATTTTAGTCATTTTGAACTTAGGGGCATTTTGGTCATTTTGAGGGCAGGGGTAATTTTGTAATTTTGCTAAAGGTTATTTTTAGTGCTTAGTGAGAGTTATTATTTTACCAAGTTGCTAGAGGGTGTAGTAATTATTTTATTTACCGGTAAGTGACCGTTAGTGTTATATTTTACCGTTAAGTGAGTAGTAACTTTTTTGAGGTTAGAATAGAAATGGGTTAGGCCCATTAAGGTTTGTGAGATAAGCCCAATTAGGGGAGCCTATATAAACTAATGTTAGTAGAGAAATAGGTTTTTTCACCAACATTTTTCATTTGAGAAGAGAAGAGATAGAGGCTAGAGGGAAGAACAAGAACAAAGGTTAGAGGCAAGAGGGGATTCATCATCTAGGAGCTAAATTGAAGCTTGGGTTAGAGATTCTTGGTGCTAGAGGTAAGAGGGTTAGGTTTCAACCATAATTCCTAACTTTTCATTTCTACCCATTTTGTGAAATTGATGAATTGAACCTAATTAATTGTAAATTCGTGCTCATGTTTTGATGCAATGTTTGGGTATGTAAATTGAATGTTAATTGAGTTGTTGATGATGAAATTACATGCTTAAATTGTGGTTATATGTGTGCTTTGCATTTTTGTCCAAAAATGATGATATGAGGTGTTGTTGTGATGAATTATTGATGAATTCATGATGGTTAGTTGTTGTTGTTGTTGAGAGATGTTGTTGTTGATGATTAAAACCATGGGTAATCATAATTGTGGAGTTTGCTATGACTTTGTGTGGTTTTTGAAGTTTTAATGAAAAATGGGTCAAATGATGATTTTTGTTGTAAGGTTGTTTTGGTGCAAATTTTATATGGATTTGTGTGTCTTTTCATGTTTAGAAATGTTTAGATAGACCTTGGAATCAAATTTGGGCATTGGGGAGTCAAAATTGGGGTTTTGGGGGTGAAAATGACTCTTTTTCCCGAAACTACTGTCACAACTCGCCACCGTACTCGCAATGGCGAGTTGGATGCGAGCAACAGGTGTAACACCCCGGTTTTTAATATTAATTATCAGTATTATTTATAGTTAATATTAATATTATTATTGGGTAAAATTAGTATTATTTCCATAGTTAATATTGATGCTCAATATCATTAAATTAAGTCTTTTGTGGTTATAGTTGTTAAGAATAATAATGAAGGAGGAGTTAACTAGTCGATTGAATAATGGGAGAAAAACAATTTTAAGAAGATAGTGTACTGTTGTTGAGAAAATAGAGTCTTGGTGGTTATTAATATTCTATGTGAATTAAAATAATAAATAGAGAAATAATAATAATAATAATAATAATAATAATAATAATAATAATAATAATAACAATAACAATAACAATAACAATAACAATAACAATAACAATAACAATAACAATAACAATAACAATAATAATAATAATAATAATAATAATAAAAGTTAACCTAGTTCGCTGTAATAAATAGAGAAATAGGAAGTCAGAATAAACACTTTGGCTGAACGTAGAAACCAGAGAAAAGGAAGAGAAGAGAAGAGGCAAACCCTAGCTCAGGAGAAGTGAACCAAAAGCTGCGTTTTCGGATAATTCGAGGTAAGGGGGAGAAACTTTCATCTTAGAGCTTTCTAATTCTATATTTATGAGCTGTTTATAAACCTTTGAACTTTGGTGCTGTAATTATGGTAAACGATCGGTGATGAAAACCGTTGTTGAAAGTTTAAGTAGTAGAAGATTAAAATTGCAAAGTGTCGAATATTAATAATAACTATAAGTTGTGATACTTGCTACTGTACCTGTTACAATATTAGTTCTAGTGGATTGAGTGTTTGGATTGGAGTATTTTAGTCTATAGGTTTATAGTTGTTACTTTAGTATGTTAGAGGATTAAGGTTGGTGTTAAGCTATGTTTCTAACTACTACTTGTTTGGCTTTCTACCATTGGTTTTATGTTTCTAGATATGCTAGGTTAAATCATTACTAAGTTAAATCATGAATTGAGAATTTTTATATACCGTAGTGTAACCAATCACTAGAACATTGATGGTTCTACCTTGTCTTGAATAAACCTTATCAATTTTATTTAGGGGTAACTTTAAACCCTTTACCCTCTTAGTCCCAGATTGATGCTACTTTTGTCTCTGTTTTCTCGAACCAAGTTTGTCCCTGGTCCAACCGTCAATATAAGTAGGTAACTTATGTTGCATTGTTTTATATCGAAAAAGAATTATAAGTTTGTCCCTGGTCTTAAGTTAGAATGAGGTTACAATTATTGAAATTGTTGATGTTATAAGAGACGATAAAATAGAGACAAAAATCAAGTTGTGGTGAGATCATTAATTAGGATAATGAGTAAAATATATGAACTCTGGTATTGATAATGATGAATAAAATATATAAATTCTGGTGTTGCTAATGACGAGTAAAAATAAATAAATTTTGGTGTTGCTAATGATGAGTAAGAATATATAAATTCTGGTGATGTTATTGGTGAGTAATTGTATAAATTCTGGTGACGTTGTTGGAGAGTAATTATATAAATTTTGGTGACGTTATTGATGGGTAAATATATAAATTTTATAGTGTTGTATTTGGTGAGTTTCTTCGTGCATCATAACATGATTAGGATTCTGGTGACGATTCTGGTGACGTGTATGTTCAGTAACATAACTCTGACATACAATTTTGGTGAGTAGAGTCCGGTACCGGCATGCATATAGGTGTTAGGAAAGAGTGACATCCTTGCATATACGTGATGATATTTTGTAATTTGGTGATGTGATGAATGATGTGTATAAATGATGATGATAGTGTTGATGACTGGAGGCAAATTATTATTTTATGTCGTTCATGTACTCCAATTTATATGATATTAATAGTATTCTCACCTTCTTGTTGTTAATTGTGTTGTGGTGTCTGTACCCGTGGGGTTCAGATACTCAGGACGAGGAGCTCTAGCTGCGGGACGCTTAAAGGTGGCGACGGGAGTTCTTATCTGCCATTATTTCCATTAGTTATAGTTATGTAGTCGAATACGTGCTTTGATTTGTAACACCAGGGTTGGGGGTTTATCCATCTATTTATGTTTCTAAAATTCAAAGTTTTGGATCCTTTGTTTAATTTAATTTAGAGACGAGAACTCAGTATATTTTATTTTGATGGATTAAATATTTCTGCTGCTGAATTACAATTAAGGTTATATGAAGTTTTTGAATTATGATGACCATTTTATGAAATGGTATAATAATGAGTATGTGTAACACCTAATTTATTATTTATATTATTTTATTTAATAATTTAAAGTCTGGGTCTTAGGGTGTTACAACAGGGGCTCCCTGGAGCTAACTCGCAATGGCGAGTAAAGTTACTCGCAATGGCGAGTTACACAGGGCAGAACCCCCCTGTTTCGCATTCTTGCATCTTTTTCCCTCGTTTTTATTGTGAACTCGTTTTTGGTACAAACATGAAAATTGTAGATAATATTTTTAGCTTTCTAAAGGCTTTGGTTTGACTTGAATATGATTTTTGATTTTCAAGTTATGGGAAAAATACTCTTGAAAAGTTTTATCGAAAAATCCCGCATAACTAGTTCTAAGTCGACCCAAACCTCGTCGACTGTTATAATCTTTGAAACCTGATTTTTATGAGTTAAACTAAGGTATTTAAACTCTGATGTGGTGCACCTAACTTGTTTTTCTTTGAGAATGGAAATTTTTGTGAAAAGTGATCAAGTGAGACGAACTTCGGAATTTTTGCGAATTCTCCATATGTGGCCGATGAAATGTTTATGTAACCTCTACTGCACGCACAAGTGACTTTTGAGAATACATGTCATAGGAAATTAAACTTGTTTACCTTGTTTTGGCTTACATGCCCAATTATTTTAATGTGGTGACTTTGAGAGACGAACTTGATTGAAGTGAGTTTTAAAAGCCAATCGTATATGAATCCTTTATGAATAATTGTTATACCTTATGTGAAGATGATTGGAGGTGTATAAATATGTGGCTACTATATGTTGCTAGAATTATGGATGTTGTTGGTGACTGTATATATGTTATGTGGTGGTGAATTGTTGTTGATTGCATATATACTAAATCTTGGTGATGTTGAGGTGATTTGTATGTGTGAACATATGCATTTTGGAGTTGAGTCATATGTTCATGCATTCATGACTGATGGTGGTGGATTTTATATCCAATTGAGGTGATTACGATGTTTTTGTTGCATCGGAGGTGACCACCTTAAGGTGATTCGGTACCACATGCATCTAGATGAGTCTAGAGCCATTGCATACTTTGTTGGTGAATTGAAATGCATTTGAGTTGTGAATGATGATTGAGTTTGTTAATTGTTGATTGACATGGTTGAATTTGTGATGCGTGTATGATACACTTGTTGATATGAACTTGGGATGATGATATTAAATGATGTGAATGTTATGAATACTTGTGAGTACATGTATAGTTTGTTATTCATCGTTCTTAAATATATCTTTCATTCTCAAAGTTTCTCGTTAATTCTTTTTGGATTATGATGATGTAATGCTAACCCTCAGTGGTTTACCACCTACCTTTCCGTATGGACGGGTAGATGGAGTGCAGGATGCTTAGACCTTATTCTTGATGTTGCCGAGGAGTGGAGCTCCTCTTTTATGTGCAAGTGTCTAGATTAGGGCTCTGATCTAGGATAGTACTTGCATGTTAGTTTCTTTGTGTTGACTATGTAGTTTGGTGTTGAGACATTGATGTATCCGAGAGATGTATTTATTGTCATGAGATTTTGGAGATGTTATTCATATGGTTTATATATCTATTCTGCTGCTATGTTCATGAATTTTGACAATTTATACATGTATGTTTCGTTTTTGATTGGTGACGTAGCATCTATTTCTAGAATATATTTGTATATTCGCGCGTTTTACCGCTTATTAGAAGTATGGTGTTACAAGTTGGTATCAGAGCCGTGGTCAGTCTCGTCCAGACTATTGGACTAGTAGACTATCCTTCGTTGATTTTTCCTGTTAGTATGCGAATGTTAATGAGTTACCTTCGATACTTGGTTGTTGTGCTGTTGTTCTTATCCGTTGGTTGGTTTTGTGTATTCTTGAGATGGTTGGTGGTACAGATGATGCAGCGATTGCGCAGGCTTTGGCTTCGATGGCTCAGGTGTTGGCTCAGGCAAACGAGCAGGCGGCGGTTGGTCATCGTGATCCTGGTGAGGCTGAAGAGCGGAGGCTTGATCGTTTCTTGAGAAACAGTCCGCCGACGTTCAAGGGTAGATATGATCCGGATGGAGCTCAGGCATGGGTGCAAGCCATGGAGAGGATCATTCGTGCTATGGTGACTAGTGAGGATCAGAAGGTCAGATTGGCTACTCACATGCTTGCTGAGGAGGCTGAGTATTGGTGGACCAATGCTAAGGGAAGGCTTGAGGCTGGTGGAGCTGTGACTTGGGCTAGGTTCAAGACTGAGTTTTTGAGGAAGTACTTTCCTGAGGATTTGAGGACTAAGAAGGAAGTGAAGTTCTTGAACTTGAAGCAAGAGAACCGTTCGGTGGCTGAGTATGCGGCAAAGTTTGAGGAGCTTTTGAGGTTTTGTCCGTACATCAATGCTGAGGATGATATGGTTTCCAAGTGTGTGAAGTTTGAAAGCGGTTTGAGGCCCGACATCTATCAATACATGTGTATTCAGGAGATCCGTGACTTTGATACTTTGGTGCATAAGTGTCGTATGTTTGATGAAGCTGGGAAGGTCAAGGTGAACCATTACAAGGCGATGAATGAGAAGAAGGGAAAGAGTCATGGATTTGGGAAGCCGTACAACAAGGACAAAGGAAAGAAGAGAGAATCTGGTGGAGGCTCTAAGCCGAATGTTGCTGAGGTGAGGTGCTACAAGTGTGTCACGATAGGTCATTTTGCTAATGATTTCAAGAGTGGTGAGAAATTCTACAAGTGTGGGGAAGCAGGTCATAAGGCGTTTGAGTGCAAGAAGGAGATCACTTGCTACAATTGTGGTGAGAAAGGGCATATCAGTACTAAGTGTACCAAGCCGAAGAAGGCGGCGGGAAAGGTGTTTGCATTGAAGGCGGAAGAGGTGGAGCATCCGGATAATCTCATCCGAGGTATGTGTTTTATCAATAGTACTCCTTTGATTGCAATTATTGATACTGGTGCTACTCATTCTTTTATCGTGGTTAGTTGTGTTGAGCGTTTGGGTTTGGTTGTGACTCCGTTGTCTCGTGGGATGGTTATCGATACCCCAGCTAGTGGTTCGGTGACTACTTCTTTAGTGTGTGCTAAGTGTCCCGTTAGTTTTGGCAATGTTGATTTTGAGTTGGATCTTGTGTGTCTTTCGTTGAAGCATATGGATGTGATTTTTGGTATGGATTGGATGTTGACTTTTGGTGTTAACATTAATTGTTTGACCAAGAGTGTAACGTTTTCTAAGCCGGTAGCTGAGGAAGGTGGGAAGTTCTTGACCGCGGAGCAAGTGAAGAAGTCTTTGGATGGAGAAGCTAGTGTGTTCATGATGTTTGCTTCCTTGAAGGAAAGTAGTGAGCAAGGAGTTGGTGATTTGCCGGTAGTGCAAGAGTTTCCAGAAGTTTTTCCGGACGACATTACCGAATTACCGTCGGAGAGCGAAGTTGAGTTCGCAATTGATTTGGTACCGGGAACAAGTCCTATTACGATTGCGCCATATCGGATGTCTGCATCAGAGTTGGGTGAATTGAAGAAGCGGTTAGAAGAGTTGCCTGAGAAGCAGTTTATCAGGCCGAGTGTTTCTCTGTGGGGTGCTCCTGTGTTGCTAGTTAAGAAGAAGGATGGAAGCATGAGGTTGTGTGTGGATTACCGGCAGTTGAATAAAGTGACGATTAAGAATCAGTATCCGCTTCCGAGGATTGATGATTTGATGGATCGGTTGGTTGGTGCGTAAGTGTTCAGCAAGATTGATTTGAGATCAGGATATCATCAGATTAGAGTAAAGGCGGAAGATATATCCAAAACTGTGTTCCGAACGAGTTATGGACACTATGAGTATTCTGTGATGCCATTTGGAGTATCTAATGCGCCAGGTGTCTTCATGGAATATATGAATAGAATATTTCATCCTTTTCTGGACCATTTTGTGGCGGTGTTTATAGATGATATTTTGGTGTATTCGAAGTCGGAGGAAGAGCATGTCGAGCATTTGAGGATTGTGTTAGGAGTTTCGAAGGAGAAGAAGTTGTTTGCTAAGTTGTCGAAGTGTGAGTTTTGGTTACAGGAAGTGAGTTTCCTTGGTCATGTGATTTCTAAAGGTGGTATTGTCGTGGATCCGTCTAAGGTTGATGCAGTGTTGCAGTGGGAATCACCTAAGTCTGTTTTTGAAGTTAGAAGCTTTCTTGGATTGGCAGGGTATTATCGGAGGTTCATTGAGGGATTCTCTAAGTTGGCGTTGCCATTGACGCAGTTAACTCGGAAAGGGCAAGCTTATGTTTGGGATGCTAAGTGTGAGAAGAGTTTCCAAGAGTTGAAGAAGAGGTTGACTTCAGCTCCAGTGTTGATTTTGCCAATTCCGAAGGAATCGTTTGTGGTGTATTGTGATGCTTCTAAGATGGGTCTTGGTGGTGTGCTTATGCAGAATCGTCAGGTTGTAGCTTATGCTTCGAGGCAGTTGAAAGTGCATGAGAAGAATTATCCAACTCACGACTTGGAATTAGCGGCCGTTGTGTATGTATTGAAGATTTGGAGGCATTATCTGTATGGTTATAAGTTTGAAATGTTCAGTGATCACAAGAGTTTGAAGTACTTGTTTGACCAGAAGGAGTTGAATATGAGGCAAAGAAGATGGTTGGAGTATCTTAAGGATTTCGATTTTCAGTTGAGTTATCACCCTAGGAAGGCGAATGTTATTGCTGATGCTTTGAGTAGAAAGTCGTTGCATATGTCTGCTTTGATGGTTAAAGAGTTGGAGTTGATTGAGCAGTTTCGAGATTTAAGTTTGGTTAGTGAGTTGACGCCGAATAGTGTGAGGTTGGGAATGCTGAAGCTGACGAGTAATATTTTGGAAGAGATCAAGAATGGTCAGAAGGAAGATTTGGAACTTGTAGATCGTGTGGTGTTGGTTAATCAAGGTAAGGGAGGAGACTTCAGATTGGATAAGAACGGTGTTTTGATGTTTCGTGATCGTGTTTGTGTGCCAAGTGTTCTTGAGCTTAAGAGACAGATTTTGGAAGAAGGTCATAGAAGTAGTTTGAGCATTCATCCAGGAGCGACTAAGGTGTATCAGGATTTAAAGAGGTTGTTTTGGTGGCCTGGAATGAAGAAAGAGATCGCAGAATTTGTGTATGCTTGTTTGGTTTGTCAGAAGTCTAAGATTGAACATCAGAAGCCGTCAGGTTTGAAGAGTAGGGCTCCTCTTTTATGTGCAAGTGTCTAGAGTAGGGCTCTGATCTAGGATAGTACTTGCATGTTAGTTTCTTTGTGTTGACTATGTAGTTTGGTGTTGAGACATTGATGTATCCGAGAGATGTATTTATAGTCATGAGATTTTGGAGATGTTATTCATATGGTTTATATATCTGTTCCGCTGCTATGTTCATGAAATTTGACAATTTATACATGTATGTTTCGTTTTTGATTGGTGACGTAGCATCTATTTCTAGAATATATTTGTATATTCGCGCGTTTTACCGCTTATTAGAAGTAGGGTGTTGCATCTTTCACTAATTAAGCTATACTCACTTTTTCTACTTGTGGGTTTAAGTGCTTTTGTGATTTTAAATGATAAAATTTGTGCTCCCATTTCATGTGAAATTGTGGGTATGATAAATTTCATGAAATTGTTGCGTTAAGAGCTTAAACTTCATAGTTGTTGTTGTTGTTGAGTTGTTTTAATAATTTTTGACTAAGTGAAATTCATGAATTGGTGTATGATTGTTGTGGAAACATGTTTGAATTCACTTCAATAATGATTGTTTATGCTTATGTGTTGATGGGGTTTGAATTGGTGTGGTTGTTTTGAAATTTGAATGAGAAATGAGAAAAATGGTGGTTTTTGGTGGAAATGAAATAGATGTTGAATTTGAGGTGAATTGGTGCTTTAATCCGATGTTTGTTGTTGTTTTGGATGCCTTTTCATGTTTGTAATCAAGTGTATAAGTCTTGGGGTCGAATTTGGGATTAAGGGGATCAAAATTGGGGTTTTGGTGCGAAAAATTGGAAGTTCCCGAGAGGGAACAACCAAAACAGGGCAACCTGTTCTGGTACAACTCGTCAGGCGAGCTAGAGCTCGCTAGGGCGAATTGCTCAGTGACAGACCCCTTCGTTTTGGTCGTTCTGGGTATTCGGAGTCGATCCGAGTGGTTCCAAACTGATCCTTTTGATGTAATTAAATGTATTTGAGCTTTCTAAACCTTTGGAAACATCAATTGAGTTAGATTGGACTTGAATTTATGAATCATATCATAACTTTTTGAAAATGGCTCAAGAACATGAATTTTTCGAAAACTTAATTTCTCTAGGATAAAGGGTAGGACTAAGGTTGTCTAGTATTGTTATGATTTGAAAAAATGCTTTCGATGGGATTCATGGACTTTAATTTGGTTTTGCTTTGAAAACTTGAATTCTTTGAAAAACGACAAAATGATACGAACATTGTGAAACTTTGGGATTGAGGTGTATTGGCATATGAGACGTGTATGTATACACTACTGCACTTATATGTGACATGTGTGTATACTTAGTTGAGGCATTCAAACTTGCTTGGTTTGTTTTGGCAAATAACTTGGAAAATGATGAAACGATACGAACTTAGGTAAAATTCGAAATTTGTCGGGATTGGCCTATGAAACGTATGTGTACACGCTACTGCACTTATATGTGATTTGTGTGTATACTCGGTTGAGGCATTTGAATTTCATTCACTTTGGTTTTGGAGGATTTATCGGAAAATGCTAGTTTTCATAAACTTAGCCGAACTTTGTCGAACTAATGTCTTATAGTGGGATAACTCTTAGGAGACTTTGAAATCATGTTAGTAGGATTTAATGTGAATGGATTGTTAAGGATTGGGTGTTTAAATCGATGACTGTCGAGATGTGGCTAAATGTCCGTCTTTATGTGAAATGTGAATTTGAAACTTTATCGTTTCTTTGGGGGTGTTAAACGTTGTTGATGATTATGATGTTGATTCTTTTTGTGATTTCGTAATGACTCTTGTTGAATATAACTTGTTGTTGAATGTATGATGATAAACATGATTTTGTTTTGGTGTTGATTGTGATGATGACATGTTGATTGTATGGATGTAAGTATTTGATAATGCAATTGTTGGTGATTAATGTAACAGCCCGATTTTCGCTAGTTTTATTTTATTATTTATTTATGTGTGTTATATGTGCTCTTATGTGATTATTGCCTCTGTGTGTATTTTTGGTTGGGAATCGTAGAATTCGGTGTTAGAAGGGTATTTTAGTCATTTTGGACTTAGAGGCATTTTGGTCATTTTGAGAGTAGGGTTAATTTTGTAATTTTGGTTGAGGATTATTTTTAGTGCTTAGTGAGAGTTATTATTTCACCAAGTTACTAGAGAGGGGTTGTAGTAATTATTTTATTTACCGTTAAGTGACCGTTAGTGTTATGTTTTACCGGTAAGTGAGTAGTAACATTTTGGGGTTAGAATAGAAATGGGTTAGGCCCATTAAGGGTTGTGAGATAAGCCCAACTAAGTGGAGTATATATAAACTAATGTTAGTGGAGAGATAGGGTTACAAACATTTTCATTTCATTTTTCCTTTTGAGAAGAGAAGAGATAGAGGCTAGAGAGAAGAACAAGAAGAAGGGCTAGAGCTAGAAGAGAGGATTCATCATCTAGGAGCTAAATTGAAGCTTGAGTTAGAGAATCTTGGTGTTAGAGGTAAGAGGGTTAGATTTCAACCATAATTCATAACTTTTCATTTCTACCAATTTTGTGAAATTGATTAATTGAATCTAATTGTTGTAAATTCGTGCATGATTGTTGTTGTTATGTTTGAGAACATGATTTATATGATAATTGTATGTTAGTATGTGAATTAACATGTTTAAATGCATAGTTGTTGGTGCTTTGTGTTCTTGAGCAAGTTTGATGAGAATTGAAGTTGTGGTGTTGAATTGTGCATGAATTTGTGTTCATTAGTTGTTGTTATTGATTTGGAACATGTTGTTGTTGAATTGGTGCTTTGGGTATCAAGATTGATGAATTGATGAAGAGATTTTGATGTTGTTGTTGATTTATGCCATGAGTGTTCCATTTTATGAAGTTGTTGTTTTAAGAGTTTGATGAAAATGGGTTATTCATGGTGGATTGTGATTCTTGATGAATTAAGGTGAAATGTTGGTGTTGTTGTGTTAGTATAAGTTTAATGAAATTCTGTTTTTAGTTATAAGATTTGGTTGTGAAAAGTTTTGGGAAGAAACTTAGGTTTTTATATGAAGAGCTAGTTAAGTGATTTTGGAATGAAAAATGATGTTTCAAGTTTTGTTAATGGTGGTTATAAGGGGTTTAATAATGGGTTAAGTTTTGTAAATGATTGGGAAGTATTGGGGTGGGATTATGTGACTTAAAAGCAATTATTTGAGAAAATTCGTATTTGAAAGTTGATTTCTGCATAAACTGATGCTGTCATAATCATGAAGCGATTTCGCGAATCATGAGGCGATTTTGACAGCAACATCAAATTTTTCTGCACAGTCTGATGCTGTCAAAATCATGAAGCGATCTCTCGAATCATGAGGCGATTTTGACGGCAACATCAAATTTTTCTGCACAGTCTGATGCTGTTAAAATCATGAAGCGATCTTACGGATCATGAAGCGATTTTAACAGCTCAGAAACCTCAAAAATGCATTTGTCTTCAATCCAATTGTTTCTAAACTTATTCCTAAGTATAGGGATTTCTCTCTAATCATCTAGGGGTACTTTTATGAAAGAAATAACTTTGTTTTAAGGGTTCTTGTGTTACTCGACATTAAATGAAGTAATTATGAGATGCACTTGGTGAATTTTATGATTCTATTGTAATTGGCCGATGAAATGCTTATGTAATCTCTACTGCACATATGTGTGACTTGTGAGGATACATGACATATGCAATTGAGCTCGTTTAATTGGTTTTGGCTTAGGTGCTCAATTATTTTCAATGTTGTGAATTTTGGAGACGAACTTGGTAGAAAATGATTTTTGAGAGCCAATTGCTTATGAAATCCTTTATGGATAGATTAATATGATTATGAGATGATGTATGAATGGTTGTTGAGTGATGAATATGATGTTTGTGATCATATGTTGTATTTGTTCCTCTATTTGGATTGTAAGGAATTATGTGGAACTGTGGCAACTATATGTTGATTTATGTGGAGATGATTAATGATGTATGTATATGTCAAGTGGTGGTGAATTGTTGTCGATGCATATATACTAATTGAATGGTGATGAACATGTTTATGTTATGTTATTTGTCGAACATGTTAAATGTTGATTGTTGGTGGTGTATATGTGACAACTATATGTTGTGTGATTTTTGATGTTGTTGGTGATTGTATATATATTAAATTGGTGGTGAATTGTTGATGATTACATATATACAAGTATTGGTGATGGTGAGGTGATTATTGTTTGTGTGAACATATGCATTTGTAGTTGAGTCATATGTCATGCATTCATGACTGATGGTGGTGGATTTTATATCCAAGACTGATGGTGGCGGATTTTATATCCAATTGAGGTGAGTACGATGTTTTTGTTGCATCGAAGGTGACGACCTTGAGGTGATTTGGTACCACATGCATCTAGAGAAGAGTCTAGAACATAGCATGCATTTGAATAATTGATGAGTTGTGTCATAATTGAATATATGACTTGGTGAATTTGTGGATTGGTGAAATTTGGTGAATGTTGTGATTGTGTGAATTGGTGTATATGTACATTGGTGGATTGTGTTGATGGTTGTGAATAATTGAATTATGCTCTAATTGCGTGTCTTATTTGTTTGTGCTTATACACTTGGTGAATCTATTTGATGATAATTATTTGATCATAATGATGATGTGCGATTTGTATATGTATATACTCATATGATGTGGTGATTTCTTGATGATGATGATTACTTGCTTATAATTTTGAAATGATGAACTGTAGTTGTTGAGTTAAGTATGCTAAGTGAAGAATGAGATGAGTAATCCTTTCATTGATTGTTATTGATAAATGATGAGCTTGTGTCGATGCCTTGATTAGAGATTGAATATGTCTGTTATGCTATGATAACTTGAGGTGCAAGTAATGGGGGATATTAATCATGTGATGCTAGTATTCTAGGAGGGATGGTTTGTATATGTGATATGTATGATTCCTTGAATGCTATGTTTTCATATGGATTATGATGATGTAATGCTAACCCTCAGTGGTTTACCACCTACCTTTCTGTATGGACGGGTAGATGGAGTGCAGGATACTTAGTTGTTTGCTTGATGATGCCGAGGAGTGGAGTTCCTCTTTATATGCAAGTGTCTAGATTAGGGCTCTGATCTAGGGTAGTACTTGCATGTTGTTTTATTTGACTATGTATTTTGGAGTTGAGATGTTATTTGTTATCTGAGAATTGGAGAATACAATTGTATTTTGTTGAGATCCAGAGATGTTTTATGAATTATATGTATGTTCCGCTGCTATGTTGAGTAACATGATCTTTATGCATGTATGTTTTGTGGTTTAATTCGAAGATGTAGCATCTATTTCTAGAATATGTACGTATATTCGCGCGTTTTACCGCTTATTAGAAATAGGGTGTCACAAGTTGGTATCAGAGCCGTGGTCAGTCCTTGTCCGGACTAGTATTCGTTGATTTTTTCTGTTAGTATGTGAATGGTAATGAGTTACCTTCGATACTTGGTTGTTGTGCTGTTGTTCTTATCTGTTGGTCGTTTTTCCCGTTGTATGCGACATGTACGAAAGTACTGTCGGTACTTGTTCCGGTGTTCCGTTCTTTTAGGCGGGTCTGAGTTGAGTAGGGAGAAGCCGCATACTCCTGGTATCCTTTGGATAGAGAAGCTCAGTTGTTTGTGGTTTGTGTTAAGGTTCCTGTTGATTTTGAGTTGGATCTTATGTGTCTTCCATTGAAGCATATGGACGTGATTTTCGGTATGGATTAGATGTTGACTTTTGGTGTTAACATTAATTGTTGACCAAGAGTATAACGTTTTCTAAGTCGGTAGCTGGGGAAGGTGGAAGGTTCTTAACCGCGGAGCAAGTGAAGAGGTCCTTGGACGGTGAAGCTTGTGTGTTCATGATGTTTGTTTCTTTGAAGGAGAGTAGTGAGAAAGGAGTTGGTGATATGCCGGTAGTGCAAGAGTTTCCAGAGGTTTTTTCGGACGACATTACCGAGTTACCGCCGGAGAGGGAAGTTGAGTTTGCAATTGATTTGGTTCCGGGAACGAGTCCTATTTCGATTGCGCCGTATCGGATGTCTGCATCAGAGTTGGGCGAGTTGAAGAAGCAGTTGGAAGAGTTGCTCGAGAAGCAGTTTATCAGGCCAAGTGTTTCGCCGTGGGGAGCTCCAGTGTTGTTGGTTAAGAAGAAAGATGGAAGCATGAGGTTGTGCGTGGATTATCGGCAGTTGAACAATGTGACAATTAAGAATCGGTATCCGCTTCCGATGATTGATGATTTGATGGATCAGTTGGTTGGTGCGGAAGTGTTCAGCAAGATTGATTTGAGTTCAGGATATCATCAGATTAGAGTGAAGGCGGAAGATATATCCAAAACTGCGTTCAGAACGAGGTATGGACACTATGAGTATTCTGTGATGCCATTTGGAGTGTCCAATGCGCCAGGTGTCTTCATGGAATACATGAATAGAATATTTCATCCTTTTCTGGACCGTTTTGTGGTGGTGTTTATAGATGATATTTTGGTGTATTCGAAGTCTGAAGAGGAGCATGCTGAGCATTTGAGGATTGTGTTGGGAGTGTTGAAAGAGAAGAAGTTGTTTGCTAAGTTGTCGAAGTGTGAGTTTTGGTTGCGGGAAGTGAGTTTCCTTGGTCATGTGATTTCTAAAGGTAGTATTGCCGTGGATCCATCGAAGGTTGATGCAGTGTTGCAGTGGGAATCACCTAAGTCTGTTTTTGAAGTTAGAAGCTTTCTTGGTTTGGCAGGTTATTATCGGAGGTTCATTGAGGGATTCTCTAAGTTGGCGTTGCCATTGACGCAATTGACTCGAAAAGGGCAGGCTTATGTTTGGGATGCTAAGTGTGAGAAGAGTTTCCAAGAGTTGAAGAAGAGGTTGACATCGGCTCCAGTGTTGATTTTGCCGAATACGAAGGAATCGTTTGTTGTGTATTATGATGCTTCTAAGATGGGTCTTGGTGGTGTGCTTATGCAGAATCGTCAGGTTGTGGCTTAAGCTTCGAGGCAGTTGAAAGTACATGAGAAGAATTATCCGACTCATGATTTGGAATTGGCAGCCGTTGTGTATGTGTTGAAGATTTGGAGGCATTATCTGTATGGTTCTAAGTTTGAAGTGTTCAGTGATCATAAGAGTTTGAAGTATCTGTTTGACCAGAAGGAGTTGAATATGAGGCAGAGGAGATGGTTGGAGTATCTCAAGGATTCTGATTTCCAGTTGAGTTACCATCCTGGGACGGCGAATGTTGTTGCCAATGCTTTGAGTAGAAAGTCGTTGCATATGTCAGCTTTGATGGTTAAAGAGTTTGAGTTGATTGAGCAGTTTCGAGATTTGAGTTTGGTTAGTGAGTTGACACCAGAGGGTGTGACGTTGGGAATGTTGAAGCTAACAAGTAATATTTTGGAGGAGATTAAGAATGGTCAGAAGGAAGATTTGGAACTTGTAGATCGTGTGGTGTTGGTTAACCAAGGTAAGGGGGGAGACTTCAGATTGGATGAGAACGGTGTTTTGATGTTTCATGATCGTGTTTGTGTACCAAGAGTTCTTGAGCTTAAGAGAAGGATTTTGGAAGAAGGTCACAGAAGTAGTTTGAGTATTCATCCAGGAGCGACTAAGATGTATCAGGATTTAAAGAGGTTGTTTTGGTGGCCTGGAATGAAGAAGGATATTGCAGAGTTTGTGTATGCTTGTTTGGTTTGTCAGAAGTCTAAGATTGAACATTAGAAACCGTCAGGTTTGATGCAACAGTTGTTTGTGCGAGAGTGGAAGTGGGATAGTATATCAATGGACTTTGTGGGAGCGTTGCCGAAGACTGTTATGGGTTTTGATTCTATTTGGGTGATTGTTGATCGGTTGACGAAGTCGGCACATTTTGTTCCTATTAAGACCGGTATGTCTGTGGCGAAGTTGGCTGAGATCTACATTGAGCAGATTGTTAGATTGCATGGTGTTCCTTCTAGTATTGTGTCGGGTCGGGATCCGAGGTTTACTTTTAAGTTTTAGGAGAGTTTGCAAGCTGCTTTGGGAACTAAGTTAAGGTTGAGTTCTGCTTATCATCCCCAGACTGATGGCCAGACGGAGAGGACTATTTAAAGTTTGGAAGATTTGTTGAGAGCTTGCGTGTTGGAGCAAGGTGTCAGTTGGATTGAATGTTTACCGTTGATTGAGTTTACTTACAACAACAGTTTTCATTCTAGTATCGGAATGGCACCGTTTGAAGCTTTGTATGGTCGGAGGTGTAGGACTCCTTTGTGTTGGTATGAGTCAGGAGAAAGTGCTTTGTTAGGACCGGATGTTGTACAAGAGACTACGGAAAAGGTTACGATGATTCAAGAAAAGATGAGAGCATCTCAGAGTAGGCAGAAGAGTTATCACGATAAGAGGAGGAAAGTCCTTGAGTTTCAGGTTGGTGATCATGTGTTTTTGAGAGTGAATCCTGTAACTAGTGTTGGACGTACTTTGAAGTGTCGGAAGTTGACTCCTCGTTTTATTGGACCTTTTGAGATTGTTGAGAAGGTTGGGGTCGTAGCGTATCGGATTGCGTTACCGCCATCTTTGTCGAATCTTCATGATGTGTTTCACGTATCTCAGTTGAGGAAGTATGTGTATGATGCGTCTCATGTGATTCATGTGGATGATTTGGAAGTGAGAGATAATTTGACTGTCGAGACTTGGCTAGTTAGGATTGAGGATCGTGAAGTGAAGCGTTTGCGTGGCAAGGAGGTCGTTTTGGTTAAAGTGATTTGGGTTGGACCGACCGGTGAGAGTGTCACTTGGGAATCGGAGAGTAGGATGAAGGTTGCGTATCCAGAGTTGTTTCCTTCAGGTAATTTTCGAGGGCGAAAATTCTTTTAGTGGGGGAGAGTTGTAACAGCCCGATTTTCGCTAGTTTTATTTTATTATTTATTTATGTGTGCTATATGTGCTCTTATGTGATTATTGCCTCTGTGTGTATTTTTGGTTGGGAATCGTAGAATTCGGTGTTAGAAGGGTATTTTAGTCATTTTGGACTTAGAGGCATTTTGGTCATTTTGAGAGTAGGGTTAATTTTGTAATTTTGGTTGAGGATTATTTTTAGACTCAGAGCTGTTTTTCTTGTCTTGTAGCAGAGACAAAAACAGAGTAGTGGAGGTTATGGTTGTACACTTCGTACAATTGTACTTTGTCAACGCTCTTTAAAGAACAGGCATCCAATGCCTTCAAATCCTTTCAAATTAGACGTTGCTTCATACTTCCAGTCTTCTGTAATGCTTAGACGAGATTAAATTCATTGATCAGCCTTTGAAGCTTTAAGTCTAGCATCTCCTGATGAACTTCAGCTTCTGGTGATCTTGCTTCTGATGAACTTGCTTCTGATGACGTCATCACTTCAGGAACACTTTGACTTTAGGAGCACTTCTCTTCAGATGCTTCAAGCTTCCTTTTTGTTGATTCCTTAGCTCTCTTTTGTTCTTCCAGAACCTATTTATGATGTCAAATTTTTGTCTATGGTCATGTACACTTGAACAAATATTAGCTTATCCAATTGACAATTTTTAATACCTTGTTATCATCAAAACTCTTAAAGGGTAATGTTTAAACACATTTTGTTCCAACAAATTGTATCTTTTTTAAAAAATATAACGTTTCCTAAGTGTGATGTATTAATGAATAATATTTCCTAGGCATTTTTTAAAAAGATTTTTTTGATTTTTTTTATGATTATTCTCAATAAATATAATGAACAAAACAATAATTAAAACATAATAATTTCATTGAAAGCTTTTTAAAAAAAAGTTCAAGGACCAATACCAAAGTGCTCGGACTAATATAGAAAAATGCAAAAAGTGCAGGGACTAAAGATATTTTTAAGTAAAATAATAATTAAAAAGTTGATTTATTTTGTCTTTTAGTGTGTCACGTGATTGCCCACATGGCATGTAACAGCGCGATTTTTGCTAGAATTATTTTAATTAATTATTATGTGTGTTTATATGTGCTTGTATGTGATTATTTGTTTCTGTGTGTATTTTATGGCTTAATAACAGTTTTCACCCCCTAACTTTCACGAAGTTGCGATTTTGGCCCCCTAAGGAAAAAAACTACAAAACCGCCCCATAAGTTTTGCAACTGTAGCAATTTCGGCCCCCCAAGACCAAAACAAAAATTAAAAAAATAATGGCACCTCACTTAGGGTGCCACGTCAGCGTAGACCGAGTCAAAATTGGCCTTGGGGGCCAAAACTGCCACAAGTGCAAAACTTAGGGGGCGATTTTGTAGTTTTTTTCTTAGGGAGCCAAAATCGCAACTTTGGGAAAGTTAGCGGGCTAAAACTGCTATTAAGCCGTATTTTATTCGGGATTATTAGATTTTGACTTAAGAATGGTATTTTGGTCATTTTAACCTCAGGGGTATTTTGGTCATTTGGTGAGCAAGGGTAAATTACTCATTTTGTTACGAGAATTATTTTTAGTGTTTTAATTAGGGAATAATTATTTTTACTAAGTTACTAGTGAGATGGGATAATTAATTAGAGATGGTAACAATTCGTTATTTTGACGGTTAAGAGAGTGGTAACTCAGTTAATTAATTGGTAAGAATATTGAGCCCATTAAGGCAACTAGAGGTTGAGCCCAATTGAGTAGTGACTATATAAACACTAGTCTTATGAGAAATTAGGTCATTATCATCATTCACACTTTTCACACTAAAGGTCTCCAGTTCAATCCTGGGCAGCAACATTAGTATTTTTTTTCTCAAAAAAAAATCATCATTCACACTTTTACAAAACATTTTAAGATAGAGGTAGAGAGTGAAAGGAGATCTTGAAGAGCAAAGAAGAACTAGAGAGAGAGCAAGCTTGGGTTGGTGATTAGGAGCTAAATTAAAGCTAGGAATTGGAGCATTGAAGCTTTGAGGTACGGGGGATGGTCTCTTTTGTAACAGCCCGATCTTTTGCTATATTTATTTTATTTATTTATTTATGTGTGTTATATGTGCTCTTGTGTGATTATTGCCTCTGTGTGTATTTTTGGTTGGGATTCGTAGAATTCGGTATTAGAGGGGTATTTTAGTCATTTTGAACTTAGGGGCATTTTGGTCATTTTGAGGGCAGGGGTAATTTTGTAATTTTGCTGAAGGTTATTTTTAGTGCTTAGTGAGAGTTATTATTTTACCAAGTTGCTAGAGGGTGTAGTAATTATTTTATTTACCGGTAAGTGACCGTTAGTGTTATATTTTACCGTTAAGTGAGTAGTAACATTTTTGAGGTTAGAATGGAAATGGGTTAGGCCCATTAAGGTTTGTGAGATAAGCCCAATTAGGGGAGCCTATATAAACTAATGTTAGTAGAGAAATAGGTTTTTTCACCAACATTTTTCATTTGAGAAGAGAAGAGATAGAGGCTAGAGGGAAGAATAAGAACAAAGGTTAGAGGCAAGAGGGGATTCATCATCTAGGAGCTAAATTGAAGCTTGGGTTAGAGATTCTTGGTGCTAGAGGTAAGAGGGTTAGGTTTCAACCATAATTCCTAACTTTTCATTTCTACCCATTTTGTGAAATTGATGTATTGAACCTAATTAATTGTAAATTTGTGTTCATGTTTTGATGCAATGTTTGGGTATGTAAATTGAATGTTAATTGAGTTGTTGATGATGAAATTACATGCTTAAATTGTGGTTATATGTGTGCTTTGCATTTTTGTCCAAAAATGATGATATGAGGTGTTGTTGTGATGAATTATTGATGAATTCATGATGGTTAGTTGTTGTTGTTGTTGAGAGATGTTGTTGTTGATGATTAAAACCTTGGGTAATCATAATTGTGGAGTTTGCTATGACTTTGTGTGGTTTTTGAAGTTTTAATGAAAAATGGGTCAAATGATGATTTTTGTTGTAAGGTTGTTTTGGTGCAAATTTTATATGGATTTGTGTGTCTTTTCATGTTTAGAAATGTTTAGATAGACCTTGGAATCAAATTTGGGCACTGAGGAGTCAAAATTGGGGTTTTGGGGGTGAAAATGACTCTTTTTCCCGAAACTACTGTCACAACTCGCCACCGTACTCGCAATGGCGAGTTGGATGCGAGCAACAGGTGTAACACCCCGGTTTTTAATATTAATTATCAGTATTATTTATAGTTAATATTAATATTATTATTGGGTAAAATTAGTATTATTTCCATAGTTAATATTGATGCTCAATATCATTAAATTAAGTCTTTCGTGGTTATAGTTGTTAAGAATAATAATGAAGGAGGAGTTAACTAGTCGATTGAATAATGGGAGAAAAACAATTTTAAGAAGATAGTGTACTGTTGTTGAGAAAATAGAGTCTTGGTGGTTATTAATATTCTATGTGAATTAAAATAATAAATAGAGAAATAATAATAATAATAATAATAATAATAATAATAATAATAATAATAATAATAATAATTATAATAATAACAATAATAATAATAATAACAATAACAATAATAATAATAATAATAATAATAATAATAATAATAATAATAATAATAATAATAATAATAATAAAAGTTAACCTAGTTCGCTGTAATAAATAGAGAAATAGGAAGTCAGAATAAACACTTTGGCTGAACGTAGAAACCAGAGAAAAGGAAGAGAAGAGAAGAGGCAAACCCTAGCTCAGGAGAAGTGAACCAAAAGCTGCGTTTTCGGATAATTCGAGGTAAGGGGGAGAAACTTTCATCTTAGAGCTTTCTAATTCTATATTTATGAGCTGTTTATAAACCTTTGAACTTTGGTGCTGTAATTATGGTGAACGATCGGTGATGAAAACCGTTGTTGAAAGTTTGAGTAGTAGAAGATTAAAATTGCAAAGTGTCGAATATTAATAATAACTATAAGTTGTGATACTTGCTACTGTACCTGTTACAATATTAGTTCTAGTGGATTGAGTGTTTGGATTGAAGTATTTTAGTCTATAGGTTTATAGTTGTTACTTTAGTATGTTAGAGGATTAAGGTTGGTGTTAAGCTATGTTTCTAACTACTACTTGTTTGGCTTTCTACCATTGGTTTTATGTTTCTAGATATGCTAGGTTAAATCATTACTAAGTTAAATCATGAATTGAGAATTTTTATATACCGTAGTGTAACCAATCACTAGAACATTGATGGTTCTACCTTGTCTTGAATAAACCTTATCAATTTTATTTAGGGGTAACTTTAAACCATTTACCCTCTTAGTCCCAGATTGATGCTACTTTTGTCTCTGTTTTCTCGAACCAAGTTTGTCCCTGGTCCAACCGTCAGTATAAGTAGGTAACTTATGTTGCATTGTTTTATATCGAAAAAGAATTATAAGTTTGTCCCTGGTCTTAAGTTAGAATGAGGTTACAATTATTGAAATTGTTGATGTTATAAGAGACGATAAAATAGAGACAAAAATCAAGTTGTGGTGAGATCATTAATTAGGATAATGAGTAAAATATATGAACTCTGGTATTGATAATGATGAATAAAATATATAAATTCTGGTGTTGCTAATGACGAGTAAAAATAAATAAATTTTGGTGTTGCTAATGATGAGTAAGAATATATAAATTCTGGTGATGTTATTGGTGAGTAATTGTATAAATTCTGGTGACGTTGTTGGTGAGTAATTATATAAATTTTGATGACGTTATTGATGGGTAAATATATAATTTTTATAGTGTTGTATTTGGTGAGTTTCTTCGTGCATCATAACATGATTAGGATTCTGGTGACGATTCTGGTGACGTGTATGTTCAGTAACATAACTCTGACATACAATTTTGGTGAGTAGAGTCCGGTACCGGCATGCATATAGGTGTTAGGAAAGAGTGACATCCTTGCATATACGTGATGATATTTTGTAATTTGGTGATGTGATGAATGATGTGTATAAATGATGATGATAGTGTTGATGACTGGAGGCAAATTATTATTTTATGTCGTTCATGTACTCCAATTTATATGATATTAATAGTATTCTCACCTTCTTGTTGTTAATTGTGTTGTGGTGTCTGTACCCGTGGGGTTCAGATACTCAGGACGAGGAGCTCTAGCTGCGGGACGCTTAAAGGTGGCGACGGGAGTTCTTATCTGCCATTATTTCCATTAGTTATAGTTATGTAGTCGAATACGTGCTCTGATTTGTAACACCAGGGTTGGGGGTTTATCCATCTATTTATGTTTCTAAAATTCAAAGTTTTGGATCCTTTGTTTAATTTAATTTAGAGACGAGAACTCAGTATATTTTATTTTGATGGATTAAATATTTCTGCTGCTGAATTACAATTAAGGTTATATGAAGTTTTTGAATTATGATGACCATTTTATGAAATGGTATAATAATGAGTATGTGTAACACCTGATTTATTATTTATATTATTTTATTTAATAATTTAAAGTCTGGGTCTTAGGGTGTTACAACAGGGGCTCCCTGGAGCTAACTCGCAATGGCGAGTAAAGTTACTCGCAATGGCGAGTTACACAGGGCAGAACCCCCCTGTTTCGCATTCTTGCATCTTTTTCCCTCGTTTTTATTGTGAACTCGTTTTTGGTACAAACATGAAAATTGTAGATAATATTTTTAGCTTTCTAAAGGCTTTGGTTTGACTTGAATATGATTTTTGATTTTCAAGTTATGGGAAAAATACCCTTGAAAAGTTTTATCGAAAAATCCCGCATAACTAGTTCTAAGTCGACCCAAACCTTGTCGACTGTTATAATCTTAGAAACCTGATTTTTATGAGTTAAACTAAGGTATTTAAACTCTGATGTGGTGCACCTAACTTGTTTTTCTTTGAGAATGGAAATTTTTGTGAAAAGTGATCAAGTGAGACGAACTTCGGAATTTTTGCGAATTCTCCATATGTGGCCGATGAAATGTTTATGTAACCTCTACTGCACGCACAAGTGACTTTTGAGAATACATGGCATAGGAAATTGAACTTGTTTACCTTGTTTTGGCTTACATGCCCAATTATTTTAATGTGGTGACTTTGAGAGACGAACTTGATTGAAGTGAGTTTTAAAAGCCAATCGTATATGAATCCTTTATGAATAATTGTTATACCTTATGTGAAGATGATTGGAGGTGTATAAATATGTGGCTACTATATGTTGCTTGAATTATGGATGTTGTTGGTGATTGTATATATGTTATGTGGTGGTGAATTGTTGTTGATTGCATATATACTAAATTTTGGTGATGTTGAGGTGATATGTATGTGTGAACATATGCATTTTGGAGTTGAGTCATATGTTCATCCATTCATGACTGATGGTGGTGGATTTTATATCCAATTGAGGTGATTACGATGTTTTTGTTGCATCGGAGGTGACCACCTTAAGGTGATTCGGTACCACATGCATCTAGATGAGTCTAGAGCCATTGCATACTTTGTTGGTGAATTGAAATGCATTTGAGTTGTGAATGATGATTGAGTTTGTTAATTGTTGATTGACATGGTTGAATTTGTGATGCGTGTATGATACACTTGTTGATATAAACTTGGGATGATGATATTGAATGATGTGAATGTTATGAATACTTGTGAGTACATGTATAGTTTGTTATTCATCGTTCTTAAATATATCTTTCATTCTCAAAGTTTCTCGTTAATTCTTTTTGGATTATGATGATGTAATGCTAACCCTCAGTGGTTTACCACCTACCTTTCCGTATGGACGGGTAGATGGAGTGCAGGATGCTTAGACCTTATGCTTGATGTTGCCGAGGAGTGGAGCTCCTCTTTTATGTGCAAGTGTCTAGATTAGGGCTCTGATCTAGGATAGTACTTGCATGTTAGTTTCTTTGTGTTGACTATGTAGTTTGGTGTTGAGACATTGATGTATCCGAGAGATGTATTTATAGTCATGAGATTTTGGAGATGTTATTCATATGGTTTATATATCTATTATGCATGTTCATGAATTTTGACAATTTATACATGTATGTTTCGTTTTTGATTGGTGACGTAGCATCTATTTCTAGAATATATTTGTATATTCGCGCGTTTTACCGCTTATTAGAAGTATGGTGTTACAAGTTGGTATCAGAGCCGTGGTCAGTCTCGTCCAGACTATTGGACTAGTAGACTAGCCTTCGTTGATTTTTCCTGTTAGTATGCGAATGTTAATGAGTTACCTTCGATACTTGGTTGTTGTGCTGTTGTTCTTATCCGTTGGTTGGTTTTGTGTAGTCTTGAGATGGTTGGTGGTAGAGATGATGCAGCGATTGCGCAGGCTTTGGCTTCGATGGCTCAGGTGTTGGCTCAGGCAAACGAGCAGGCGGCGGTTGGTCATCGTGATCCTGGTGAGGCTGAAGAGCGGAGGCTTGATCTTTTCTTGAGAAACAGTCCGCCGACGTTCAAGGGTAGATATGATCCGGATGGAGCTCAGGCATGGGTGCAAGCCATGGAGAGGATCTTTCGTGCTATGGTGACTAGTGAGGATCAGAAGGTCAGATTGGCTACTCACATGCTTGCTGAGGAGGCTGAGTATTGGTGGACCAATGCTAAGGGAAGGCTTGAGGCTGGTGGAGCTGTGACTTGGGCTAGGTTCAAGACTGAGTTTTTGAGGAAGTACTTTCCTGAGGATTTGAGGACTAAGAAGGAAGTGAAGTTCTTGAACTTGAAGCAAGAGAACCGTTCGGCGGCTGAGTATGCGGCAAAGTTTGAGGAGCTTTTGAGGTTTTGTCCGTACATCAATGCTGAGGATGATATGGTTTCCAAGTGTGTGAAGTTTGAAAGCGGTTTGAGGCCCGACATCTATCAATACATGTGTATTCAGGAGATCCGTGACTTTGATAGTTTGGTGCATAAGTGTCGTATGTTTGATGAAGCTGGGAAGGTCAAGGTGAACCATTACAAGGCGATGAATGAGAAGAAGGGAAAGAGTCATGGATTTGGGAAGCCGTACAACAAGGACAAAGGAAAGAAGAGGGAATCTGGTGGAGGCTCTAAGCCGAATGTTGCTGAGGTGAGGTGCTACAAGTGTGTCACGATAGGTCATTTTGCTAATGATTTCAAGAGTGGTGAGAAATTCTACAAGTGTGGGGAAGCAGGTCATAAGGCGTTTGAGTGCAAGAAGGAGATCACTTGCTACAATTGTGGTGAGAAAGGGCATATCAGTACTAAGTGTACCAAGCCGAAGAAGGCGGCGGGAAAGGTGTTTGCATTGAATGCGGAAGAGGTGGAGCATCCGGATAATCTCATCCGAGGTATGTGTTTTATCAATAGTACTCCTTTGATTGCAATTATTGATACTGGTGCTACTCATTCTTTTATCGTGGTTAGTTGTGTTGAGCGTTTGGGTTTGGTTGTGACTCCGTTGTCTCGTGGGATGGTTATCGATACCCCAGCTAGTGGTTCGGTGACTACTTCTTTAGTGTGTGCTAAGTGTCCCGTTAGTTTTGGCAATGTTGATTTTGAGTTGGATCTTGTGTGTCTTCCGTTGAAGCATATGGATGTGATTTTTGGTATGGATTGGATGTTGAATTTTGGTGTTAACATTAATTGTTTGACCAAGAGTGTAACGTTTTCTAAGCCGGTAGCTGAGGAAGGTGGGAAGTTCTTGACCGCGGAGCAAGTGAAGAAGTCTTTGGATGGAGAAGCTAGTGTGTTCATGATGTTTGCTTCCTTGAAGGAAAGTAGTGAGCAAGGAGTTGGTGATTTGCCGGTAGTGCAAGAGTTTCCAGAAGTTTTTCCGGACGACATTACCGAATTACCGTCGGAGAGCGAAGTTGAGTTCGCAATTGATTTGGTACCGGGAACAAGTCCTATTACGATTGCGCCATATCGGATGTCTGCATCAGAGTTGGGTGAATTGAAGAAGCGGTTAGAAGAGTTGCTTGAGAAGCAGTTTATCAGGCCGAGTGTTTCTCCGTGGGGTGCTCCTGTGTTGCTAGTTAAGAAGAAGGATGGAAGCATGAGGTTGTGTGTGGATTATCAGCAGTTGAATAAAGTGACGATTAAGAATCAGTATCCGCTTCCGAGGATTGATGATTTGATGGATCGGTTGGTTGGTGCGTAAGTGTTCAGCAAGATTGATTTGAGATCAGGATATCATCAGATTAGAGTAAAGGCGGAAGATATATCCAAAACTGTGTTCCGAACGAGGTATGGACACTATGAGTATTCTGTGATGCCATTTGGAGTATCTAATGCGCCAGGTGTCTTCATGGAATATATGAATAGAATATTTCATCCTTTTCTGGACCATTTTGTGGCGGTGTTTATAGATGATATTTTGGTGTATTCGAAGTCGGAGGAAGAGCATGCCGAGCATTTGAGGATTGTGTTAGGAGTTTCGAAGGAGAAGAAGTTGTTTGCTAAGTTGTCGAAGTGTGAGTTTTGGTTACAGGAAGTGAGTTTCCTTGGTCATGTGATTTCTAAAGGTGGTATTGTCGTGGATCTGTCTAAGGTTGATGCAGTGTTGCAGTGGGAATCACCTAAGTCTGTTTTTGAAGTTAGAAGCTTTCTTGGATTGGCAGGGTATTCTCGGAGGTTCATTGAGGGATTCTCTAAGTTGGCGTTGCCATTGACGCAGTTAACTCGGAAAGGGCAAGCTTATGTTTGGGATGTTAAGTGTGAGAAGAGTTTCCAAGAGTTGAAGAAGAGGTTGACTTCAGCTCCAGTGTTGATTTTGCCGATTCCGAAGGAATCGTTTGTGGTGTATTGTCATGCTTCTAAGATGGGTCTTGGTGGTGTGCTTATGCAGAATCGTCAGGTTGTAGCTTATGCTTCGAGGCAGTTGAAAGTGCATGAGAAGAATTATCCAACTCACGACTTGGAATTAGCGGCCGTTGTGTATGTATTGAAGATTTGGAGGCATTATCTGTATGGTTCTAAGTTTGAAGTGTTCAGTGATCACAAGAGTTTGAAGTACTTGTTTGACCAGAAGGAGTTGAATATGATGCAAAGAAGATGGTTGAAGTATCTTAAGGATTTCGATTTTCAGTTGAGTTATCACCCTAGGAAGGCGAATGTTGTTGCTGATGCTTTGAGTAGAAAGTCGTTGCATATGTCTGCTTTGACGGTTAAAGAGTTGGAGTTGATTGAGCAGTTTCGAGATTTGAGTTTGGTTAGTGAGTTGACGCCGGATAGTGTGAGGTTGGGAATGCTGAAGCTGACGAGTAATATTTTGGAAGAGATCAAGAATGGTCAGAAGGAAGATTTGGAACTTGTAGATCGTGTGGTGTTGGTTAATCAAGGTAAGGGAGGAGACTTCAGATTGGATAAGAACGGTGTTTTGATGTTTCGTGATCGTGTTTGTGTGCCAAGTGTTCTTGAGCTTAAGAGACAGATTTTGGAAGAAGGTCATAGAAGTAGTTTGAGTATTCATCCAGGAGCGACTAAGATGTATCAGGATTTGAAGAGGTTGTTTTGGTGGCCTGGAATGAAGAAAGAGATCGCAGAATTTGTGTATGCTTGTTTGGTTTGTCAGAAGTCTAAGATTGAACATCAGAAGCCGTCAGGTTTGAAGAGTAGGGCTCCTCTTTTATGTGCAAGTGTCTAGAGTAGGGCTCTGATCTAGGATAGTACTTGCATGTTAGTTTCTTTGTGTTGACTATGTAGTTTGGTGTTGAGACATTGATGTATCCGAGAGATGTATTTATTGTCATGAGATTTTGGAGATGTTATTCATATGGTTTATATATCTGTTCCGCTGCTATGTTCATGAAATTTGACAATTTATACATGTATGTTTCGTTTTTGATTGGTGACGTAGCATCTATTTCTAGAATAAATTTGTATATTCGCGCGTTTTACCGCTTATTAGAAGTAGGGTGTTGCATCTTTCACTAATTAAGCTATACTCACTTTTTCTACTTGTGGGTTTAAGTGCTTTTGTGATTTTAAATGATAAAATTTGTGCTCCCATTTCATGTGAAATTGTGGGTATGATAAATTTCATGAAATTGTTGCGTTAAGAGCTTAAACTTCATAGTTGTTGTTGTTGTTGAGTTGTTTTAATAATTTTTGACTAAGTGAAATTCATGAATTGGTGTATGATTGTTGTGGAAACGTTTGAATTCACTTCAATAATGATTGTTTATGCTGATGTGTTGATGGGGTTTGAATTGGTGTGGTTGTTTTGAAATTTGAATGAGAAATGAGAAAAATGGTGGTTTTTGGTGGAAATGAAATAGATGTTGAATTTGAGGTGAATTGGTGCTTTAATCCGATGTTTGTTGTTGTTTTGGATGCCTTTTCATGTTGGTAATCAAGTGTATAAGTCTTGGGGTCGAATTTGGGATTAAGGGGATCAAAATTGGGGTTTTGGTGCGAAAAATTGGAAGTTCCCGAGAGGGAACAACCAAAACAGGGCAACCTGTTCTGGTACAACTCGTCAGGCGAGCTGGAGCTCGCTAGGGCGAATTGCTCAGTGACAGACCCCTTCGTTTTGGTCGTTCTGGGTATTCGGAGTCGATCCGAGTGGTTCCAAACTGATCCTTTTGATGTAATTAAATGTATTTGAGCTTTCTAAACCTTTGGAAACATCAATTGAGTTAGATTGGACTTGAATTTATGAATCATATCATAACTTTTTGAAAATGGCTCAAGAACATGAATTTTTCGAAAACTTAATTTCTCAAGGATAAAGGGTAGGACTAAGGTTGTCTAGTGTTGTTATGATTTGAAAAAATGCTTTCGATGGGATTCATGGACTTTAATTTGGTTTTGCTTTGAAAACTTGAATTCTTTGAAAAACGACAAAATGATACGAACATTGTGAAACTTTGGGATTGAGGTGTATTGGCATATGAGACGTGTATGTATACACTACTGCACTTATATGTGACATGTGTGTATACTTAGTTGAGGCATTCAAACTTGCTTGGTTTGTTTTGGCAAATAACTTGGAAAATGATGAAACGATACGAACTTAGGTAAAATTCGAAATTGGTCGGGATTGGCCTATGAAACGTATGTGTACACGCTACTGCACTTATATGTGATTTGTGTGTATACTCGGTTGAGGCATTTGAATTTCATTCACTTTGGTTTTGGAGGATTTATCGGAAAATGCTAGTTTTCATAAACTTAGCCGAACTTTGTCGAACTAATGTCCTATAGTGGGATAACTCTTAGGAGACTTTGAAATCATGTTAGTAGGATTTAATGTGAATGGATTGTTAAGGATTGGGTGTTTAAATCGATGACTGTCGAGATGTGGCTAAATGTCCGTCTTTATGTGAAATGTGAATTTGAAACTTTATCGTTTCTTTGGGGGTGTTAAACGTTGTTGATGATTATGATGTTGATTCTTTTTGTGATTTCGTAATGACTCTTGTTGAATATAACTTGTTGTTGAATGTATGATGATAAACATGATTTTGTTTTGGTGTTGATTGTGATGATGACATGTTGATTGTATGGATGTAAGTATTTGATAATGCAATTGTTGGTGATTAATGTAACAGCCCGATTTTCGCTAGTTTTATTTTATTATTTATTTATGTGTGCTATATGTGCTCTTATGTGATTATTGCCTCTGTGTGTATTTTTGGTTGGGAATCGTAGAATTCGGTGTTAGAAGGGTATTTTAGTCATTTTGGACTTAGAGGCATTTTGGTCATTTTGAGAGTAGGGTTAATTTTGTAATTTTGGTTGAGGATTATTTTTAGTGCTTAGTGAGAGTTATTATTTCACCAAGTTACTAGAGAGGGGTTGTAGTAATTATTTTATTTACCGTTAAGTGACCGTTAGTGTTATGTTTTACCGGTAAGTGAGTAGTAACATTTTGGGGTTAGAATAGAAATGGGTTAGGCCCATTAAGGGTTGTGAGATAAGCCCAACTAAGTGGAGTATATATAAACTAATGTTAGTGGAGAGATAGGGTTACAAACATTTTCATTTCATTTTTCCTTTTGAGAAGAGAAGAGATAGAGGCTAGAGAGAAGAACAAGAACAATGGCTAGAGCTAGAAGAGAGGATTCATCATCTAGGAGCTAAATTGAAGCTTGAGTTAGAGAATCTTGGTGTTAGAGGTAAGAGGGTTAGATTTCAACCATAATTCATAACTTTTCATTTCTACCCATTTTGTGAAATTGATTAATTGAATCTAATTGTTGTAAATTCATGCATGATTGTTGTTGTTATGTTTGAGAACATGATTTATATGATAATTGTATGTTAGTATGTGAATTAACATGTTTAAATGCATAGTTGTTGGTGCTTTGTGTTCTTGAGCAAGTTTGATGAGAATTGAAGTTGTGGTGTTGAATTGTGCATGAATTTGTGTTCATTAGTTGTTGTTATTGATTTGGAACATGTTGTTGTTGAATTGGTGATTTGGGTATCAAGATTGATGAATTGATGAAGAGATTTTGATGTTGTTGTTGATTTATGCCATGAGTGTTCCATTTTATGAAGTTGTTGTTTTAAGAGTTTGATGAAAATGGGTTATTCATGGTGGATTGTGATTCTTGATGAATTAAGGTGAAATGTTGGTGTTGTTGTGTTAGTATAAGTTTAATGAAATTCTGTTTTTAGTTATAAGATTTGGTTGTGAAAAGTTTTGGGAAGAAACTTAGGTTTTTATATGAAGAGCTAGTTAAGTGATTTTGGAATGAAAAATGATGTTTTAAGTTTTGTTAATGGTGGTTATAAGGGGTTTAATAATGGGTTAAGTTTTGGAAATGATTGGGAAGTATTGGGGCGGGATTATGTGACTTAAAAGCAATTATTTGAGAAAATTCGTATTTGAAAGTTGATTTCTGCATAAACTGATGCTGTCATAATCATGAAGCGATTTCGCGAATCATGAGGCGATTTTGACAGCAACATCAAATTTTTCTGCACAGTCTGATGTTGTCAAAATCATGAAGCGATCTCGTGAATCATGAGGCGATTTTGACAGCAACATCAAATTTTTCTGCACAGTCTGATGCTGTTAAAATCATGAAGCGATATTACGGATCATGAAGCGATTTTAACAGCTCAGAAACCTCAAAAATGCATTTGTCTTCAATCCAATTGTTTCTAAACTTATTCCTAAGTATAGGGATTTCTCTCTAATCATCTAGGGGTACTTTTATGAAAGAAATAACTTTGTTTTAAGGGTTCTTGTGTTACTCGACATTAAATGAAGTAATTATGAGATGCACTTGGTGAATTTTATGATTCTATTGTAATTGGCCGATGAAATGCTTATGTAATCTCTACTGCACATATGTGTGACTTGTGAGGATACATGACATAGGCAGTTGAGCTCGTTTAATTGGTTTTGGCTTAGGTGCTCAATTATTTTCAATGTTGTGAATTTTGGAGACGAACTTGGTAGAAAATGATTTTTGAGAGCCAATTGCTTATGAAATCCTTTATGAATAGATTAATATGATTATGAGATGATGTATGAATGGTTGTTGAGTGATGAATATGATGTTTGTGATCATACGTTGTATTTGTTCCTCTATTTGGATTGTAAGGAATTATGTGGAACTGTGGCAACTATATGTTGATTTATGTGGAGATGATTAATGATGTATGTATATGTCAAGTGGTGGTGAATTGTTGTCGATGCATATATACTAATTGAATGGTGATGAACATGTTTATGTTATGTTATTTGTTGAACATGTTAAATGTTGATTGTTGGTGGTGTATATGTGACAACTATATGTTGTGCGATTTTTGATGTTGTTGGTGATTGTATATATATTAAATTGGTGGTGAATTGTTGATGATTGCATATATACAAGTATTGGTGATGGTGAGGTGATTATTGTTTGTTTGAACATATGCATTTGTAGTTGAGTCATATGTTCATGCATTCATGACTGATGGTGGTGGATTTTATATCCAAGACTGATGCTGGCGGATTTTATATCCAATTGAGGTGAGTACGATGTTTTTGTTGCATCGAAGGTGACGACCTTGAGGTGATTTGGTACCACATGCATCTAGAGAAGAGTCTAGAACATAGCATGCATTTGAATAATTGATGAGTTGTGTCATAATTGAATATATGACTTGGTGAATTTGTGGATTGGTGAAATTTGGTGAATGTTGTGATTGTGTGAATTGGTGTATATGTACATTGGTGTATTGTGTTGATGGTTGTGAATAATTGAATTATGCTCTAATTGCGTGTCTTATTTGTTTGTGCTTATACACTTGGTGAATCTATTTGATGATAATTATTTGATCATAATGATGATGTGCGATTTGTATATGTATATACTCATATGATGTGGTGATTTCTTGATGATGATGATTACTTGCTTATAATTTTGAAATGATGAACTGTAGTTGTTGAGTTAAGTATGCTAAGTGAAGAATGAGGTGAGTAATCCTTTCATTGATTGTTATTGATAAATGATGAGCTTGTGTCGATGCCTTGATTAGAGATTGAATATGTCTGTTATGCTATGATAACTTGAGGTGCAAGTAATGGGGGATATTAATCATGTGATGCTAGTATTCTAGGAGGGATGGTTTGTATATGTGATATGTATGATTCCTTGAATGCTATGTTTTCATATGGATTATGATGATGTAATGCTAACCCTCAGTGGTTTACCACATACCTTTCTGTATGGACGGGTAGATGGAGTGCAGGATACTTAGTTGTTTGCTTGATGATGCCGAGGAGTGGAGTTCCTCTTTATATGCAAGTGTCTAGATTAGGGCTCTGATCTAGGGTAGTACTTGCATGTTGTTTTATTTGACTATGTATTTTGGAGTTGAGATGTTATTTGTTATCTGAGAATTGGAGAATACAATTGTATTTTGTTGAGATCCAGAGATGTTTTATAAATTATATGTATGTTCCGCTGCTATGTTGAGTAACATGATCTTTATGCATGTATGTTTTGTGGTTTAATTCGAAGATGTAGCATCTATTTCTAGAATATGTACGTATATTCGCGCGTTTTACCGCTTATTAGAAATAGGGTGTTACAAGTTGGTATCAGAGCCGTGGTCAGTCCTTGTCTGTACTAGTATTCGTTGATTTTTCCTGTTAGTATGTGAATGGTAATGAGTTACCTTCGATACTTGGTTGTTGTGCTGTTGTTCATATCTGTTGGTCGTTTTTCCCGTTGTATGCGACATGTACGGAAGTACTGTCGGTACTTGTTCCGGTGTTCCGTTCTTTTAGGCGGGTCTGAGTTGAGTAGGGAGAAGCCGCATACTCCTGGTATCCTTTGGATAGAGAAGCTCAGTTGTTTGTGGTTTGTGTTAAGGTTCCTGTTGATTTTGAGTTAGATCTTATGTGTCTTCCATTGAAGCATATGGACGTGATTTTCGGTATGGATTAGATGTTGACTTTTGGTGTTAACATTAATTGTTGACCAAGAGTATAACGTTTTCTAAGTCGGTAGCTGGGGAAGGTGGAAGGTTCTTAACCGCGGAGCAAGTGAAGAGGTCCTTGGACGGTGAAGCTTGTGTGTTCATGATGTTTGTTTCTTTGAAGGAGAGTAGTGAGAAAGGAGTTGGTGATATGCCGGTAGTGCAAGAGTTTCCAGAGGTTTTTTCGGACGACATTACCGAGTTACCGCCGGAGAGGGAAGTTGAGTTTGAAATTGATTTGGTTCCGGGAACGAGTCCTATTTCGATTGCGCCGTATCGGATGTCTGCATCAGAGTTGGGTGAGTTGAAGAAGCAGTTGGAAGAGTTGCTCGAGAAGCAGTTTATCAGGCCAAGTGTTTCGCCGTGGGGAGCTCCAGTGTTGTTGGTTAAGAAGAAAGATGGAAGCATGAGGTTGTGCGTGGATTATCGGCAGTTGAACAAGGTGACAATTAAGAATCGGTATCCGCTTCCGATGATTGATGATTTGATGGATCAGTTGGTTGGTGCGGAAGTGTTCAGCAAGATTGATTTGAGTTCAGGATATCAACAGATTAGAGTGAAGGCGGAAGATATATCCAAAACTGCGTTCAGAACGAGGTATGGACACTATGAATATACTGTGATGCCATTTGGAGTGTCCAATGCGCCAGGTCTCTTCATGGAATACATGAATAGAATATTTCATCCTTTTCTGGACCGTTTTGTGGTGGTGTTTATAGATGATATTTTGGTGTATTCGAAGTCTGAAGAGGAGCATGCTGAGCATTTGAGGATTGTGTTGGGAGTGTTGAAAGAGAAGAAGTTGTTTGCTAAGTTGTCGAAGTGTGAGTTTTGGTTGCGGGAAGTGAGTTTCCTTGGTCATGTGATTTCTAAAGGTGGTATTGCCGTGGATCCGTCGAAGGTTGATGCAGTGTTGCAGTGGGAATCACCTAAGTCTGTTTTTGAAGTTAGAAGCTTTCTTGGTTTGGCAGGTTATTATCGAAGGTTCATTGAGGGATTCTCTAAGTTGGCGTTGCCATTGACGCAGTTGACACGAAAAGGGCAGGCTTATGTTTGGGATGCTAAGTGTGAGAAGAGTTTCCAAGAGTTGAAGAAGAGGTTGACATCGGCTCCAGTGTTGATTTTGCCGAATCCGAAGGAATCTTTTTTTGTGTATTATGATGCTTCTAAGATGGGTCTTGGTGGTGTGCTTATGCAGAATCGTCAGGTTGTGGCTTATGCTTCGAGGCAGTTGAAAGTACATGAGAAGAATTATCCGACTCATGATTTGGAATTGGCAGCCGTTGTGTATGTGTTGAAGATTTGGAGGCATTATCTGTATGGTTCTAAGTTTGAAGTGTTCAGTGATCATAAGAGTTTGAAGTATCTGTTTGACCAGAAGGAGTTGAATATGAGGCAGAGGAGATGGTTGGAGTATCTCAAGGATTTTGATTTCCAGTTGAGTTACCATCCTAGGAAGGCGAATGTTGTTGCCGATGCTTTGAGTAGAAAGTCGTTGCATATGTCAGCTTTGATGGTTAAAGAGTTGGAGTTGATTGAGCAGTTTCAAGATTTGAGTTTGGTTAGTGAGTTGACACCAGAGGGTGTGAGGTTGGGAATGTTGAAGCTAACAAGTAATATTTTGGAGGAGATTAAGAATGGTCAGAAGGAAGATTTGGAACTTGTAGATCGTGTGGTGTTGGTTAACCAAGGTAAGGGGGGAGACTTCAGATTGGATGAGAACGGTGTTTTGATGTTTCGTGATCGTGTTTGTGTACCAAGAGTTCTTGAGCTTAAGAGAAGGATTTTGGAAGAAGGTCACATAAGTAGTTTGAGTATTCATCCAGGAGCGACTAAGATGTATCAGGATTTAAAGAGGTTGTTTTGGTGGCCTGGAATGAAGAAGGATATTGCAGAGTTTGTGTATGCTTGTTTGGTTTGTCAGAAGTCTAAGATTGAACTAAGTTAAGGTTGAGTTCTGCTTATCATCCCCAGACTGATGGCCAGACGGAGAAAACTATTTAAAGTTTGGAAGATTTGTTGAGAGCTTGCGTGTTGGAGCAAGGTGTCAGGTGGATTGAATGTTTACCGTTGATTGAGTTTACTTACAACAACAGTTTTCATTCTAGTATCGGAATGGCACCGTTTGAAGCTTTGTATGGTCGGAGGTGTAGGACTCCTTTGTGTTGGTATGAGTCAGGAGAAAGTGCTTTGTTAGGACCGGATGTTGTACAAGAGACTACGGAAAAGGTTAAGATGATTCAAGAAAAGATGAGAGCATCTCAGAGTAGGCAGAAGAGTTATCACGATAAGAGGAGGAAAGACCTTGAGTTTCAGGTTGGTGATCATGTGTTTTTGAGAGTGAATCCTGTAACTGGTGTTGGACGTACTTTGAAGTGTCGGAAGTTGACTCCTCGTTTTATGGGACCTTTTGAGATTGTTGAGAAGGTTGGGGTCGTAGCGTATCAGATTGCGTTACCGCCATCTTTGTCGAATCTTCATGATGTGTTTCATGTATCTCAGTTGAGGAAGTATGTGTATGATGCGTCTCATGTGATTCAAGTGGATGATTTGGAAGTGAGAGATAATTTGACTGTCGAGACTTGGCTAGTTAGGATTGAGGATCGTGAAGTAAAGCGTTTGCGTGGCAAGGAGGTCTTTTTGGTTAAAGTGATTTGGGTTGGACCGACCGGTGAGAGTGCCACTTGGGAATCGGAGAGTAGGATGAAGGTTGCGTATCCAGAGTTGTTTCCTTCAGGTAATTTTCGAGGGCGAAAATTCTTTTAGTGGGGGAGAGTTGTAACAGCCCGATTTTCGCTAGTTTTATTTTATTATTTATTTATGTGTGCTATATGTGCTCTTATGTGATTATTGCCTCTGTGTGTATTTTTGGTTGGGAATCGTAGAATTCGGTGTTAGAAGGGTATTTTAGTCATTTTGGACTTAGAGGCATTTTGGTCATTTTGAGAGTAGGGTTAATTTTGTAATTTTGGTTGAGGATTATTTTTAGTTCTTAGTGAGAGTTATTATTTCACCAAGTTACTAAAGAGGGGTTGTAGTAATTATTTTATTTACCGTTAAGTGACCGTTCGTGTTATGTTTTACCGGTAAGTGAGTAGTAACATTTTGGGGTTAGAATAGAAATGGGTTAGGCCCATTAAGGGTTGTGAGATAAGCCCAACTAAGTGGAGTATATATAAACTAATGTTAGTGGAGAGATAGAGTTACAAACATTTTCATTTCATTTTTCCTTTTGAGAAGAGAAGAGATAGAGGCTAGAGAGAAGAACAAGAACAAGGGCTAGAGCTAGAAGAGAGGATTCATCATCTAGGAGCTAAATTGAAGCTTGAGTTAGAGAATCTTGGTGTTAGAGGTAAGAGGGTTAGATTTCAACCATAATTCATAACTTTTCATTTCTACCCATTTTGTGAAATTGATTAATTGAATCTAATTGTTGTAAATTCGTGCATGATTGTTGTTGTTATGTTTGAGAACATGATTTATATGATAATTGTATGTTAGTATGTGAATTAACATGTTTAAATGTATAGTTGTTGGTGCTTTGTGTTCTTAAGCAAGTTTGATGAGAATTGAAGTTGTGGTGTTGAATTGTGCATGAATTTGTGTTCATTAGTTGTTGTTATTGATTTGGAACATGTTGTTGTTGAATTGGTGCTTTGGGTATCAAGATTGATGAATTGATGAAGAGATTTTGATGTTGTTGTTGATTTATGCCATGAGTGTTCCATTTTATGAAGTTGTTGTTTTAAGAGTTTGATGAAAATGGGTTATTCATGGTGGATTGTGATTCTTGATGAATTAAGGTGAAATGTTGATGTTGTTGTGTTAGTATAAGCTTAATGAAATTCTGTTTTTAGTTATAAGATTTGGTTGTGAAAAGTTTTGGGAAGAAACTTAGGTTTTTATATGAAGAGCTAGTTAAGTGATTTTGGAATGAAAAATGATGTTTCAAGTTTTGTTAATGGTGGTTATAAGAGGTTTAATAATGGGTTAAGTTTTGGAAATGATTGGGAAGTATTGGGGTGGGATTATGTGACTTAAAAGCAATTATTTGAGAAAATTCGTATTTGAAAGTTGATTTCTGCATAAACTGATGCTGTCATAATCATGAAGCGATTTCGCGAATCATGAGGCGATTTTGACAGCAACATCAAATTTTTCTGCACAGTCTGATGCTGTCAAAACCATGAAGCGATCTCGCGAATCATGAGGCGATTTTGACAGCAACATCAAATTTTTCTGCACAGTCTGATGCTGTCAAAAGCATGAAGCGATCTTACGGATCATGAAGCGATTTTAACAGCCCAGAAACCTCAAAAATGCATTTGTCTTCAATCCAATTGTTTCTAAACTTATTCCTAAGTATAGGGATTTCTCTCTAATCATCTAGGGGTACTTTGTTTTAAGGGTTCTTGATAGAGCCAAACCGCAAGTGCACGGCCTATCGAAGTAATAGTAGTAAGTAGAGTATCGTTCCGCTAGGGAGTTGTTCAACTTAATTAACTTTTAATGAATGATTAGAGGAGAGAAAGTTGATGAGAAAGAGTTTGATTGCTGAAGGTAAAAACAATAATAATAAAGGGCCTTAGGATCATTGGTTCATCTTAATAACTAATCCTTCGCTAGACAAAACCTAAACATCTAATTTCATGATTTACACACTAATTTCTAAAGACCGGTTTCCCTTAGCCCCTCACCTTTCCGATGAAAGTCCAGTGAGAGTTTACTTCTAGCAACCAAGCCTATTTCACTGACATGATTACTAGAAGATGCATAGAGGATTGAAACTACTCTTTGTCTCAATAATTGCAAAGACTATTTCACTGTTTTGCAATTATTGTCTAGATTCACTTGTTCCAACATCAAGACTCCGCTCTCGCTTTATGAATTGATGTTTGGGATGATGGATTAACGATTATCAAACCCTCCGCTTTCGCTTCCACAGTTTGATAATTGTTAATCCACGTTAAGACGGTGAATCTAGATTAGAAATTAGGGTTACATAGAAATTAGGATTTAGACATGTTTTGTTTAGGATTGAGTCATTAGACTCCCCAATAATCCTAAGACTAAGAAGTCTACTCACTCATGTTCATCGTAGACATGGAGGAAGAAGAGAGAAATACGGTAAAAATAAATTGCAAAGAAAGTAAAAGGGAAAATAAAGACTTTTATTAAAATAGCAATTGAAATAAACAAAGTAAAGCATGATTGTTTATGGTGGAGAGCTACTCTATTTATAGCTTTACATTCGACTTAGAAACTAAGCAACTAAAAGGATAAAACGGTAAAGCTGCAACAGGGTAACTTGGGCTTGAAGAAAAGCAGCAAAACAGGTCCTGGAGACGGGCACGGCCGTGCCACATATTGGCACGGGCCGTGCCAAGCTTCTGGTAAGGGGAATTGTATTTTTGCCCCGTATCTTCGTATTCTTGCGCTGTATTTTGCTCCAGTCCTCTTTCTTTTGCTCCAAGGCACCTTCCACCATATATTTATTCCTAAAATAAAATAAAAGACAATTTGAAGTAAAATATTCTAAACTAAAATAAAATGCAATAAAATAAAATAAAATCTAAAATAAAACTAAACTAAATAAGGCAATAAATAAGACTATCTATGACTCATCAAACTCCCCCACACTTGAATCTTTGCTTGTCTTCAAGCAAAAGGCAGCAAACATAGCAGCAACAAAAGATTTGATTATGGCAATATTAAGAACAAATGTCTCAAAAGAAAGGCTTTGCTCCAAGTACACTAATTACAACTTCAAACACTTCTCATGAACCTATTCTACCCAACATCAAGTCTCAAGTGAGTGTGTGTGTGCAGTCCAACCCTTTTCTTGCTCCTGTATAAGACAGATATTATGAGGAATAGGTTCTATCCTTAGTGCTAGAGTAACCGAGAAAAGTCCTTTCTTCATTTCATATAAGAGTGATGGGAATTAAAGTTAAGATTGAATTAATTTAACAATTAAGCACAAGGGGCTGCAGATGCTTAGGGGCTATCTATCCTCGTAGGAAGTCTGCTCGGATGTAATTGTCCTTTCCCCCTAGATTCAAAATCACCCTAAGCAGTGCTGCAAAATTATTTATTTGTTTCATCTCCGCATAGGAAGTCTTTTTGGATGTAATTGTCCTTTCCCCCTAGCATTGATGAATTAGTTTCACTTTAAGTTCAAATTAAGGAGTCACCACCACAATTAGGAAGTTAGGATGTAGTTGTCCTTTCCCCCACATGTTGGTGCCATTCTCCTGCCCCATTTAACATTAACAAATTAAAGAGAATATAACAATTAAGAACAATTTGGTTAATTTTCCCACACAAACTTATACTACTTTTACTCTTAAGACTTTAAAGGGTCTAAGTTAACACTAAAGATAGAACGTGTTCCTTAAAATACCTATTCATACATTTACTCAAGGATTGCAACCGGGTGCTTTTCTCATTGGAGAATTTTCACATCAAAACAAGATATGGGTATAGCAAGAACATAAGAAACACAAGAAACTACTTTCATGTACAAGAAGCAACCTAAGGAAGAGACAAAACAAAAATTTTCATGCCATTTTTACATTAAAAACAAGCTACTTAGTTATGCCTCTTGCTATAAAAACAAAACAAAAGAATAAAGTTCAAGGGAGTTTGGGAACACTACGACTCTAGACACTTTATTAGCCCCCCCCCCCCCCCCCCACACTTAGGGGAAGCATTGTCCTCAATGATTCAAAGAAAAAGAAATTAAAAAGAAGAAGAAGAAGAAGAAGGAGAAGAAAGAAGGAGATGAAGAAGAGTAGTAGAGAGAGAGAAGGGAAGAGAGGAAGAGGAAAGCTCACATGTTATTGAGGTCCATAAGGAGGACCTTGGAGTTGGAGGTGTTGCATCATCCGACGGAGCATCTCATTATTTTCATCATTGACACGGTTGCCTCTTTGAACTTCATTGCGAAGGCCGGAGATCTCAACACCTTGCCTTTGTTGCTCGGTGCTCATCCTCTCGATTTCATTGTGAATCCATGTCCATCTTTGATTTTCATTAAGATCACCGGATTCATGGCCATGGTGCCCCTCTTGGTGCAAGTTAGCACCTTCTCCTTCATCATGGTGCAAGCTAGCACCCTCTCCTTCATCATCTTGTTGTTCTAGAACCTGCACATCATCAACATACAACCAATTTTCTTCCACCTCGGTGGTAGTCCGAGGTGGGTTAGGCAATAAAAACATGATTGGCACATTAAGCTTAAGTTGGTAATTGAGTGGTGGACGATGTTTAATGAAATTCATAGCAATGAGGGCTTCCCGGTTAAGCTTATTGTTTCCCTCAATTGGTTTGATCCCCTCATCCTCACTCACACCAAAACACCTAGCTATGTATGTAATGATGCCACCCACCACTATGTCTCCCCTACCGGCTGGTCTAGTAGCTACAAAGTCTAGGTAATCAATCAAGTAAAAGCCAGTGTTGACGGGGTGGTTGTAGAGCATTGCCCATAACATGAACAACTCATCGGTTCTAGTGTTTCCTAGCTCGGTTCTACCCCAAATGGTGCAAGCCATGACCCTCTGAAGGTACCTAAGTACGGGGTTGTGAATGTTGCTAGCTTTGTTGGCTCTAGGGACATAGTTATCAAGGCCGGTGATACGGTTCCAAAAGGCAGCTGGGTCATAGTTATCCGGTTTTAGACTATCATCCCAATGATCATGAATATACCCCTGATTGACAAAACCTAAGGCTTCACAAAAGTGCTGAAGAGACATATTATAATCAATGTTCATTAACCGGAAAACAACTCTATGATTAGGGTTATCAAAATTCAACTTATCTTTGGTAAAAACAAGTGAGCTTAAAAATTCATAAGTAAAATTCTCATAACCCCTCATAGGTGTTAGCATATCAGTCCAACCTAGCCTACCCATCAACCTAAAAACATCATCTCTAAGCCCTAGCACTTGCAAATCATAGGAATCAGGATATCTAGAGGGATGTAAGGTTTTAGAAGTAAGAATTTTGTACCTGTCCCTTTGTTTGTTGTCTTTGAACTGGATTCCATGATTCTTGACTTGTGTTTGCTTCTTTGGGGGAGGACCGGAAGAACTTGCTGGTTCCTTTCCACTTCTTCTTCTTGAAGCCATTTGACCTTGGTTATGGTTGGTATGAAAGTTTGGGGTTTGGGAAGATTTTTGGTGGAAAGGATTGGTTTAGGGTTGGGGTGGATGTTTAAGTAAGGTTTATGGGTTTAGTTATGGAGATTGGTTGAGGTTTTGTGGTGTTTGGGTTAGGTTTTGAAGGATTAGGGTTTTGGTGAATTATGGGTTTGGTTGGATGAAAGTTGTTTTTGATTGGTGGTTGTTGGTTTGGATGAAGTTTGTGATTGATTGGTGAAAGAATTGAGTGATTTGGTTAAGTTTTGATGAAGATGTGAAGGTTTGAAGTTTGGGAGTTATGGAGGTTTAGAGAGAGGGTTAGAAGATGAAAGAAGTTTGTGGTTTGAGAATGAATGGAGAAGAAGAAGAAAAATTGGTATATAGTGGGCTAGAAGTCGGGCACGGCCGTGCCACCCTTGGCACGGGCCGTGCCAACACTCTGTGGCTCCAAGCCTTTTTTTCCTTCAAAAATACTGGCACGGCCGTGCCAGCTCCAGCACGGGCCGTGCCAACACTCTGGTCAGAGGGACTTCAAAATTTTTCATTTTCTTGATTTTTCTCGAATCACACTTGGACAATTACCTACAAAACAAATTAAAACAAAGAAAAACAAAACAAAAGCAATTAAATGCGTGGGTTGCCTCCCACGAAGCGCTCTTTTAATGTCATTAGCTTGACGGTTAGAAAGAGTCCTTAGAATGGATCAAAGATATCATGTTGTGTAGATGGCGCTATAAAACGTTCTTTCACAACATGATCGTTAAGCATGCAACAAGAGTAGAGAGCGGGACCTTTCATAACGTTTTCCAACTCAAATCCTACCATCTTATCACTCACTTGGAAGACTATCCTACCAAGTTTAACATCAATGAGAGCTCCTGCAGTTGCGAGGAAAGGTCTACCTAGGATTATAGGGACGTCATCGTCCTCTTCAATGTCAACGACTACAAAATCAGTGGGGATGTATATCCCTTCTATTTTAACGGGTATGTCCTCGACAAATCCTACAAGTTTCATGGTAGAGCGATCAGCAATTTTTAATTCCATCTCGGTAGGTTTCAATTCTCCTATCCCTATCCTTTTAAGAAGAGACAAAGGCAGCAAACTAACACTAGCTCCTAAGTCACATAAGGCTTTGTTTATGGTTTCATTCCCAATTTCACATGGTATGGCAAAGCTACCTGGATCTCTAAGCTTAGGGGGTGCTTCTTGGATGATTGCACTAGTTTCCTTAGCCAAGGCTATTGTCTCATTATGCTCTATAGCCCTTTTCTTTGAAAAAATTTCCTTTAAAAACTTGGCATATAGAGGCATCCTAGACAAAGCTTCAGCAAAGGGAAGTTTAATGCAAATCTTCCTAAGTATGTTAACAAATTTTTCAAACTTACCCTCTAGTTTAAGCTTATCAGGATTTAAGGGGGATGGAGTTTTGTTTTCTTCAAGTGGTTTTGCTTCTTCTATCACGACTTTATCACCTAAGGGCTTGACATTTTCTTTCCCAATGTTTTTAACCTTAGCAAAAGTTTCGCCTAACTTACTACCCCCAAAAGATATGACATTAACTTGGGCTTTGGGATTGGCTTCGATTTGACCAGGAAAGACTCCCGGTGTTTGGGAAGAGGTAGCCACTTGTTGGGCTATTTGAGCGATTTGAGTTTCAAGCATTTTAGAGTGAGTAGCAATAGAATCAACCTTGGTATTGAGCTTGGAAAGAGAATCATTCAGAAATCCAGTTTGGTTTTTAAGTTCTTGAAGTTGTTTGTTTTGGTTGGCAATAGAATTTTCCAACAAAATTTTCAAATTGGACTTCTGAGTGAATCTTTGGTTGTTTGCATAACCGGGTGGTGCTACTTGTCCATAGGGATTTTGGTTTTTATAAAAATTTTGATTTTGTCTCATCCCTTGGTTGTATTGAGCATAATTCATTTGCTCAACACCGTTAATAGCACTACCTAGTTGGCAATCAACACCAGCATGACCAGTTATACCACATATTTCACAAGAAGGAGTAGAAGCAGAATTGATAGCACTAACATTGAGTTTTTCAAGTTTTTCAGTTAGTGTATCAATTTTAGAAGCAAGGTGGTCATAGTTAGAGACTTCGTGTATACCTGCCTCCCTTTTGGAGGGTGAAGAACTAGTGATGGCTCTCTCGTCGGTCCACTTGTAGTGATTTTGAGCCATGTCTTCAATCACGCCATACGCCTCCGTGTAGTTCTTGTTCATAAGTGCTCCACCTGCAGCTGCATCAACAGACATCTTAGTGGTATAAGACAAGCCATTATAAAAAGTGTGGACTATAAGCCACTTCTCTAGGCCATGGTGGGGACAAAGTCTTAGCATTTCTTTGAAACGCTCCCACGCCTCATAGAGAGATTCCCCATCTTTTTGGTTGAACCGCGTGATTTGGTCTCTAAGTTTAGCGGTTTTAGATGGTGGAAAGAAGCGGGCAAGGAATGCTTGCCTCATCTGATCCCATGAAGTAATGGAACCGACTTCGAGGGAATGGAACCAAGCGCTAGCTCTATCCCTTAAGGAAAAGGGAAAGAGATGAAGTCTTACGGCCTCTTGGTTCTCCTTCATGGTTCCACTAATTCGTAGGAAAACAGAGATGTGAAGATTGGGATCCTCAGTGGGGGATCCCGAGAATTGGTTTTGCTGCACCAGCTTGTGGCTCAGCCGTAGACGGCGTTGCATACTCTTTGAGAGTGCGATTGGCCATGGCGGTGTTATTTTGTGCGTCTCTCCTTCGTCTATGCAAATACCTTTCGATTTCGTTGATTATTACAACTCGATTTCTGGTTTTTCGCATAAGAATTTGAGAACCCAAGAAGTTAGTGATAACAGAAAAATAAAAATAAAAACAGAAAAAGAAAGAGAAGAAGAGAGAATTCTAATCACTAAGAAAAAGCTAATTAAATTAGTTAACTCCCCGGCAACGGCGCCAAAAACTTGATAGAGCCAAACCGCAAGTGCACGGCCTATCGAAGTAATAGTAGTAAGTAGAGTATCGTTCCGCTAGGGAGTTGTTCAACTTAATTAACTTTTAATGAATGATTAGAGGAGAGAAAGTTGATGAGAAAGAGTTTGATTGCTGAAGGTAAAAACAATAATAATAAAGGGCCTTAGGATCATTGGTTCATCTTAATAACTAATCCTTCGCTAGACAAAACCTAAACATCTAATTTCATGATTTACACACTAATTTCTAAAGACCGGTTTCCCTTAGCCCCTCACCTTTCCGATGAAAGTCCAGTGAGAGTTTACTTCTAGCAACCAAGCCTATTTCACTGACATGATTACTAGAAGATGCATAGAGGATTGAAACTACTCTTTGTCTCAATAATTGCAAAGACTATTTCACTGTTTTGCAATTATTGTCTAGATTCACTTGTTCCAACATCAAGACTCCGCTCTCGCTTTATGAATTGATGTTTGGGATGATGGATTAACGATTATCAAACCCTCCGCTTTCGCTTCCACAGTTTGATAATTGTTAATCCACGTTAAGACGGTGAATCTAGATTAGAAATTAGGGTTACATAGAAATTAGGATTTAGACATGTTTTGTTTAGGATTGAGTCATTAGACTCCCCAATAATCCTAAGACTAAGAAGTCTACTCACTCATGTTCATCGTAGACATGGAGGAAGAAGAGAGAAATACGGTAAAAATAAATTGCAAAGAAAGTAAAAGGGAAAATAAAGACTTTTATTAAAATAGCAATTGAAATAAACAAAGTAAAGCATGATTGTTTATGGTGGAGAGCTACTCTATTTATAGCTTTACATTCGACTTAGAAACTAAGCAACTAAAAGGATAAAACGGTAAAGCTGCAACAGGGTAACTTGGGCTTGAAGAAAAGCAGCAAAACAGGTCCTGGAGACGGGCACGGCCGTGCCACATATTGGCACGGGCCGTGCCAAGCTTCTGGTAAGGGGAATTGTATTTTTGCCCCGTATCTTCGTATTCTTGCGCTGTATTTTGCTCCAGTCCTCTTTCTTTTGCTCCAAGGCACCTTCCACCATATATTTATTCCTAAAATAAAATAAAAGACAATTTGAAGTAAAATATTCTAAACTAAGATAAAATGCAATAAAATAAAATCAAATCTAAAATAAAACTAAACTAAATAAGGCAATAAATAAGACTATCTATGACTCATCAGTTCTTGTGTTACTCGACATTAAATGAAGTAATTATGAGATGCACTTGGTGAATTTTATGATTCTATTGTAATTGGCCGATGAAATGCTTATGTAACCTCTACTGCACATATGTGTGACTTGTGAGGATACATGACATAGGCAATTGAGCTCGTTTAATTGGTTTTGGCTTAGGTGCTCAATTATTTTCAATGTTGTGAATTTTGGAGACGAACTTGGTAGAAAATGATTTTTGAGAGCCAATTGCTTATGAAATCCTTCATGAATAGATTAATATGATTATGAGATGATGTATGAATGGTTGTTGAGTGATGAATATGATGTTTGTGATCATATGTTGTATTTGTTCCTTTATTTGGATTATAAGGAATTATGTGGAAATGTGGCAACTATATGTTGATTTATGTGGAGATGATTAATGATGTATGTATATGTCAAGTGGTGGTGAATTGTTGTCGATGCATATATACTAATTGAATGGTGATGAACATGTTTATGTTATGTTATTTGTTGAACATGTTAAATGTTGATTGTTGGTGGTGTATATATGTGACAACTATATGTTGTGTGATTTTTGATGTTGTTGGTGATTGTATATATGTTAAATTGGTGGTGAATTGTTGATGATTGCATATATACAAGTATTGGTGATGGTGAGGTGATTATTGTTTGTGTGAACATATGCATTTGTAGTTGAGTCATATGTTCATGCATTCATGACTGATGGTGGTGGATTTTATATCCAAGACTGATGGTGGCGGATTTTATATCCAATTGAGGTGAGTACGATGTTTTTGTTGCATCGAAGGTGACGACCTTGAGGTGATTTGGTACCACATGCATCTAGAGAAGAGTCTAGAACATTGCATGCATTTGAATAATTGATGAGTTGTGTCATAATTGAATATATGACTTGGTGAATTTGTGGATTGGTGAAATTTGGTGAATGTTGTGATTGTGTGAATTGGTGTATATGTACATTGGTGGATTGTGTTGATGGTTGTGAATAATTGAATTATGCTCTAATTGCGTGTCTTATTTGTTTGTGCTTATACACTTGGTGAATCTATTTGATGATAATTATTTGATAATAATGATGATGTGAGATTTGTATATGTATATACGTATATGATGTGGTGATTTCTTGATGATGATGATTACTTGCTTATAATTTTGAAATGATGAACTGTAGTTGTTGAGTTAAGTATGCTAAGTGAAGAATGAGGTGAGTAATCCTTTCATTGATTGTTATTGATAAATGATGAGCTTGTGTCGATGCCTTGATTAGAGATTGAATATGTCTGTTATGCTATGATAACTTGAGGAGCAAGTAATGCGGGATATTAATCATGTGATGCTAGTATTCTAAGAGGGATGGTTTGTATATGTGATATGTATGATTCCTTGAATGCTATGTTTTCATATGGATTATGATGATGTAATGCTAACCCTCAGTGGTTTACCACCTACCTTTCTGTATGGACGGGTAGATGGAGTGCAGGATGCTTAGTTGTTTGCTTGATGATGTCGAGGAGTGGAGTTCCTCTTTATATGCAAGTGTCTAGATTAGGGCTCTGATCTAGGGTAGTACTTGCATGTTGTTTTATTTGACTATGTATTTTGGAGTTGAGATGTTATTTGTTATCTGAGAATTGGAGAACACAATTGTATTTTGTTGAGATCCAGAGATGTTTTATGAATTATATGTTTGTTCCGCTGCTATGTTGAGTAACATGATCTTTATGCATGTATGTTTTGTGGTTTAATTCGAAGACGTAGCATCTATTTCTAGAATATGTACGTATATTCGCGCGTTTTACCGTTTATTAGAAATAGGGTGTTACAATTAACATAAATGCGGGTTGAAATGCAAGTTGACTATTATGTTAAAGTATGAGTCGTGCATTGTCGAGTCCTTACTTGAAGTCCATGCATTCATAGTCATGTGAGCCGAATTGAAGTATGTAATTATGCAGATTGAAATATGCGGGTTGAACCTTACATAACTTCTACAAGAGATAAATGTGGGTTGAATTTCGATGGATTCATTAACGGTAAAATTATCTCCAAAATTATATGGTACCACATGCATCTAGAAGAGTCTAGAACATTGCATGCACTTATTATTTGGTGAGTCATGTCATAATTGAATATGTGACTTGGTGAATTTGTACATTGGTGAAATTTGGTGAACGTTGTGATTATGTGAATTGGTGTATATATATGCTTTGGTGAATTTTGTTGATGGTTGTGAGCATTTGAACTAGGCTCTAATTGTATGTCTTACTTGCTTGTGCTTATTCACTTGGTGAATCTATTTGATGATAATTATTTTGGTAATAGTAATGAGGTGAGAGTTGCATATATATATATATATGATTTGGTAATTCCAATGATAATGATGATTTCTTTGCCTACACTTTGATATGATGAATTGAAATTGTTGAGTTGATTAGGCAAGAGTTTATGAGATTTATATGATTGACGTTGTTAAGTGATGAGCTTATATTGATGACTTGATTAGAGATCGAATATGCTTACTATGCTATGACAGAAGTATGATAACATGTTGTGTATGGAATTGGGGATAATATTCAGGTGGAGTTAGTTTTCTAGGAATGTTGGGTATGTATATTTATTATGCATGAAATCCTTGAATGTTTATGTTTGATTATGTTTAATTATGAATTGTGGACTAACCCCTAGTAGTCGTTCGGTTGACCGTCTTCCTTATTCGTATGGATGGGTAGACGGTGTGCAGGAATAGATTGCTTGTTTTGGTGAGTTGCTTGAGGATAGCTTGGAGCTACCTCGTTTACTGCTTTTTCGGTGTCTTAGACGTTAGGGCTCTGATTAGGGGTCGGTCTTTATTATTTGTTTATATTATGACTGGTGGAGATGTCGAGACTATGTATTGATGATGTTGTGATGACATGACTACTTGGTGACTTATTTTATCATGGATAAATGTTGAGATGTTTTTATTTATATGACGATGTAATGATCTTTTATTCCGCTGCGATGTTTTGAGAATACATATTATTTATGCATGTTTGGTGATTTATTGAAGATGTAACATCTAGATTTTTGATATGCCGTATCATTAAAGTAATTTATCGCTTTTAGAGTTTATGGTGTAACATGACACTGTTAGTTTTGGTTTTTTTTTAACTGAAAGTTAACAGAAGGACTAAAGCCAAAAGTTTCACAAAGTGCAGCGACCAATGCCAAACAAAAAAAAAACGCAGGGACCGATGCCAAAATTGAGTGAAAGTGCAGGGACTAAACACACATTTAAGCTTATTTTTTATTTATAATTTATAAAATACTGGTTTTTGAAAATTTAAATTATAGCCATTGAAAATTTTAGTTACCACGTGTCAAACATCTGTGTGAGGAACCGTAAACTGGACCCTTTAAGAAATGTAGCAGATCCGAGTAGCTCACTCTCCATTTCCACTCTCTGTCCCTATCCGAGTTCCTTCTCCAATTTCTTGTTTTAGGGTTTCAAAATTGGGAATTTTATGTTATTATTTAGACATACAGAAGGAGGCAAATGGGAACATCTGTGGAAGTAACACCACTTTGTGGAGTATACAATGAAAACCCTCTCTCTTACATGGTTTCCATTGATTCTTTCAACATCCTCATTGACTGTGGTTGGAACGATCACTTCGACCCTTCCCTCCTTCAACCCCTTTCCAGGTTCGTTGTTACTCATAACGAACGCTTTGTGGCTTTATTCCCTTTGATTTCTTATTTAGCTTGTGTGACTGATATATATGTAGGGTAGCATCAACTATTGATGCTGTTTTACTTTCACATCCTGATACACTTCACCTTGGTGCTTTACCATATGCCATTAAGCACCTCGGACTTTCTGCTCCTGTTTATTCAACTGAGCCTGTATATAGATTGGGACTTCTCACTATGTATGACCACTTCCTCTCAAGAAAGGTGAGTTAAAAAATGTACATGTCATTTTGCAAAATGGTTTGGTTGAGACTTGAGACATCTCTCTCTCTCTCTCTCTCTCTCTCTCTCTCTCTCTCTCTCTCTCTCTCTCTCTCTCTCTCTCTCTCTCTCTCTCTCTCTCTCTCTCGTTCTTTTGCAGCAAGTGTCGGAGTTTGATCTGTTCACTCTAGATGATATTGATTCTGCTTTCCAAACTGTAACAAGGCTAACATACTCTCAGAATCATCATCTTTCAGGTAGGCATTTCATTTCAATGTCATATATCTAAACAGTTTCCTCAATTTATGACATTTTAACCAATACTAGGAAAGGGGGAGGGAATCGTGATTGCACCACATACTGCTGGACATCTTTTGGGAGGTACGATATGGAAAATTACAAAGGATGGTGAGGATGTCATATATGCTGTTGATTTCAATCATAGGAAAGAAAGGTAAATTATTTATTTTTTTACTTCTCCAAAAATTTTCTTGTGTATTCTTAACGACCAGAAAGGAAGCTACTTATCAATCTAATTTTCACTAGGCATTTGAACGGAACTGTTCTAGGTTCTTTTGTTCGCCCGGCTGTTCTAATAACCGATGCTTATAATGCTTTGAATAATCAGCCTTACAGACGTCAAAAGGACAAAGAATTTGGAGGTAACTAACATTTAAATCTTATAATTGCTACTCTTTGACAGAAATAAGGTGAATTTTTCATTTTTTGTTTTCTTGAGTTGCTATCAAGAGAAAACTGAAATATTTTTATGCCTGGGATATTCAAAGACGAGGCATGCAAGCATTAAAAAGTCTTCATCACGAAATAAGAAAACTGTCTAGACTATGTACTTTGTTTTTCTGATCATATATCTTGTTGGTTATTTAGATATCTTAAAGAAGACTCTAAGGGCCGGTGGCAATGTGTTACTACCTGTTGACACTGCTGGACGGATATTGGAACTTATTCTGATGCTGGAATCGGTCAGTACAAGAAAAGAATTACGCTTTTATTCTCTCTCTTAGTTTATTCCTGAATGTACATGCATGAGTTGACATCAGATCTTTCTGCTTGCAGTATTGGGCGGATGAAAACTTGAACTATCCTATATACTTTCTTACATATGTTGCATCCAGCACTATTGATTACGTGAAAAGTTTCCTTGAGTGGATGAGTGATTCCATAGCGAAGTCCTTTGAACAAACTCGTGAAAATATATTTCTTCTGAAGTAAGTTGCATCTTCCTTGATTTATATTGGGAGCAAGATATTTATATGTCAATTGAATTTTTGTTCTTGGGGATGCTACGTGCCTTTTTATTGTTTAAAATTTCAAACCTAAAAGTAATGATTTTCTTGTGATATTTTAAAATAGAAGATTTTGTTCAGTCATGGGTGAAAGATGAGTTTTAATAACCTACAGGTTGTCACACACACTTTGAGGATCTTTCCTATATATGTATTAAACAAATATTTAAGAGAGAGGGAGATATGCACTTTCAGTGTAAACTAGTTTTACACCGATTTCCAAGAAGAATCCAGTATTTTAGTTATTTTTAAAATGTTGTTGAAAAATCGGTTTATGTGGCAATATGATGAATTGTCTTTGGATGTTGGTGTAGAACTAATTTACACCGGCAATGCACCTCCATTAGCTCAAAAGTTAATCTCCTTTTATTTTAGTTTCTGCATTTATCTTGTGTTTAAAATAGACTGTAATGCCTATCTGCAGGAATATCACACTTCTGGTTAGCAAGGCTGACCTCGACAATGCTCCTGATGGTCCAAAGGTTGAATGATTTTTTATGCTAATACTTTATCAGGCCTGCTTCCTTACTGATTCTGATACACATATCTTGTATAGGTTGTTCTAGCATCCATGGCTAGTTTGGAAGCTGGTTTTTCACATGATATATTTGTTGAATGGGGGAACGATGTCAAAAATCTTGTGCTTTTTACTGAAAGAGGCCAGGTATACTTTTTAGAATAAAAACATTTCTGATGTATTGTGTTTTAGTATTCTTGTGATAGAACTTCATTGGAAAACTCCTACTCTTGTTCAAGGGAACCTAAAGGAAAGTGAAGCAAGAGTGCTTGAGAGTAGAGACTAGGCAACTCAATAAACTCCCCAATGTGTGGCTCAAGTGGTTGAGCTGGAACAACTGAAAGAGTTTGAGAAGCAGTTCTAGAGTTCAAACTCTGGCTACTTAAAACCCATTTGGTGTTGGCTTGGGACCTTGGAGTGTGCTCCTCTCAAGGTTTCACGTTCGATTCCCCATGGTGCCAATTTTAGTGGGCTAAGTCCATATACAGCTATGCTCTGGCTTTAAATGGGGCACCCCCCGCAAGTGGACGGTGGGATTTGATCCCTCGGGTTAGTCGGTCCTTAGGTTGGATACCGAGTTTGCGAAAAGAAAAAAAAAAACTTTGGCTACTAACATAACATACTAACAACTCCCAACAATTCTCTTATCTAAATCAAACGAACAATCTTTTCGACCACGCACGTGCGCAAAGCCTTTTGATTTCCCATAATTTTTCTCTTTACTGTCTATGTTTTGAATTTTAGCACATTTTATCTCTTTTATCCCATTAGCCTTTATTAATATTTCATATTATTTTTTATTAGAAAATGCTTTATATTTTGCTAATAGTGCTTGAGAGTTTGTTTTACGTCTTTTGGGCAGTGAGAATGGAATAAGGATCTTGGGTCATGCAACTTATTTTTATTTGTGATGTATTTTTTTAAAAGATTAATTTTGATACACTATCTAGTATAGACAAATCATCCTTTTTATCATTTTTAAGGTAGATATGATTAAAGTTAATTTTTTTTGGTGATCCAACGAGTATGATTGATCGACAGTGTAATACATTATTCGTTTCAATTAAATTATTTCTTTAAATACTATGTATTTGTTAATCTTATGTTTCAATTGATCCTTATGTGTACAATGCATAGTTTGGCACGCTAGCTCGTATGCTTCAAGCTGATCCACCTCCAAAAGCTGTCAAAGTCACTGTGTCCAAGCGAGTTCCTTTGGTTGGCGAAGAGCTAATTGCCTATGAGGAAGAGCAAAACCGAATGAAGAAAGAAGAAGCTTTAAAAGCAAGTTTTATGAAAGAGGAAGAATTTAAAGCATCTCAAGGGGCTGATAATAATACTATCGATCCAATGATCATTGATACTGGCAATAATCAACCATCACCAGAAGGTATGTATTGTATTAATTATTTTGGAGCTAATATTTAGAAGTGTTTCCCTTTTATTTGTTTTCCTTTCACTACAAATCATGACAACTTTGGTGTTGTTTTCATGTTAAATGCATTCACTTAGATATTTAAAATTATCCACTTGTGTTTCCTCATATCATAATCATTTTCTTTTCTGTTTTATTTAACTATGCTATTTTGGGTCATGTTTACTTGAATTTTTTCTACTATTATTAGCTGAATCTATTTATCTTTAACCAGTTTTGAATCTTGGGAAGTGCTACACGCTCTGAGTGCTAAAACAAAAGAATAAATAGATTCATCTATTCCCTTCTGTTACAAAACAAAACAAAACAACCACTGAAATCTATTAAATAAGCTACATTTAATATTCATATAACATAAATCAAATTTGGAATGAACTTACTGATGTTTCTTTCAAACCCTTAAGTAGTTTAACTTGCACTTGCAGCGGCTGTTCCTAAAAACGGAGGATACCGAGATGTATTTATTGATGGATTTGTCCCCCCTTCATCTAGTGTTGCCCCAATGTTTCCCTGTTATGAGAATATATCAGAATGGGATGATTTTGGTGAAGTCATAAATCCAGATGATTATGTAATTAAGGAAGAAGACATGGACCAGACAGCAAATAATGTAAGTTTCCTTTTTAAAATATCAGCCTTGTGACTTCCCAGTTTCAATAGAAATATCTATTCCAGTTCAAAATGACATTAGTGTTCATATCATGTTTCTGTTCTGAGTTACTAGTCTATTGTAGAACACATTATAAAAGAAAAGCTTATAAAGGTTAATATAATTTACATTGATAAAGGTTAATGACATCATTGGATTGAAAAGGAGTTGGAAACCTTATAAATGATAAGATTTGATACATTCGGCTTATGGAAAAGCTAGTCTTTAACTATTTCCCCATGACTTAAATATGGAATGCGAGACATTCGTCTTCTATCCATGAAAAATATTTGCTGTGATCCAAGTTTTCTTATTGGTGATTAAAAATGTTTGCTGGTATTTGCACTCCAACCCTATATTATGAATAATAATACTTGTTTATCATTTTCCTATTTTTTATATTAGGTAGGTGGTGATTTAAATGGAAAACTAGATGAAAGTGCTGCAAGTTTGATATTTGATACAAAGCCATCAAAAGTTATATCTGATGAAAGGACTGTAAGCTTCACTCACTATCTTTTTCTTAAATCTTTATGTTTCCTGTTCTTATGATTAGTAATTTTATGCAATTGTGTTTGAATTTATTACTGCAATATTCATATATTGATTGGATGAATGAAGTTGAATCACCTTTTCCCTTTTTGGCTTTGTCACCAAATTTATTACTTTTGCAAATATTAAAAGTCTCCTCTAACCTATCTTCGATATTTTACAAAAGATGCTATTATGTTTGTTTTTTCTAACATTTGTATTAGTCCTGCAAAGGATTTTTTTTTTCCCAAACCATTTATTTGCTCCTTAGTTAGATAATAGTCTCCAATGGAAGTTTATCTTTACAGGCATTTTTATCTTATTTTATCCCTTAAATTCTATTAGGCGGAACATCGATGCAATAGGTTACAGAGTTGAAACCATATTCATGATTTATTAAAATTCTAAGCGATGTGGTGTGCATTAGGGTTGAGTTCGACCAATCCAAATTCTAAGATGGTATTAATGTTTATCCTAAATCCACTGGGCCACCCACTGTCGGACTACTCGGGTCACACTCTGGATGTCCAGTCATGGGTGTGAGGGGGTGTTTAGATTCCCACACTAGAGAGATATGACCTTATAATGTGTTTATAAGTGGGAGACATCCCTCACCTTGTAAGCCAGGTTTGTAGGGTTGAGTTAGGTTCACCCAGATTCTAAGATACATTTAAATTTCAGACTGCAAATCACATTAGACCAGAAATATTATGATGGGGCAAGGAAGCTTGTTTTGATTGTGGATTTACACTTGCATTTCTTGTATTTGTATAACTTTAGCATTTATTAATCTACTTGTATGAATCTTAAATGCGCCAAATCTACTTATGATGGTGTTGATTTTGTTGTTGTCTAGGTCCAAGTCAGATGTTCATTGGTTTACATGGATTTTGAAGGTCGTTCAGATGGAAGATCAATTAAGAACATTCTCTCCCATGTTGCTCCCCTAAAGCTGGTATGGATCTTTTTGGTCTTTTTCAATTCAATCAACAAGGGCACATCATAAATCTTCTATAACGTACTTGTATTTGGGGGATAGATCAGAACTCATAGGTTGCCATATCTTTCCACCATTAAAAACCATATGATATTTGAAAATAATTTATTTTAATTTTTAGTTGATGTGAAAAAGTGTTGTCAACCGCGGATTACGGAAAATAGTGCTCTGTTAAAATTCCTCCTCTACCCTATAGTGCTATTAGTGCTACTATAGCCACTGTTTGTCAACACTTTGTACTAAATCGCATATCCCAGAACAATAGCAGTTTGTTAAAATTCACTACCCTATAGCCACTATTTGACAACACTGATACAATATTTTAAGCAAAGAATACTGTGACCTTCTGGCTGCAATTTTCAGTAGGGCAACGAATTAGGATTTTAGCTAACTAGGGTTATAACTTATTATTTATAAAGGCACTGGAATTTGAAAATATGTAAAATCTAAGATGCCTACTTAACGTATTAAGTTCTTTTGAAATGCACACTATTGATAACTATGGCTGTGTGTTGTCAAAAGCTTAAGCCGTGACAATTTTGCTAACTATTGAAATTGATAGCTATCAAATGAATACTAATGATAAATATGCACATTTTGTTTGATTTTTTTTTTTCTTTGTTTGTTTATGTGTTGTGTTGCATTTTTCCTTCACACCTTATTACTTTAATGTTTGTATTTCTCTAATTTATCTGTTTACATATATAATGTGTTCTATTCTTATCTATGACGTCTATTATATATTCTATTTTATGTTCACATTCCTATTAATTGTGTACTAGTCTTTAATTTTGAGAAATATTTTTATTTTGTCATTTATAAAATGTTTTGTACAAATAATTTATATTCTTCGGCACAGCAGCCATCTTGCTATTGCAATTTTGGAATTGGCAACTCCACTCTAAGCAATCTATTTGTCATGTTTATCATTGTATCATTTGCTTTTGTTATTTTTATACCATGCATGATGATGAATCTCACTATTATCCTGAAGGTTTTGGTGCATGGATCGGCTGAAGCTACAGACCATCTGAAGCAGCATTGCCTGAAGAATGTCTGTCCTCACGTTTACGCTCCCCAAATTGAAGAGACTATTGATGTTACCTCTGATTTATGTGCTTATAAGGTGCAATGACATCAAATTTTGTACATTTGCCGAAAAAACTGTACAACATGTCAAAATTAATCATGTTATGCTTTTCTGGTTATAGGTTCAATTATCTGAGAAGTTAATGAGTAGTGTACTCTTCAAAAAGGTATATAATATATGTCTGAACTGATTAATTTTATACAAATCGTCTGCCAGTTATTGTCTTGAATAATAGACATAAATTCAATTGCAGCTGGGAGAATATGAAATTGCTTGGGTTGATGCTGAAGCAGGGAAGACAGAAAATGACATGCTTTCGCTTCTCCCCGTTTCCGGAGCGCCTCATCCACATAAATCTGTTCTTGTTGGTGATTTGAAATTGGCAGATTTTAAGCAGTTTCTCTCCACCAAGGGTGTTCCGGTAATTCTGCATTTATAGATCCAGTACCAGTTTACTAATTCCTTCTTGCACTGATTTTTTATTGGTAAATGGAGTGATTTCCTTTTCATTTCCGTAGCATTGAAAATGCGGATTACCATGTGTTCTGAAACTGAAACTTGACTCAATTAAATCTGAACATTTTCTACTTTATAAAAAATGCTTCATTACAGTTTTGGTCCCCTTATTTTTACTCATCCACGGAATTGATCCCCCCCCAATTTAAAATCATGCGGTTTTGGTCCCTTTTTCATATTTTTCAACTCAGAATTGTTGATGTGACATGTTTTAAATGATGTGTCATTCGACCTGATGATGTCAAATTATCACCAACAATGAAATTACCAGAAAACCCCCTTAAAACTCCAATTTCAATATCACCATTTTTTATTTCAAAAAATCGGAAAAAGGACCAAAACTGTGATTTTAAAATGGGGGGACCAATTTCTTGCGAGTAAAAATATGGGGGCCAAAAAAATATGGGGATCAAAATTGTAATCAAGCCTATAAAAAAATTGTGTCATAACATGATAACTTTTGTAGGTGGAATTTGCTGGCGGGGCTTTGCGTTGTGGTGAATATGTAACTGTTCGGAAGGTTGGGGATGCAACTCAGAAGGTAAATGCTTCTTCTGAACATTTGTTAAATTTTATATTTTCTTAGGAAAATGACTTTTCTGATAAAGATTCTGATTCATTATCATATTTTTTAAACAGGGAGCTGGTTCTGGTACTCAGCAAATTATTATTGAAGGTCCTCTATGCGAAGATTACTATAAAATTCGAGATTATCTCTATTCGCAGTTTTACTTGCTTTAGATTTGGTTGTACTAGTGCATAGGCTAACCGTGAACTTCTTACCTTCCTACCCTATTTTCTGAAGAAGGCAGATAATGCAAAGTACTATGTAGATGCTTGTAAACATGGTTAATTTCGTAGCCATTCTAACAAAATTCACAGGAGCTGTTATACACTTTCGAAGTTTTAAGTGAAGAAATCACACTGCATTATTCTCAGTTTCTACCTCAAATTTACATCAACCATCATAGCAACTGGGGTATATGAACTTTTCAAGTGTGTTTGCTCTAATTGTATTAGTAGAAAAGAAAGGAATTTAATATGTTCCTATTTATCTGTGTCATTACTTTTCATCTCTGGTACATGCAGTGTTTAGACACTAACATTGAATTAGATAGATAAACAAATCTGTGTAGAGATCGTTTCTTTTCATCCTTTGATAATTTGGTTGATATCATTGAGCTGAACAATCTTTTATTCTATTGGTTTTGGTATTCTTAATTTTTACACGAAATCCAAATCTTAAAATGAAAATCTTGAAGGTTCTGATTCAAACTTGAACGAAGGAGAAAAAACTAATCCAATAACTGATTACCAACATTTACCATTAATTAAAAAAAACATGAAAGTGGTAGTCCTTTAATCTAATGGTACTCAGTTTCTTACAATGGGTGAATATTTGAAACTAAATATATTCTTAACCTATAATCCTATAGTGACAAGAATCCAAATCATTAAGTACAAACTATATTATACACAACCTTTCCTCATTCTCATGAGTTTACACAAGAAAATTTGAGCTTATTTTTGCCAGAAACTTTTTTTAGATTTACATTTTCTCTAATAATTACATTTGTTTCTTGAATTCAAATATTCCAATAAGAAACAGTGAGAATATGTCATTTGCCTATTTTTCACAGTTTCCTGTACATATATTTGAAACAAGAAACAAAGTGATACTTTTGTAATTATTTATGAAAACAAAAATTCTCAAACAAAAAATGCCCTAAATAACTATGGACTTGAACTACATCTAGCCTCCCATAAGGAACTGGATTTTCTGCATTGACACTATCACACCGTCGCCAATCTCGACAGTTGGATAAAGATTGGACGACTCTTACCCTGAGTTGTACTATAAAGCCGATTTAGTAAAGTCAGAATACAACTCATACAACTTGTCTGATCTTTAACTAATAGCTAAGATCCCTTGTCTGTGTAATTTCCTCGAGTGCAGAGAGTCAAGGTTCCCTCTCCTCACTCCCCCGAGCTCTCAACCGAGCTTCCAAGAATGGACAAAATATCATGCACAACAAGCCGGATAATGTTGCTTCCTGATAATGTTAAAATGTCCATGCACTCCTGCAAATCTGCATCACATGCTACCAATATCCACTCTTGATCATCATCCAAATACTTGATATCAAATGCCCCTACCTCTAGTTTCAGTCTTTTAGCAATTTCCTCTCTCAATTCCACAATGCCACAGTTCAAAGAAACCCTAAACCTTATGATATCATCTCTATATGTTGCCTTTATAGTCACAATCTTCATCTCTTTCTGAGCTGCAAAATTAAGAGTATCCATGTGCTGCATTTGCATATGAACAAAATCGGAACATGGAGGATGAATCCTTGAAGCTTCTAGGACCTGATCCTCCAAAATAACATCTGTTGAAGGACACATATTTTTCAAGTCTTTAGAACTATCAGCACCTTCGATTAGCATTCCTCCAAATGGTTCTTGAGGTTCTGATTTAGACGCATCTAAATAATTTTCGTTCTTCTTAGGTTCTGATGGCATTATGCTTAATGAGGTATGGTGTTCAAACTTGTTCGAAGTAGAAGGTTCATTAAAGGAACCAGCAGCAATAGGGAGTGTGCTTGTACTTGGAGAATCCAAACCAAATGCTCCTTCAACACCGTGGACCGATTCAATCACACATTTGAGCTTGGACAGCGAACGGTTAACCTTTTTGATCTTTCGAGAAGGCCAACGGGATATTCCGTGCTGCCTGCAGATTCGCTTCATTGTAGTTGGACAAACTGTACAACAAGGATATATCCAATAACAGCAATAGGTTTTAGTTGATACTTCTTTGCACTTTTTGTCAAAGAAATATAAGTTACTAGTAATAAACAATGATTAATAATTGTGTATTCGATTATCAATTTATTCTTTGATAACTATATGTTTTCAGATAGAAGCAAAACATTGATTTAAATTGCAGTTAACATTATAAAAGTTTTGAAATTCTATGCAACTGCATTGCAGCCATAACTGCAGACACATTTTTTCATATTTTTCAACAGTATCAATAATCAAAGTGTGTCTGCAACCGCAAGTTAAAGTCTTGGAGAAAATTGCACATTCATACAGAAAACAAAACAGCATCATATTGCCTAAATCAACTAAATCAGAAAATGAACATACCTCCTAGGCTCTTTGCAGCATCCTTTAGACTCCCACTGAAATAATCTTGCAAGACTTCAAGACTAATTGATTTCTCAGCTTTTCCGCGTTTTCTCAACGACGGTTTCTTTTTGGTTTCAGTCTTCAAGGAAGGGATCTGATCAATGCTTCCACCTGCAAAATCATCAAGATTCCCTATATCATTTATGTCATCAAAATTTGTGATTATTTTCTGTCGTGATTGATCTAGTGGCACTCCCTCCTCCATATCCGGCGAGGCATCATCATGTCTAGCTGATAATTTAGTAGATTGAATAATCGGAACTGATTCAAGCCTCGAATGAACTGTTCCATTTATTATTTCAACAATTTCAATTGATCCATCCTCCTCAAGTTCAACGCCAGAAGCAACCTTAAGACTTTGGAAATTTTGTTTCATTGTTGCCAATATTGATCCTAACAAACCCTTTTGTTCACAAAATTTATTGATACTAGGAGGAAGAAAAAACTCTAGTACATAATCATCACTTCCGGTATGAGAACTTTGTAAACATATTGAAAAAGAGCTTGTTAAATCAAACATGAGAGCATAGTGTACTAAAGGGTAATCGGTTTTGCAGAATTGAGTAATGTTTCCACAGAAACACATGTTTTGTGACAAAAAAGCTCTTCCGGCAACTCCTTGACCTTGTTGTAAGTGATGTTCAACACATGCATCATGGAAACCCCATGTGTGAGAATCTATGATATAGAATGCTACCTCGGTTATTGACATGCAAACTTGTCCCATACAATAACCATCAAAACTTGAGCAATTTTTCTTTAGACCACCACCATGAGCCAAAACACTTCTATGCCTGCATGGAACCCATGTTTGTGCCAAAGGTAAATTATGAGTTTCACACACCACTGTCAATATCTCCAAAATCTCGGATAATGCATTCTGTCTATCTTCGTTACATATCTGGTTTAAAAGAATTGCCATGTTATTCAACTGACAACAATAGAATGCTAGAGATAGAAGTCATATGCAGAAACATTAATATGTTTTTGGTCCTTGGCATATTACAATTTTTAATATGCGCATTTTTTTTTGTTTTCGCCACTGAATGCTTTTCGAAGTGATCCCTTAAAATTTTTTGTTTCGTTACATTCTCAGTTGTTTTGTTTTAATCTCTTAACGTACTTTTTTTATGCCTTATAATATAGGGATTTATTAAACATAAACCAAATATTGAAGGGACTAAAACAAATAAACAAGGACTAAAATGAAACAGAACTATAAAAGAGATCAATGTGAAACAAAAAAATGCACAAGGCTAAAAATCTATAGGTATTCTCTCCAAAACCACCAAAGCCGAGATATTTTCTATGATAGGCGCTACCCCTAAACCTACTTGTAAATCTAATTAGTGTTCAATAAATCACACACACACACACACACACACACACTAAAGAGGGATATAAATAAAGGGAGAAATACATCATGGATAGTAGAAAAAACTACCTGACTGTATGGATGCTCCAAAATTTCTGAACTCCTCAAATTTACTGCCTGCAAGGAAACTGGCAGAAGGTGAAACAGGAATCAAAAAGAATGTTTATAATCATGTACATTTTCCAACGTGTTAGCCAAAAGAGTCAAATAATGTCAAGGAAGTTGGATTTTTTAAAATCAATGTATAAAACTTGAGGAGCAAGCTCTAAAGTTGGCATCTCAACTTCTTGTACTATATCTTGTAGGCATATCAGAAAATAATATTATTTTAAAGACTATTTCTAAAATTTGCCAATTTCTAATATATGGTTATGAGCTTGATTGAATTGTTTTATTTGAGCTTATCTACTAGCATAAGCACTTGTGACACTGTTTGAGAGAACTTATGAAAACAACTTATGACATTTCCATAAGCTGTTTTCACCTTATTTCCGTAATCTCTTCAGGATAGCTTATGAAAGCTGTTTTCCCAAACAATGTCTATATAATATTATAACCATCACATGACACTCACCAAACATAAGAAAATAAATGAATAGCACATTTAAAAAGAAACCTAACCTCAAGTGCTTTGCAGACTTTATCCACTTCAGGAGCATAGTTAATCTTCTGTGAAGTCATAATCAATTCCAACACAGCAACACATGATTGTCCTGGAGGTTCAAACACCGGCAAAGCCAAAGTTCCGCGGACATTATAATGCAGAGCATGGTTTAGCCTTGAATACTCTTTACTAGAATAATACTGAACATTAGGAGTCCATTCAGGTAACTTCTGCTGAAAAACTCTTCCAGGAAGTCCTAAAACTTCGTCGTTTTCTCCGTCAACAGAAAACATATACATCAAAGAAACTGTTCTGTACTGATGAAGTCCATTACTATGTGCATCGAGAACAAATGGTTGGCCTGAAGTCGTGAGTTTATACCGACTTCCGTTCCTCACGGGCGCCCAAACTTGAGCAAGAACATTCAGTTCAGTTAACTCTTTGAAGTTTCTAAGAGCTTGTGTCATTCTTTCCTTGATTAGGCAATAACCATGTGGGTTTTGTAAAGGTGGTAGAGCTATATGGGGTGTCACATGTTTTTGCTTGTCATCATTTTCGACTCGGTTTTCAGTTATTATGTTTTTGTTGTTACCTGAAAGTGGTAGCTTCAATCAGAAGTGCAGATCCAGCATAAACTACAATGTTCATGTTTAGAATCAAATGTCACTTGAGTGGACTATGAAGCTTTTATATTGACATCTTTGGATTTTAAGAAACATCATATTTAGAACTTTCTAAGTTTATAAACGAGTAAACATCCAAATTAGTCCGTGAAATTGTATGATGGTGTCTATGTATCTATGAAGCACTGGCATAGACATAGGTCAAACATGACATTGACATTCTGAAACCAATGATAATTTGATAAAATATAACTAATGTGTTGGTGTCGTGTTGGTGTCGGACACCCTGGCATTCATGCAATCTGAAGTGTCGGTGTTGTATAGCTAGTTAGTACATGGAATGAGCGATATTTAGAAAAGTCCCTAAAATCGTGAATGGTCAGTCATTTTAGTCCAGACCTTACCTTATATCGTCAAACATTTCAAATTAGTCTCAATACCTAAAATCACGAGTATTTGAAATTCATTGTGATGTCAAGTAAGTCCTCAAAAGTTTATTTTTTAAGGATCAGTTTGTTCGTAAGTATTCAAATCGCCTATGATTACAATTTCAGTGACTTTTTTCTGAATTTCCTTTATTCTAGTGACCAAATTAGTAATGATGAAACTTCCAAGAAAACAGGAATTATAGACAAAATCTGGCCTGTGAATATGGAATAGTTTGAAAGCCAAGTACAAAGAAATTAATGCAAAATATGTAAAACCAATGGAATAAACATGCAGAAAGGTTCATTTATTTGAAAATGCACAGAAAATAGAAACTAATGTGTCAAAAGTCTCATTTATGCTTTATACTCAATTTTCTGAGCACTCAAATTGAGCTTCAAGCACAATAAGAGAAATTGATATTTCAAAAAATGAAAATTTGAGATTATTCAAAACTCTAAACTAAGAAATAAGCAAAGTAAATTCCAAAAGCAAAATTATTGAAAAATGTAATTGAATTTTTCAATCAATTAAGCAAGTTGAGTGACAAATAATTTATGTTTGAATTGACAATGAGTTTGGCAGAATCAGGGTGTGACACTGTGATTTAAACAAAAACTACACTTCGAAACTTCAACAAAATCACGGTGTCAGTGATCTCGTCAAATTCATTGTGAAGTTAAAAAAAACTTCTAAAGTGAATTGAATATAAACCAAAAATACAAAAACAAAAACAATAATCTGTGGCAATTGTTCATATTGAATAATGAATATAAATTCAACTCCTTAGCAAAATATATTCCATATAACTACTATTCAAAAATAAAATTCTAGGCCCTCTTGGATTTCTCAATCAATTAAAGCAACTATAGTTAAAGTCAACTTAGACATCAAACAAGTTGAACAAAAGTTTAAAGCTTAATTGAAACAAACCAAAAACACAAACATAACAAGATAAGGATGAGTAACCTGAAGCTGCAATGTTGTGATCATCATCAGAAAAAGTCCAAATAGGAGAAAAAGGTTGTTCAGAGATATTTTGCAAGAAAAAAGGATGCATGGAGTTAGATACATGATCCAAAGGCCATGAAGTTTCAAAGTCAATATCATAATCCATGGAAAACACATTTTCATCTAGTGGCTTTGACTTTTGAGGAAGGACATGATTTTCTTCTTCTGACTCTTGCATTTTCAAAAGGGTGTTTTTCTTTCCTGGAAAATTTTTAGCAACAAAGTGATGACTGGTAAAGATTGCAATTTTGTGATGATAATGAAGAAGAGAAAGCTGAGATTAATATCAAAATAGGATGATAGATAAGTAAAATTCTTCAAGGTTTGATGAGAATATCCAAAAAAAAAAAGTGAACTTTTTCTTAATTGCAATTGTGGTCCTCCATCTATTAGGATTGTGCGATTTTGTAGTCCACTTTTTTTGTTTTTAGATTTTTAATCGTTCATATTTTATCCTTTTTAATTTGGTAGTTCATTTTCAATTTCATAATAAAAATGTATGGTCAAAGTGAAATCATTATTTACGTATAACGCCTAACTCTTATAGCCAGTGTGAATTTCTTTAAAAGAAAAAAATTAAAACGTCAAAAATCAACTTGTACACGTGAGAGCGAATGGACTTCTAGTTCAAATTTCAAACTTTCATGTTTCTTAATTTTAAATAATGACACACCAACTATAAGAACTGGATGTCATTTCAATAAATGATATAATCTCAACATAAATTTAGACAAAAAATATAAAGGAATATAATCATATAAAAAGATTAAAATCGAACAATAGCAATATTTGATGATTAAAAAAGATATTTAAGGCTCTTTTTTTTTTTTTACCATGGATATGCCACTTGCAAGGTGTGACAAAAGGTGATTGCAATGTTGAATAAAAAATGTCACCGAATGACAAAATAAAATTCATTGTTGGGACCAAATGCCAACAAAGATTGGCACTACCTACTCGTCTTTTTCTTTAGGTATTAATATTAGGGTGTTGCTAACAAGTGCCCTAAGGGCATTGTTTAAGGAACCTATAAAGAGAAATTTTGTCTTGAAATTACAAGTCAAACAAATACAAAAGTCATAACTACACAATTTTTAATGTAAAAGTTACTACTCTTAGATGCTTAAACAATGTCCTAAGGGCACTTGTTAGCATTTTCCTTAATATTATATTCATTATTATATTATTTACAACATTTTCAACCACTAAAACTTAGAAAATACTCTCTCCCTCCCTCAGTAGATAATCTATTTGACAAAATACATTATTGACTTAACATACTTTGACCGTATTTTTCTACTAATTTCCAATGATAAATAATATCATGTAAGATGTTGTTGGATTCGTCTCGATGAATATTTTTAAAATATTAAATTTTCATAATTTTATTTTAGTAGAGAATTGAAGATGTCAAAGATAAAACATATGCATTGGTACGTGTGTCGGAGTCAACTAGGTCATCTAATATGAGACGAACGGAGTATACTGGTGTACGAAAATGAAAATGAAAATGATGGGCTAATATATTAGATTGTTTTAATTAGTGTGGGGTTTAATGAAAGTTTATCATTTTATAATAAGACGACTTTGTTAACTCTTTAGTCCCTTGATATATAATGCTTTTTAACTTTAGTCCCTATCTTTAAAAAATAAAAATAAAAATTAGTCCCTATTACTATAAAAAAAAAATGAAGATTTTTTTTGTGTTGCTATAAGAAAAAGTGTTATCTCGTATCTAAAATAAAGAATAAATTGATTTTGTTATTTTAATTTGTTTAGTCTCTATAATATTCTATGCATATGGAATCGGCACTTTTACATAGAGATCATATAATTTTCAAATGCAAAATGAATTCATTCATAGTAATAGGAATGAGATATGCCCAAATAGTTTACAAGATCATATTGATTTGAGAAATGATATTTGTATAATTATTTTGTAAGAATTTTTAGACAATTATCTTTTATAGTCATATTATGTTCTTATTCACTCTTTTTCTTTCTTCATTGTTTTAAACAAATAAGAAGAGAAAAAAAATAAGTTGTGGCAAATGTTGTCACTAAATGTCCTTGTGAGCTTAACTCAGCTGGTATGGACAATGCATAAAATATGCAAGGTCTGAGGTTCGAACCCCGGCCACCACCGAAACGTTTCACTAAATGATTGTATAAATATTATTACTCTATTGATTTTAAAGTCCAAAAATAATATGGATTTCATATTATAGACACTAATTTCATATTGATCAAATATTTGATGACTAAGTCAATAAAGATTAGTTTAAATATGATGATGATTGAGCTCATATTCCAAAAGAATGTGGGTGTGAATCTCTTCACTACTTTGAAAACTTTGTTGATGGATAGTATGTAAATATATTTTCTGAATATATGAAACCTTCCAATCCAACTTCCATTTTCTTTTATTAAAAGAAAAGGAAAATATTAACTAATGTTTGGGGCATAAGTTAGAAAAACAAATACAGTAACATTATCTTGGAATCTGTATGATCAAAATCTTTAAAGTGTAAAAAATATTGTTTTCAATATAGATTTATTTTTCCGCATACGTCCAAAGACATTAGTTAGTATGACGTATGACCTAAATATCAAATGACTAAAATAAAATAAAGAGAACTAAAAAACTATTTTTTTTCCATATATTTTGGGACTAAACCAAGAATAAATAAACTAAAGGAACTAAAAAATGTGTATCATGAAACTTGAAAAAATTATTTAAGTCTATTAAGACAACCTCCCAAAAGAAAAAAATTCTAATAAGACAAACTATTCTAAAATCTCCAACCACCTTCTGTTTATTATTAAGGGACCCAAGTTATTTATTACCCGAGATTCAACAGCTTTTGTGTAAAAGTGAACACTAAAACCTAAATCGTATCAACATAAATATCTTTATGCATCTATAAAATTTGTAATTATAAATTAAATAATACATAATAACAATCTTTTCTTAGGGAATCTCATTCTTCAAGGAATAGACTTCACTTTGTTAATTGCCCTAAAGATAAGGAAATTTAGTGAATAAAATCTAGCTATCTAGAAAAAAATTGGACAAGAATCTTCTTCATGACTAACTGTAAACCACAAATATAAATTCAATGAATAACTGTTCAAACATATGCTGGTGAGCCTAAAGTAAGAGTTTGATCCTCTTTATATACTTTTAACCGATCCAGTTTCAAGTACAATTTTGGAGAATTTGCATATACATGGCCTATGAGATCAAAAATATTGTTTTAAGGTGATGTGACAGTGTTAGAAATAAATAATTAAAAGTAAGGCTACATTGTGCGTGGTCCATCACCATCGCCATTGGGAAATCGTTGTCGACAAATTTGTGGTTTCGTGCATGTCATCAGATCTAGTCGGTGGGAGAACGGAGGGAATAGGAGATTGAGAGAAATTGAAATAGAGGAGAACGTCAGAACATTGAGAGAGAGAGAGAGAATAGTTGTCGCAAAGGGTTATCGAAAAAATGATGTTCATATAACTTGGCCAACTTATTCTTAACTCGCTAACAACCAATATTTAAAGGTTATAATATTTACTTAAATCAATTAATTTATGTATTTTGATTTTGTTTAATCGTAATAGTTATGTTATGTATTTAATAAAAGTTCATCATCATTTTTTTTTTCGAAAATGCTAACAAGTTAGGAATTAAAAAAGATAACTCAGAAAATGGTGTATTTATTAGTTTGACAAATGTTAGTTTTATATGTATACTAGTTACAAACCTATGCGAAGCACGGGTTAAATTTACAGATTTTATAGAAATTTCGTTCCAAGGAAAAAGTGATCAAATTGCGGATAATAGTTGCATCTTTTTAGTAAATATCCACTATTTAATCATAAAATCTTGATGCATTAGAAGAGCATATTACATTTTGAGAAAACAACATTTTAAAAATAAGAATACTAATCTAACAAAATCCCTACGTCCTAATATTATGAGAGTCCTATTATTCTAATATTTATTACATACCTCAGTTACTTCTTAGAATGATAAATTAGTAGGAGGAAATATACCTCATTTATAGTAGCTACATCTTTTCTGTTCCCTTGAACAGACTGCAAAGCAAGTTCTAGATATTAAATATGAAGGTGATGGACTAAGGATTACGTACCATCATTTAAGATTTGTGTTTGCTTGCTAAAGCTTTAGTTACATTCTTTTCGAAATGAAACAAATTCGGGTCGTAATAGTCTTCAATGTCCTTTGAATCTGAGTCAATTTCAATAACTTCATCGTTGACCATCACCTCCTTAGAAGAAGCACCATTGTCCAGCACCTCGTTGACCATCACATCATTATGCAAAGGAAATTTGTCACTTTTCATTATCTCCTTTAGGATTCACATCTATATTTACAAGCTTCCATGATCTATCTTTCCGATAAAAATGATCTCATATATATTTCATTGAAATACTTACTAAGATGCTAAATGATTCAAGATAATGAATATTATTCAGTTGAATTTCATGCTCTAAGAAAACATAATCAAGTAGGTAGTGATGATGATCTTGGACTTCGAAGTAGCATTCACAATATAATCGGTGTATCACTACTATCGAGTATGTATAGACTATGCAAATTGCAGCAAAATGTATAGAAAAAGCAAAAACAAAACCTGCGTGAGTTAACTCACGCAGATGTTAATTACAACGTGAGTTAACTCACGCAGCGTGAGTTAACTCACGCAGCGTGACTTAAGTCACGCATGTGTAAAAACTAAATCATTTTAATTTTACACTTGCGTTAGTTAACTAACGCATGACATTTTCGGCAAGGCTGCAGAGTGCGAGCGAAAAGTGCAAAAATAAAAAAAAAAAGTTACGATAGACAATGGGTCAAGTCCAAGCCTTTAAAAGTTATAGTAGGCAAGACTTAGGCTTCTTAAAACCTAGCATAACCTATTCCCACCCTGTTTATAAGGGTCTTGCTAACTAATGCCCTTAGGGCAATGATTAAGGAAACTAAAAATGGTAGTTTTACATTGAAAATTACAACTTTTTGACTTTTAGAAAGTTGAATTCAACACTTTTCACCATTTTTCAACAAATTATTCCGGTCACATTTATAAGAAAAAAACGTTTTTTAGATTCATTGAATACATAATGTATTTAGTCAATATATAGACCAAATACATCATGTATTCAATGAACCTAAAAAGTGTTTTTTTGCTTATAAATGTGACCGGAGGTGTAACACCCCGTTTTCCCAACTTTAATATTTCATTTAAAATCAGAGTATTTTGATCACAACGGAATGTCACATACTTCATTTAAATCATTAAATGGATAATAATAATTATCCTACAAATTCAACATCATGAAAATCTTAAAACTGTTGCAGCGAAAAATAGTTCAACATTTAAAAGTCTTCGCACGCAGACCTTATTGGAAAATCTCATAAATTAGTTCATAAAAGAGACACGTAAGGAATAGAAGTAAAAGCAAGCCCCCATCCCGTTACGTATCAGAGCACCTAGACACCAAGTGAGGAGTCCACTCACGAACGCCTCTAATCTTTATTACCTGCACATTACCCACGGTCGAGGCAACATATACGCAGAAGGGGTGAGATTTCATAATCAATACATTAAGCATATAATCCAATAAAATGCATTTAACAAGTTAAACATTAATAACATCTCAACAATTAACACTTAGCATATTTTTCATTTCATAACAAATACAATCATCAAATACTATTACTAATTTTTCATCTCAAATCATAATCAACTTAACACTCAACTTGACGACACAACTCATCTTTGACCATGCAACTCTATCAACTCAACAACAGCTTAACAACTTAGATCATCATGAAACTTCTTGATATGCAAATGCATGTGGTACCAATCAACTACAAAAATGAGCATAATAGGCTCTTCAACGTGTGAGCACAAAGGCTGCCGGGCCTAAAGCCCCCAACTTTAATGAGCACAAAGGCTGCCGGGCCTAAAGCCCCCAACTTTAATGAGTATGCAATGAACTCAAACTTCCAACAACTTAGACAACAACATGAACAACTCATACGACTCATAATCATGGACAACTCCTTAGATCTTTACAACTTAGACCGACTCTTGCAACTTTTATGACATTCAGGTCAGTCAACAGGAAATAGCAACGTAGGTAGCACATAAACAGTTCTAAAATATCACATCAACATTAAAGAGTGGATCGCATCAATATAAACATCATAAATAATCCAAATAGTACATATATAACAATGTCACATTAATATTAATCTCAGTCATCTTAATTAAGCTTCTTGGACAGTTTACAACTTCTTAACAACTTACATTTCCAACTCAAGGGTCATCTCAAGACTTTACGTGTGAAAAATCGCAAGAAACAATTTTGGGCAGAATGGGGTAACTGCTCGTTGTGGCGAGTAGGCTTGCTTGCAGTGGCGAGTTGCCTTGCTCGCGAGGCGAGCTCACTTGCTCGCAACGGCGAGCAAAACATAGCTCCTAGACCTCCTTTTCACTCTCTGCTCGCGGTGGCGAGTGATTCAGCTCGCGAGGCGAGCGACGGTTCTACAGTAATCGAGCAGATTTTAGAAATTCTCAATTTTTCATCTAATCTCTTGATTCTAACCACTAAACAGCCTCTAATAACCATCTTATGAATCATCTAAGGTCTATACATCATTTCTACATCAATCTAACATCTGTTCATGATTCAATCATCAAAATTAATCTTAAACCTAATTCCCAATTCTCACCAAAACTTAACCTAATCATGCTGAATTCATTCTAAAGAATTATACCCTTAATAATATTGAAAATTAGTCTCACCCTTACCTGGTAATAGCAGAATCGCAGCCCTCCCTTGGTTCTTCTCTCTTTCTGACTTTTCTCTCTTTTTTCTCCAAAAACGTTTCACGCACGTTGTAAACTAATTCTCACAACCTAAACCTTCTATTTATAATACTTGTATTACTCTTCCCACCACTTAACTTACTCACCTCACAACACAACCCCACTTTTAATATTTTTATTTTATTTCTCATATCTTATTTTATTTAATAATAAAATAAGTCACACCAACATAACAACTTCACAACATCATATAATTCACACATCTCAATCACTTAAATCATAAATCATATAAGCATATATTTATAAATATACTCTAAACTTCATCGAATTAATTAAATAATTAAGACGTGCGTTACAGGAGGGAGTACTCTTTTAACCAATGCCCCAAGGACACTTTTTAACATTTCTTTATTTATAAAGAAGAAAAAAATTGTGAATGCAAATTAACGAGGAACAATGTTTTTTTGTCTTTATCTGGTCTTTTATACCTATTAAAACAAACAAAATACAACTAAAGTTGCACTTTCAAAAGTAAATTATTTTTTACCATCAATTTTTATTACATTTAAACCAAAAAATGAATATTTTATCATTTTATTTGTGATTCTAATCTAACAAGGATAAACAATGTGATTTCACACCTATTCCTTTCCAACTCCCTAAAGGTCTTCAAACTCCAACAAACACACCAAGTCACCAGCCACCACACCTACATCCTTCCAAACACACGCCACATCATCAACTTCAATATCCCATTTACTATCTCTTTTAGCACATCTTGTGCTAGAAAGATAGCCAATTGTTTTAATATACCTCATTTTAATTTCTTAAAAAAAAAAATATTAACAATGTAATTATTTTTTATACGATTATCGTAATGTTATGCGATCCGTGCGGAAACACAAGTCTATTACTAGTTGATAAATAAGAAGAGAAAAAAACGAAGGTTGTCACGAGTTATCATCAAGTGTATAAATATAGGGAAATGTTAAAGAGTGCCCTCAGGACATTCGTTAAGAGGACAAACTTAGAAATGTTTGTATTAGGAAATGGTGAACAGTGGTAGATTTGACTTCTTAAAAGTTAAAAAATTGTTAAATTCAATGCAAACTTACTACTCCCTCCGTCCCATATTACTTGACATAGTTGACTCTAATACATATATCAATGCACATTTTTTATCTTAAATATCTTTAATTCTCTATTAGAAAAAATTATGAAAATCTAATATTTTAAAAATACTAATCGAGACGAATCCAACGATATCTTACATGATAATGGTTATCTTTGTATATTAGTAGAAAAATAGGGTCAAAATATGTTAAGTCAATATTATATATTGTCAACTGGGTCATCTATTGTGGGACGGTGAGAATATTTTTTGTTTGCTTAACTAGTACCCTTAGGGCAATGATTTTGGTAACCCATAAATATATCTTTCATTACTCTAAACCAAGATGAAGATTTTATCATTTTATTTGTGATTCTAATCTAACAAGGGACAAAAGATTTTATCATTTTATTTGTGATTCTAATCTAACAAGGGACAAATGATGTAATTTCACACCTATTCCTTTCCACCTCCCCAAACGTTTTCAAACTCCAACACCACATCACCAGCCACCACACCTACATCCAAACACACACGCCACATCATCAACTCCAGTATCCAAATTACCAAAACAACCTCACCTCCCTCACTAACACACTCCAAAAAATCCTCAAATTCCCCATATTACCCTCACCTCTCACAATAAAAAAACAATCACAAATCGTCAACAACTTCGAAAACGGAAAATCATAATCATCATCACCCAAATCACCACAAAGGCAATGCCTTGCGATTCTTCTATCATTTCTAGCGTTAACAGTAACAACAACAACAACAACAACGAGAAAGAGAAGAGTAAGAAAAGCGATGATTCTTCTTCTTCTTCTTCACTCGGCGATTTCAAATTGAACGAATCTACGTTTTTAGCTTCACTCATGCCGAAGAAAGAAATCGGAGTTGATCGATTTCTTCATTCTAACCCTAATTACGATGGTCGCGGTGCTTTAATCGCCATTTTCGGTACTCTTTTCTTCTCCGTTGACTTTTATTTCCGTGCTATTTCTTCTTTCGCCACACTTTGATCGAAGACGTGTTTGCATGTCAATGTCCGGCATATGCCATTACCTATGAAACACGGACACGGACACCGACACACCAACACAGTTAATAATTTAAAAAAATCACATAATTCAGTGTAATTACAAGTGTCGTGTAGTGTCGGGCACACCGGGTCCATGCTTCATAGGTCATTACTTTCAATTGTCATTTTCTCAAATTATTATCAGTGTCAAAAGTGTGTCAAAGTGTTACACTTCTGATTGAAACGATATTGACACGTGTGATTGCATTCAATTCAATGTTATAATGTTCTTAGTGTCAATGTGTTGGTATCTGACATTGACAATTGATTACATTAAATTGATTTTTTTTTTCCTCAAATTATTATCAACTGTGAACATATTATTACCGTCATGTATGTGCTTCAGAGGTTAATGTTGAATATTGAGAAGAAAAATAATTTTAGTTTTTGGTTGTTAAACGTGTGTAGCACTAACACTTCTGATTGAATGTGTGTCCGCGTGTCAGTGTTAGTGTTCAGATATTGACGCATGTTATTACATTACTTCTAATAGAAGGCGTGTCCGCATGTCGGTATCAAGATATTTACGCATGTGATTGCATTCAATTTTATCATTTTCCCTGATTATTAGTGTCAATGTGTCGGTGTTTGTGTGTCAATGTCCGACGTGTGACTACATTCAATTTTGTCATTTTCTCAATTACATTTAATTTTGTCATTTTCTCAAATTATTACCGAAGTTGGTGTCTATGCCTGTGCTTCATGGGTTAAATGTTTGATGTTAAATGTTGAGAACTAAAAAATATTTCAATTAAGCAAATGTTTAGTGTGCGTATGCATGTTTGAATTAATTTAGCACCGATACTTCTGTTCGAAAGCATGTCAGTATGTCGGTGTCCGACACAGACACTGAAATGTGATTACATTTAGTTTTGTCATTTTCTCAAATTATCGACGTAAATATGTCATTGTCTTTGTGTCCACTTTCTTTGCTTCATATGTTTAATGTTGAGAAGTTAAAACAATCTCAATTAAGAAAAGGTTTAGTGTGTGTGGTTGGATTAATTTATTTATTAGATGTTTAACAGTAACATATATTATTTGAGTAAATACATAATTTGGTTCTGAAGTTGTAGGAATGTATAAATCTAGTGCTTGCCATTAGTAATATGACAAAATTAGAGTAGACCACCAAATTCGTGCCGACTTTGGACACTCTCAAGAGATCCTTAAGATTATGAATATTTCAAAAAGAAACTTGATTCTGTCAAAGTTTACTCATTTTAGTCCTTATGTGAGTTCGGGAGGGACTTAAGATAGTACGTGTCTAAATATAGAGACCAAATATAGTAAATGATTGAAATATAAGAAACTACGTGATAGCAAGTAGTTAAATATAGGACCAGCTTGACAATTTGATAGGGTCAAGGAATTTTTTGGGATATTCATGATCACAGGACCTATTTGATAGCACCTTACAAAGTCAGGGACTAGTTTGGTGGTTTACTCAACAAAATTATCACTAAAATTATAACATGTTAATTCGATTAGTCTTCCTGTTGATCTTTGTATGGATTATAATGACATTAAGTTGGTAATGTCAAGATGCTTTTGAAATTAAGGGTCTGTTTGCGAGGGAGATTTTGGAGGGGATGACTTGTTTCTCTTTTGTAAATTAATTTACTACTACTAGTATATTTTGGTGTAATAAATAAAGACATTGCTTGTATTGTAATGTGTTTTTCTGTAATTGTATTTTTTTAGTGGTTTATAGTGCATATTTGTTCAAACATTGTATCTGGCACCTGCATGTTTACAGATTCTGGCGTAGATCCGGCCGTTGATGGATTACAGGTTACCACAGATGGGAAACCAAAAATTCTTGATGTCATTGATTGGTAAACAGAAAGCTACTTCATGTTGATTTTTTAGCTGAAAGTCCTTTTCAGTTTTACTTCATTTTCTAACAAGGATACTACACCTTTTCTTTCTTCAGTACTGGGAGTGGTGATATTGATACCTCAAAGGTCGTGAAGGCTGATGCAGATGGTTGTATTTCTGGGGCATCAGGTTAGTTCTAGGAAATATCAACAAGGCTGTAAATACAAATCATCGTGAAACATTCTTCAATATTGTTTAAATTATGTTTGAGCCTAATTCAATTCTGCAAAGCCGGTTTGTAAGGTGTGGAATGCCTCCCAGTTATAAATACTATTCAGGAAGGTGTGGAATGCCTCTCCCACTTATAAATACTTTTCAGACCTACCAGTCTATCGTATGATCAGTTTTCTGGGATTCTTAACAAATATATTGTAGTAAATAGCTTGTAACGAGGTATTATTTAAGAAGACAACATATGCAGCTATTGATGACCTAGCTCCTTGTTTTGGCCTGAGTTTAGGCAAATAGTATTGTACAAATAGCCCAAAGAAGAATGATTTATGCGTTTTAGTAAAATTATATTATAACTCTGAACGTATGTCATGGCAGCCAGATGAGATATAGAAGAAAATTTATAACTGTCCTTTAATATAGTCACGTTAATTATCTGTGCTGGTGATGGGAACTAAGAAGACTAGTGGCTGAAGTTACTGGTGAGGTGTCTAAGTAACTTATAGGGTGTCTACGTAGGAATATTTTAATAGTATTTTTTACTAGTGATATTCTCTGAATAATATCTGCAAAAAAGATAATATTCGAGCTTATCTCTTTGGTAGTAAGCTTATCTCTAGTAGTATTTAATCATGAGTAATAGGCTCTTAAGGCATGACAGAATACGTTTTCTGTTTAGGCTAGAGTAGGATTCCTCTCTGAGTTGTGTCGGAGAGCTTTGCTCTGGGAGTAGTTGGAGAAACCCTCTGTTTTGGCTAGAGTAGGATTCCCCTGAGTTGTGTCGAAGAGCTTTCTCTGGGTGTAGTTGGAGAAACCCTCTAATAGTGTTTTCATTCGTATCAATGAAGCACCCTATTTTATTCAATTACCATCTGTTTCATCTTCTTCTTTCTATTACTGTGTTACTGCTGGTTCTTTTCCCTTTAAGTATATTTTTGTTTCTGAGCTTGCACATATCTCCTTACTTTTGTGTTTGTTTCTTGTTTTCGTTCATGCTGCTCACGAAAAATTATTTACAGGGGCATCTTTGGTTATCAATACTTCATGGAAAAATCCTTCTGGTGAATGGCATGTGGGTTATAAATTGGTTTATGAGCTCTTTACAGAAGACTTGACCTCTCGTTTGAAGGTAGCATTTTTGTTCAATGAAATATTTTAGTTCTCTTTAGGAGTCTCACCTCTGGCTAATTGATCTAATTTCCATTTTGGCAGAAAGAAAGAAGGAAAAAGTGGGATGAGAAAAACCAGGAGGAGATTGCGAGGGCAGTAAAACAGCTTGATGATTTTGATCAGGTTCATCGTAAATTTTATGATTCATTTTTAATTTTCCAGAATTGTAGAATCTCAAATTGCAAATTATTTACTCATTACTCTTTTTAATATTTTATGTAGTAAGCATCAGATATTACAAGCGCAAGCTGTTCATATGTTCTCTTTTTATTATTGCATTTTCTTATTGTAGTATGTTAACTCATGTCCTTCTGTATTTACATGCATTAATTAATACAATAGAAACAGAAATGTGTCCTTTTGAATCCCTGCTTGCTTTATTTATTGTATATTCTGTACATCATTTTCGGAATTACTGATCAGAAGTAGTATGGTATATGGTCTTATGAATAGAAGAGAAGGAAATAAGAAATAATAAAAACATTGAATGGTTCCTATGAATATGAATGTTGTTGAGAAGGGAAAGATATGAGAGACATGTGGTGGAATGTTTGCATTTGAATTACACACCCTGCAAGAATACACAGATAAATGCATGGATCATGTACTTCACTTTTTTAAATTTAATTAGCAGATCAAGTTGCATAAATACTATCATGCCTTCTAAACTTGACGTAGTTGTTTTGTCTGCTTTTTATTATATCTGCATCTGCTTAGTCCTTGTAACTCAAACCATCATGCATTTTCTAGAAACACATAAAGGTTGAGGATGGAAAGCTTAAGAGGGTTCGTGAAGATCTGCAAAATAGGCTTGATCTTCTGAGGAGGCAATCTGAGGTGGGTGTTGATGCCACATTACTTTTGCTCTTTGGTTATTGCTGCCCTTCCAGTCCTTGAAATAGGAAATGAGTAGTTTATTTCAATTTATTTTTTCGTTATAGATCTCTAAGGATTGAAACGATGATATTGATAGAATGGTCCTTTCTAGGTTTTGTAGGCCTGTAGGGAGTGAAGCAATGATATTGATAGAACGGTCCTTGCTAGGAAATAGTGTTGGAAGCACCATTATCATTTTCCCCGCATAAACAATGAAATTCATGTTTTTTTGTTTCTCTGGCACTTATGCTGAACACTCGAACTAAGCCATTTATGCTTATGTTTGTGCTTTTTTCCCATATTTTGTCAATTTAAATTCCTTACTTTGAAAAGGGATTGCTGTGTGTTCCAGAGCTATGATGATAAAGGACCCGTTGTAGATGCTGTTGTCTGGCATGATGGGGATGTCTGGAGGGCTGCCCTTGACACACAGAGTCTTGAAGATGATCCAGATTGTGGAATGCTTGCTAACTGTGTGCCTTTAACTAATTATAGGTACACTCAGTCTCTGGTTTTAATTTTGTTTATGCAAATATCTTTGTTTATAGCTTTTGTGCAGAGATATGTCGTGAAATGGGGAGATACTTTGTTTTGACAACATATTTTCTAGCCTGACAAATGTTTACTTCACCTGTCACTACATATGGCCCCTAATTTGAAAACCACATTGTCCTACTGAATCAAAGCATGTTTTCGTGATATATTTCTTCTGCAACAAAATTCCACTGTAAAGATTGTAAATTCGAACATGATGTATTCCAATGTGAATTAGTTGCATGGAATTGGCGCTTTAGTGAGTTCTTGTGTTTCTTGAAATATTTATTTCTTTTTAAAACAATTCAACACTAACCTTTTTAGTATGTACGTACATAATATATTGAACAGATTAATTTATTTATGTTATGGTTGTACAATCATATTGAGCAGTTTATATGACATTCCACAAACTGCACTTTTCAATATATTTGGTTTCTCTACTGTGAGTTTAAATTTCTATACTGTTTGGTTTATAACTGAATAAAATCTCATAGGTGATGTTATTATTTCCTTCGATAAGAGCACCTAACAATTATGCAGGAAGAACTTTATTACCCATCTTTTTCATAATTGAGATGTTCCTGAATTAATATAATTTGCCATTGAAGAAATTCTACGGGGTCTAGCTATTGAATCAATTACTATTTTCTTTTTTAAATATGGTATAATCTTATATGATTTCAATGCTAACATGACGCCTTTTATTGCAGGATTGAGAGGAAATACGGCGTCTTCAGCAAATTAGATGCTTGTACATTTGTTGTTAATGTCTTTAATAATGGGAATGTTTTAAGTGTTGTAACAGACTGTTCTCCCCATGCCACCCATGTTGCTGGTATAGCTGCTGCTTTCCACCCGAAGGTACTGATATATGATTTGATATGTATATTGACATTCTTTTGAGGATAGGATATCTATTGACAACAACAATGTTTTTAGGAGCCTTTGTTGAATGGAGTTGCACCTGGGGCACAATTAATATCTTGTAAAATTGGGGATTCCCGCTTAGGTTCTATGGAAACCGGAACTGGTTTGATTCGGGCACTGATAGCTGCTGTCGAGGTGCATAATTTTTTTTTGTCTTCAGCTGATTGGACTTGATATTCCAATGAGTGATATTTGATTTAACTTTTAGATTTGTGTGTTTTCCAAACTCTTTTTTTTTTTTTTAACAAGAATTCGAACTTTGTTAATGTGTGGTGCAATACTTTTAGGCATGACCATTCCACTTTTCTTTTTTAGCATAAATGCGATCTTATCAATATGAGTTATGGTGAAGCAACTTTACTGCCTGATTATGGACGCTTTGTTGACCTTGTGAATGAGGTATTTTCTTGGTTTCTGATTTTAACTAGGCATTTATATCTTTTCTTTTCCATTTTTCTAATTATAGAGGCTTTCGTTGTTTTACGTCTAGGTGGTGAACAAGCATCGTCTGATATTTGTGAGCAGTGCTGGTAATAGTGGTCCAGGATTGAGCACTGTTGGTGCACCTGGTGGTACATCTTCGAGTATCATCGGTGTTGGTGCATATGTTTCTCCTGCTATGGCTGCTGGTGCTCATTGTGTTGTTGAACCTCCATCAGAGGGGCTTGAGTACACTTGGTATATTTGTTTTTATACCATCTATCCTTAATTTTTTAATCTGATTTTGTGTTATTATCATTGCATAATTGATTGGATTAACTTGCAGGTCTAGCCGAGGGCCAACAGCTGATGGAGACCTTGGTGTCTGTATAAGTGCTCCTGGTGGTGCTGTTGCTCCTGTTCCTAAGTGGACTCTTCAACGACGCATGCTCATGAACGGGACATCAATGGCATCACCATCAGCCTGTGGTGGAACTGCATTGCTCATAAGTGCAATGAAGGTTTTCGGTTGCATTTCTTTTGTAGCTTATTTTATTGATTAATACTACTTATCTCACATAAATATGATTTCCTGATGTGTATGGTCCCCGCGCAGGCTGAGGGAATTCCTGTGAGTCCATATAGTGTGAGGAAGGCTCTTGAGAATACTGCAGTTCCCATAGGTGATTTACCTGAAGATAAATTGTCCACTGGACAAGGGCTGATGCAAGTCGACAAGTTAGTAATTTATTCATTCTTTACATTTATGGAAACTTAGTAAATGATAATTTTGCAAGATTCATATTGACTTAAGTAATATACTCTATGACAGGGCTTTTGAATATATACAGAAGTGTCAAAACTTTCCATGTGTTCAGTATCAGATAAATATCCAGCAATCTGGAAAAACACGTGAGTTTACATTCTTCCATCCCATGGATATTTCACCTTTCCCTTCTATGTGACAAAAGGAAGGATGTATTATGTTTCTATGCTTTTGATGAATTTTTAATTTATATATATTTGTAATGGCAGACCTTTCAAAAAATAAAAATAAAAATTTGTAATGGTAGAAAGTGCACTATGATAGTAATAAATTTAGGATCATGAGATCTAGAACAATTCACTCTCCTTCAGCTAAGTACTTAAATTATTTTGGGATACATGTTATCAGAGCCTCTGTAATCATGCAGTCTTGAGTTTAACTCCCATTTTTCTAATAAAAAAAGTTAAATTTCAGTTCAAGGTAGGTTGGTCCTTTGTTCATTGCCGATGCTTCAATTCCAAAAGGCTCTTTCATGAGAGGTTTATTACATATATGAAGTTATATTGGTAATAGAGAGTTGGTTCATGGCACGTAAAAACCCATTTAGATTGTAAAACATGGTAGCTTATGTCTAGGTTGGTACCGATGTTTTAAAACATGGTAGCTTATGCCTAGGTTGTAAACTACTGAGGTTTACAATTTAACTGTTGCATTTTATGTTTTTAAAGGATATTGAAACCACCTTGTATTGGGAATATTTTTAAAGGATAACATTATGTTTAGATTCATTCAAGTGCCTTAAAATCTTGATTCTATTTTAGAGTCTGTGAGTCAATGTGATTCTACTTGAGTTTATGAAGTAACAACTTTGAAAGTACTGTTACTTTTTTTTGATACCTAGAGTTGTAAACTTGTACAATTGTGTTAACTTGAGGGTTTGGCAACCATGTTTCATACGCAAAGCATGATCCAACCCATTTGATAGGACTGAGAAAGAAATTTTTCATAAGCTCCTTATGCTTTTCTATTTAGGTTCAGACAAGCATGTTTGTGATGGTTGCATGGCTTAAAAAATAAGTCAAGATTTCTTTTATCTTTGAATAGTTGATGTATTGCTTAAGTAATCTCTAATCAGTTGACATGCACAACTAAGGTTTAAAAAAAATAAATATGAAAGTTTACATGTTACTAAGACCCAGCTTTTGAAATTGTCAAACTTATGTCCTTTATATGATTGCTGATGGCAGGTCCTTCATCACGAGGTATCTACCTGAGGGAGCCTAGTGCTTGTCGGCAAACTACTGAGGTGAGATCTTCATAAATTTGGTGTGCTCACATTATTGATGATGACGATTATTGAGTCGGGTGTTTCAAAACTTGTCAATTATTATGTCGGAAAACCAAATACAGATGTCTTGAATCAAATAATGACAAATTAAAGACTAAATAATCCTAAACTTGTTTCATTCTTCGCTAAGATATTGATGACGTAACCGAACACGAACAGAAAATTATGCTGTTAAAAATTGATGAGGTGTTATATGATGAAATTTGATAACTCCTGTAGTGAGATAGTATGGATAAATTCTATTATATTGAGAGCCTAAAGCTTTGAAATATTTTAGAATATTGAGAGCCTAATGCTTTGAAGTATTTTAGAAAGAGGGGAAAAGCCAGGGAAAATGTGAAGGGTTGTAGTATGAAACACGCATTGAATATGGTGCACACCTGCATCTAATTTATACAAAAGAGTAGACTTCTGTTTTACAACCTTATGTAATTATAATCAATAATCAATTGCCCGATTAATTTGGTTGAGTATCCTGGAATGTTGAACTTTTGACCCAGGTATTGATTCACTTCAAGTGCCTTTTGTGGTTGTGTCTGAATTTATCTTGATTTAGTTTACTCACATCCTAATCTCTTTATCATATGCCAGTAAATTTTAACGAGTCCTTTCTGACTTTAATTGGTAGCTTTTTAACTTGTGGTTGCACTTATTCACAGTGGGTAGTGCAAGTTAATCCAAAGTTTCATGAAGATGCCAGCAATTTTGAGGAAAAGATTCCTTTTGAGGAATGCATTGAGTTATATTCTACTGAGAAGACTGTTGTGAAAACCCCTGATTATCTATTGCTCACTCATAATGGCCGCAGCTTCAAGTTAGTTTACTTTTCGTCACCATTTTGTTTTCATGCTTATAAATTGCCATATACAAGATAGTCAAAATTAATATTTTACTTAGGATCGGGAAGGGGAGTCAAGATCGCGTATCGCATAATAAAAGCAAAATATAGGGTTAAATGTTTTTCGTTTGTATAAATATACCAATTTTTTTTTGTTAAGTCACAGAATTTTTTTGTAAAACTTCGTCCTCCACGTTTTATGTTATCAATTTTAGTTCTTGTTTTTAAATATTGTAACACCTATCTAACAGAAGTCCACATGGCAAGTGCGACACAACTTTATTGGATGATGTGACATTGTTAAGACCTTGAAATATTACTTAACATTCCATTTAATCATTTATGAATAAATTAATAAACATTACACCGGAGATTGGTTGGATCCGTCTTAACACCGATGGCGCGTCTAAAGGGGGATATACAGCTGGTTGTGGAGGAGTGTTGCGGGGTGATAATGGGGAGTGGATTTGTGGTTTCTCAAAAGGATTAGGGAGTTGTGATTCGAATGTAGCTGAGCTTTGGGGTGCGTTTGAAGGATTGAAGTTGGCTAGAGCTCGTGGTTTTAATAGAGTGGAGCTTCATGTTGATTCTTGGGTAGTGGCCACTACTCTCTCTTCCTCGAAAATAGGAACGGCAACAAGTTGGAGTTTACTGCAACATATTCGACGGTTGTTGGATATGAATTGGGAGGTTCGGATTTGTCATTCGTACAGAGAAGCAAATGCTTGTGCTGACGCACTTGCAAATATAGCTTGTGATGGAGGTTTCACTTTGATGTTATATGAGCATTGTCCTGCTCAAATTAGTATGTTGTTTTTAGCTGATTTAACTGGTGTTTGTACTCCGCGTATTGTTAGGCGGTAGTTTCTTTCTTTGTTGGGCTTAGGCCCTCTTGTTATCCAAAAAATAAAATAAAATAAACATTACATATAAACTAAAGATTAAATGGTTAAGTTATCTAGTTGATCATATTTTAAGCTCTCAGGTCTCGGCAATGCCACGCCATAAAAAAAGTCACGTGGCACATGGCACATAGACTTCTGTTAGATAGGTGTCACTATAGTTAAAAGTGAGGACTAAAATTGGTAACAAAAATGTGAGGAACTAAAGTGTGAAGAAAATATTTATAGGGTTGAAATACATATTTAACCTTGAAATATAATCGAAGTAAGAAAGTAGATCACAAAGAATTACATTGAAATATATAATTGAAGTAAGAAAGTATGTCACAAAAAATTACAAATTCTAGAATGCAAAATTTTGTATTCCGGAAGGAAAAAAATATGAGCAATTCGTACGCTCAACAACTTTATATCAGTCAACTTCTCAGTGATACTATAGGAGAACTGCAACGTAGCAGCGCTTGTTGAAACAGGAATTGCTGGTGAACAAGGTATTATTGACAGTGGAACCGGTGAAAGCATCTGGTCTAGGTTTTGTAGATTGGAAACATACAAAATTGAATTTGAAATGATAGTTCTGCGTGTTGAAGTTACGAGACTGAGCAATAAAACACATGTTTTTGTAGTACAGTGTAGTTATACATGAGATTAGTTAGCTGCCAACAGCTTTAATTAACTCCTGCAGTAGCTATGCACATAATAAGGTATGACAGAATAGTGGTGTAAAAGCTATGCAAGCTCTTAACTCATTTATAACAAAACCAATATATCATGTGATTAATTAACTCGTTAAGAAAAACAGACCAAATTAACCAATCAGAAATCTAATCCAACCATAGCTAAAACACACTGGTGAAAGAAATTCCCCGAATTCTGAAAATAAAAATACAATATCTTTATTATGTGATCATCCATGGGGTGACTTCATTAGGTAGAAGTGTCTATTGCTACTGAGTTTCTGTTGAATGATTTTATCTGCAGTTTTGATTTTTAATGGCTTACAATTTGTTTTCTCTCTCTATCTCAGTGTAGTTGTGGATCCTTCCAATCTATGTGATGGTCTTCACTACTATGAAGTCTATGGTATTGACTGCAAAGCACCATGGCGAGGGCCTATTTTCAGAATTCCTATTACCATAACAAAGGCCAAGGCTGTAACTAACCAGCCTCTACAAGTTTCATTTTCAGATATGTTATTCCAGCCAGGTTTGCATTAGTCCATTAAGTTAATCTCCTACTTTCTGCCGTCGTCCTACTACTGAGATGTAAACTGGGCCTGCATATAAACAGAGATGGTTTTAAAACTATTGAACTTGATCAAACATTTGCCTAGGGTTAAGTCTTTGTTCAATCTTCATCATTCTTCTAGGAGTTGGAATATCCACAAAAAATCAAGCATCCAAACAATCGACACACCTGAATGCTAAAATTAAAGATATGAAAAACTAAAATAATTCGCAAAGCCTAATAAAAGTAAACAAAGTAAATCAGAATACAATGATTTCAGCAATCCTTGAAACCTTCAACTGGAACATTAGGTCTTCTAGGTTATAAAGCATCTCACATATCCAGTATCTACAAAACACAAAATTAAATCAACAATTTTTTCTTAAAAAAAAACATCTCATCAAATGAAATATTCAAAATTCAGCAAGGAGGAAAGTGAATAGAAGAGCTAGCAGAATTATATGAAGAGAAGAAGTGCGATGGGCTCTGTTCTCAACCAATTTGTGATGAATGAAAACAATCGTATTTAAATTTGAAATTCAAATGGAAAAATTGTGAAAGTTGGAAGATGATAAAATGAATATCCTTGTGTGCAGAGGTGAAGAAATTTAGATGAAGATTCACCATCGCCTATTTATAATAATAATCCAGTAAAGGGTAATAATGACAGATGACTCAGTCATTCTTCAATCACGCAATAGGTTGGGAACAAAATAAAGCTTGTTGAGACTAATGTGATATGAAAAAAATCTCATCAACTCACAGTCTCACACAAAGTAAATGCATACCTACATTATACAAAAAAGGACACAATAATATGAAAAATTCTGACAATTTGCAATCCACAAGACCCTCTTAAACACACTTTGCATTGATTTTGATTATAGCCAATTTGAGGCTAAAACGTAATGACATTAAACTCATTACGGCGCGCATAGAAACCCAAAACAAATTCATAGATATAGTGCAATGTCACGACCCTCTCGTAACAATCACATTTGAACCAAGAACAGACGGCAAGAACAATAGTGAGAGTCATGGTAATCATGACTCCCATGACTATTAGCTTTATCTTCGTCTTTTCAAACCACATTTGCACGATAAAATATGGATTGAGTCAGAACCTTGCATTCTTATAAGATTTCTATGCTAAAATTTATTAAGATACAAAATGCAACTAGAACAACCAAAAGACCTGCTAGTGAAGGTTCTATTTCTTGTCTACTAAAAGCTTAAATGTCTCCGCTCCTTCCAGAACCTGCAAAATGGATAAATGTTATAGATAATTTCATTATTCATATTCAATAAATTAAACTTTTAATACGACCATTTGATAAAGAATAATTGAACAACAACAATTATAGTGACAAGTAAATAAGTGTTTTACCTTCTCAGTATTTTCTGTGATAACATCTTCTACCTATGAAACTAAGCTTTCATTTCAGCCTCCGTTGTGGCCATTTTGATTTTGTTCATTATTGATTTTGCATAATGTTAGTTTGAGCAATCGAAATGTTTTTTCACTTTGTACAAATTAAAATGGTTGTATGAAGTGATAAAACATTTCAATTGCTCAAACACACATCATACAAAATCTATACCGAAGAAAATCAGAATGACCACATACGAGGCTGAACTGAAAGCTCAGGTTTCACACGTAAAAGATTTTATCACGGGAAAAATACATTGAGAAGGTAAAACACTTATTTACTTGGTATTATAATTTATTGTTGTTCCATTATTCTTTATAAAGTGGTCATATTTAAAGGTTAATTTATTGAATATGATATATGAATTCATCTTGAACATTTATTCCTTTTGGCTGGTTCTCGAAAGAGCGAAGACATTTGAGTTTTTAGTAAACAAGAAAGAAAACCTTCACTATCAGATATGTTGGTTGCTATTGTTACATGTTGTATCTTGATAAACTTTCAGCATAGAAATCTTATAAACGTGCAAGGTTCTGACTCACAATTCATATTTGATATGGTTTGAAATTACGAAGATAAAGCTAATAGTTATGGGAGCCATGGCCATGACTCTTGGTATTATTCCTGCCGTCTGTCCTTGGTTCAAAGGTGGTTGTTGGGAGAGAGATGTGACATTGCACCATATCTATGATTTTGTATTGGGGTTTTTGTAGTAAAGAGTTTAATGTCATTTTGCTTTTAACCCCAAATCGACTGTGTCTTCAATGCAATGGGTGTTTCAAAGGATTTTGTGGGATAGCAAATTGTCTGAACTATTCATATTATTGTGTCCTTTTTTGTATTTGTATAATATACATAAATATTTACTGTGTGTGATCAATTGGAATTAATATCAAATCTGTTGTTATAATAGCTTTTCAAGGGAGGGGAGTGTATATTTTAACATAAGAGGGGCGGATAGTGTAATTCAAGCTTGTCATAGGGTAGGGGAGTGTAATTTACTCTTGTTGTTATATTAGCTTGCATATATCCTTATATATAATCACGATTCAATGCTTACTGTATCTGTGTGTGAGAGTCGCTATGGGGACACTTCCAACTTATTAGCTAGTCTGTTTATTATAAAGAAACTATTTAGTATTCATGTAGAGTGAATGCAAGTATTTACAAGTGTCCAATACATAGGGCCAGTCATACTTATCCTAGTCCAAATAGGCAAGTGCATAATACAGAGTCTAACACTTTCAATTATTTCCTTATATATTGTTTCATTAGGTCATATAGAAAGGAGATATATAGAAGTGCCACATGGTGCAGCTTGGGCTGATGTAACAATGAAATCGTCAGGGTTTGACACACCTCGGAAATTTTTTGTGGATGCTGTTCAGGTAAAATTTGCAGCTTGAAAGCTTTTTTGATTGTGGGGTCCTTTTTCACATGCTTTCTATGTCCAGATGTGCCCATTGCAAAGACCTCTGAAATGGGAAAAGGTGGTGACTTTTGCTTCTTCTGGTGCCAAAAGCTTTGCCTTTAGGGTAATAAGTGGTCAGACATTGGAAATAGTCATTGCTCAGTTTTGGTCCAGTGGCATAGGGAGTCATGAGACTGCTAGTGTGAATTTTGAGGTAACAGAATTATTATTATGATAAGTCACCTGATATTTGGATAAACTTTGCTGTTTCTTTTAAAATACTGAAAAGTGTTCTTAATTTTTGAGTAGATAGGCATATGATGATTGTTCTTATTAGGCTATTATATTCATTAGCTGATCTTGATGATTATCTTGATTCCGCATGTTATTTTGATTTGCTTGTATGATATAATAATGGTTAATAATTTATTAATTTGTCATATTTCAACTATATAGCACTTGAGGGAACATACTGAAAAAAAAAACTTGCGGCAACATACATAACATGTTGACATGAAAATGGACATTTGAGGCCATAAACACGATTTTGTCCTTCCTCAGGGTCTAGTAATTTTATATTTGTCCTTTTCTACGTTTTCAACCTCTGGATAAAGAATCATGGGATAGTCCTATGTGGAGGAATGCTCTCTTGTTGTGTTTTTTTTTTTTTTTTTGCATGTATGGTCTCTGTTGAAAAGCAGGGAGGGATCTGATGGGTTATTTCATTCATCATTTTGAAGATATCTTGATGGTTACCATGGAATTTCAGGTTAATTTTCATGGGATAAAAGTGAATAAAGAAGAACTTTTACTTGATGGAAGTGAAGCACCAGTCAGAATTGATGCTGAAACGCTGCTTGTTTCAGAAGAGCTTGCTCCAGTGGCTATTTTAAACAAGGTTATATTTTCGAACCTTGAATACCTTCTCATTTGTGTTAGTTCATTTTATTGGGATGCCAATGAGTTTAACCTGTTCCATTTAATTATACAACACATGCAGATTAGGGTTCCTTATCGACCAATAGATTCTAAGATTTGTGCACTCTCAGCAGATCGCGATAAACTCCCATGTGGAAAACAGATACTGGCGCTGACTTTGACGTGAGTTTTGTATTTATTGTGTTGTTTGTCGGTGGATCATTTAGACAACCTTTTTCTCAGTATTCTGATATTGCAGCTACAAGGTCAAATTGGAAGATGGAGCTCAAGTAAAACCTCATATACCATTGCTAAATGACCGGATATATGACACTAAATTCGAGTCTCAATTTTACATGATTTCTGACTCAAATAAGGTATTTGTTAAAATTTAATTTCCTTTTGATTTTCAAACGGTAGGATAGTTTTCATTTTAGATTTTTTTTTGAAATCATATTAATATTAAATTTCATGCAAATAAGGTATATGTTAAAAATTTAATTTCCTTTGTTTTTCAAACAGTTGTTTTTCAAACAGTAGGATAGTTTTCATTTTAGATATTTTTTGAAATCATATTAATATTAAATTTCATGCAAATAAGGTATATGTTAAAATTTAATTTCCTTTTGTTTTGAAAACAGTAGGATAGTTTTCATTTTAAATTTTTTTTTTTGAAATCATATTAATATTAAATTTCATGCAAGTTATGCTCTTACTTAGGCATGCTGACTTTTTTGCTTAGTATGCCATATTTCTACTCTACTAAGAGATATGCTAATGCCGTGGTAGGTAGGGGTTACAAATTTACTAGGAAAATATACAACCAACTGAGTCATAGTGTAATAATAGATATGACTTAGTTTTTTTGCTCAATAATTTTCTTTTTTCCATCATGTTTTGTATTTTAATAAAATCATTTTTGAGACCTAGATTTTTTCAACGCATCTCTTCACGCAAAGGGTTATTGGGACTGGTGTGTGGAAATCATGCATGGCCCAATAACAGATTTAGAGTAGACTTTAAAAATCATCTTAAAGTTTAGCTTTGAGCCTCAACCCCAAAAACTCCCTCATGGGTTGAGGGCCATATTTATACCATACCACTGTCCAACTTGAGGACTCTTTCTTTTTTGACATAATGGATTTCTTTCTTTGATTCCAACATGTTTTGGTAGCCTCTTTTGCTTCATACATCAATCTCCTTACTTTTTTAGTGTTCTGATAATAGCGCGTATACTCACGTGGAGATGCCTATCCAAGCTCTTCAAATCTTCCCAAGGGAGAATATAATTTGCAGCTTTATTTGAGGTATATGAACTTTTTCTGCATATATCATGGATTAGTTTAAATACGTGTTTGTTCCCACTGTACTCTTGAGGACAGTTATTAACTACTTGTGAAATTGTATATTTTGAATTCATGGGTTATAGTGGTTTAACACACTACTAACCTCCTAGTTTTGTGTAGAGGACTGACGCTTGATTTATATGTTAATACTTGCAATAAGAAGTTCGCATATGTATTGCAAGAGGAACATTTGTAGGTTTACAAAAGATTTACACATAATGGTGCATTTTACTTATCCCTCTACATTTGCAATAATTTATTTCTCAGGCATGACAATGTGCAAATTTTGGAAAAGATGAGGCATTTGGTGTTATTCCTTGAGAGAAACTTGGAGGAGAAGGTAGTTTATTGTTTCGATTTTATGCACCCCCCTATCCATCCACACAAACAGACACACAGAAAAATATTTATATTTTATTAAGAAACAGAGGAGGGAGGATATTTATTTTATTATTAAGAGGGAGGGGAAAGCATATTGAAAACACCATTGAAGATTTTTATTGGTATATTTATGTGGCATTGGCTTCAAAGATGCCATTGGCTTAGATGTGTCAAAGTTGGTGAACCTTTTCCTGGAGTTCATGAAGTACTGTAGTTGTCACATAAAGTTATTCTCCAGTTTGAATTCATCCATTAATTTAAACATTTATTACTTATATTTTAAATTTTACTTCCAGGATGTTATTCGATTAAATTTTTTCTCTCAACCTGATGGCCCACTGATGGGAAATGGTTCCTTTAAGTCCTCATTATTGATTCCAGGGTATGTTAGTAGGTTTGAAGTCCCAAATTTTTAAGTATTAAATGTCATCTTGTGATGTGATGTTGACTTTTTTTCTTATTTATTGATAGTATGAAAGAAGGATTATATCTTGGTCCACCACAAAAAGAAAAGCTTCCCAAGGTATTTTGTTCACTGTCGTCACCTCTTTCGATATTACCACCAATAGTACATAATGTATTTGTAATATTTTGCAGAATTCTCAGCAAGGATCTGTATTGGTTGGGGCAATTTCATATGGGAAACTATCATTTTATGATCAGCAGGAGAAAAATAATCCAGAAAAGCACCCTGCTTCATGTCGAATTTCTTATGTAGTTCCTCCAAATAAGGTCAGTGTCTGTCTTATCAAGTTACCTCCCTTAGTATCACTTTTATTCAGCTGGTTTCAACAAGACCTGCCTGTTCTGTCCTGTGGTTGAATCTGCTTTTATGTTTACCTTGATTAATGTCTAATTTCAATTTTCTTCTGCCGAAAGGTTGATGAGGACAAGGGAAAAGGTTCTTCCATATCTACCAAAAAGACTGTTTCTGAACGTATAAAAGAAGAGGTATATTAGTCATCATACTTGGTATCTGCTTCACTTTTGGTTAAATAAACACTTTTTCTGCATTTAATTTTTTTCTTAAAATAATCACATTGCTATCTATGTTTTGAAATGTATATATTTGAAAAACTGTATTACATGAATATTGATTAACTGACTGAGCAGGGATATCTCAAGGTTATCATGTAGACATAAAATTTCCAGGAATACTTGTACCGAATTTGCTTTTTCCATACATACGTATATAATACATACATACATACATATAGGGAGCATATCCGGTGAGAACCAATATCTTGTATGAGAAACGAGAACTTTCTATATTAGCCATCAGATTTAATTAACGCGTGAGATTTAATTATTTTCTTAAATCTTTCCGTGTAATTGATATACAAAATCACAAGTTAACAAATTGAGCTACAATTTAGGCACAATTTACTCTATTTCCTCGTTAGTAGCAATCAGTTTCATTCTCCAATTTATTTTTATTTTTTTTTTTGTACAAAATTCTCCAATTTATTCTTTTTTTATTTGGTACAAATTCTCCGATTTATCCTACTCCCTCCTAATCATATTGTCACTAACAACTAGAACCGCACCATGCCTCTTCATTATTTTTTATTTTTTAAGAACACCATGCATGTTTCTCCATCTTAAATTGAGGTTTTTTTTTCCTTCATCCAACCAAAGTGTACATGCATCAATTGGGAAAATGTTTTCTACAACTTAAAATACTTTTCCTAATATTATTTGTTTTAAGTGGACGATGCTTATTTTTTTTCTTTCCTTTTATTGATAAAGTGATGTTTGAATTTTTTATGTTTTCAACGTATAGTATTAGATTTATGAGTCAAATGATTGTATATCTTGTATATTTTAATTATGCCTTTACTTTGTTATCATAATGTAGATTTTATTCTGTAGCTCACAAATTAAAATGATTAACTTCAATTATCATTACTCTAAAATGATTAACTTCAATTATCATTACTCTTCAATTTTTATATTGACTTGTTCATCAGGTAAGAGATGCAAAAATAAAAGTTCTGGGAACCCTAAAACAGGAAAATGATGAAGATCGCTTGGAGTGGAAAGAGCTTGCTGCCTCACTCAAAGTCAGTAAAGAAAATTTATCTGTAGTTGTAGACAGTTTCCTTTGTCTTCATCTGTTTCTCCCTTAAATTTGCTTTGTTCAAATTAATATTGCAAAAGCTATTGTATGGTTTCAGCAGAGAATGTACTCCTTGAATAGGAGAGTTACACATATCTACTATGTAGATTAAGGAACGATTGGATCAACAATTAAGAGAGTTGTAAATAAAATAAAATATTGATCTTAATAATAATAGAAAATATCCTAATAATAGGAATGGAGATAGGTGCATATTTGTTTCATTAAATCTGTGATATCTTCTACACTATTTAATATATTTTTTTTCCAGATCATTTCTTTTTTGTTTTTTGATTAATTTTAAAATTCTGATAAATGTATTCAGTTATCTATGAGCTTAGCTCAATTGGTAAGGACAATGCATAAAATATGCAAGGTCTGGGGTTCAAACCCCGGCCACCACCAAAAAAAAGTTATCTATTCTCTCTATTACATATAACTAACACTTACATACTGTGTTTTGTTGCAGTTAGAATATCCAAAATACACTTCATTGCTTGCGAAGATTTTGGAAGGTTTAGTTTCTAGGAGTAATATCAAAGATAAAATCCATCATGATGAAGAGGTACAGATTTTCTGTAGCAAATGATTAACATGAATTGTTCTCCCACCACCTTTCTTCTGTCACTTCTCTGTGATTTCCCTTCCTTTCCACCATATTATATCTTTTTTTAACTTGAACACCTTGAATGCTATATGGTTGGTCCCTGGAGTTCTGGGGGCTCTACTTTTGGATCCTGCTTTTCTATTACCAAGAAGTTGAAAATCATGCATTCAATAGTTTAGTATAATTTTTGTAATCTCATCTTATGGAATATTATAAGAGTATCAGCTAAATTGTAACCTTTATTGGAGCATGATCTACTGTGAACTTTTTATCCAACAATGGTTTTAATAGGAACTAGGCATATTATTACAGAAAACAGAGATAAACCCCGATTACAGAGATCTCACACATTCCTTACTCAAGAAAACAAAAAAGATTGAAATAATGCAAAACTGAGGTCTTCAAATTCCTTTGCCGCCTCAAGGCCTCACTTCCTTATTCAATAATTTTAAATTTTGTTTCTCCTCTCCATCCTTTCCTCGTGCATTTTTCACGTATTACTTCCCATAACGCAAACCTGCAACATGCGCAGGGTCATTACAAAAACATAAATTTCTATCTTATGTCACCTTTAGCTCATCCTTGCTACCTCAGTAATCTTTACATTTCATGTATAAACCATGGATAACATGATTACATTGTGCAGGTGATTGATGCAGCAAATGATGTGATTGAGAGTATTGACAGGGAAGAGTTGGCAAAATTTTTTGCACTAAAAAATGATCCAGAAGACGACGATGCAGAGGTGCTCATTCTTGTCCCCGTGCACTATTTTGTTTTTTTGCTGAATGTGACAGCTACTTATATATCAAATAAATTTGAATGCTCATATATATTCTTGAGTGAGTACTATCTTAATAAGTTAATATACACTTTCTAATTGGCCCATCGGCTTCTCTCTTATATCAAACATCTCGCCTTTGCTGCTTATTTTGTATATGGTTTTTTATTCATCTTTATATATATTATTGCTTGACTTGAGTCAATCCGATTTACATAATCTAATTTCAATTCACGTCTTATATTTTAATTTCATATATATTAAAAGAAAGGAATCTCTAATAGCAACCATATTGATAAATAACTGATAATAGTAGGTTAATTTAAGGACTCGTTTAACAATTTATGAAACTATAAGTTCTCTAATATTATCAAATCCTAATCGAAATTTTTCAGAGAGTTAGTTCCCATGGACCCATCGATGAATTTATCCTTATAACATAAATTCTTTATGTTAATTTTTGAAAATCATTATACTGTAAACATTTTACAGTGATGGTGTATCTCAATTGTTCTTTACAAAATTTATTATAGAAGTTTATTTGATGAACAGGTTGTGTAAACATTTTACTCCTAATCATGAAGGATTCCAATTATGATTCGCTTGTGTGTGTGTGTGTGTGTGTCTATATATATATATATATATATATATATATGAGTCAGGATCCGTTGACACCAGGTGTAAGTCAAAAGACTTACACCAAATCTCATCCGTTTAATTAGATGAATCTTATGGTTAAAAACATTTCACAAGTAAGCAACACGTGATCTATTTTTTACGAATTCCACTGAAGTGTTATCATTCTTTCCTGTAAGTGTTGCTGCTAACATGCTAACAACAAACACACTATGGTTCATCCCCCTTTCTCATATGAAATTGTAAATAAGCTAATCTAACTACATACAATACTCCAAATTTACAAACTTAATTGATAAATATATCAAATGATTCTTTTCCTAGCTTCTCCTATGCATTTTGCAATACCGGTTTTGATGAAGCGGCACCACTATCATCTGCTGCCATTATTAGATGCAAGATCTCAATGTTTATAATTAGGTTTACTGTGTAGCCAATTCTTTGTGAGTGAGTTGCGATAATGATTTCAATGAGTTGCGATTAAGATTCATAAAATTGCACCATGATTTTTAATTAATTCTTGAAATATTTGATGTTTAACAATAACTTGTTATAATTAACAAAAACATGAACAAGAATTGTGTTAAATGAGGGACAAATTGAGAGACGACACCGGTAGAAGGAACCATGGAGCAATCGGAAAAATACAAGAAAAAAATAGCCTGCTTTCTCTTAATGTTGACCACATGCTATATTTTTGTTGGAATATTGTTAGCCTTTAGATTAAATAGTTATAACGGTTCAGATTTGGTGAAAGTCTTTTGACTTACACCTGGTGTCAACGGATCCTGACTATATATATATATATATATATATATATATATATATTGGCTCATTTATAAAATAAAAATACATTCATTCATATTTTTCAAATATTAAAAAGTAAATTCAACGTGTATTTACAAGAATAAAACTGAATTGGGCTGGTTTCTAAGATCCAGAGGTTCCCTATGCTTCATAAATTTGTTTTGTTTCCAAAAAAGCTATCACAACCACTTTTATCATTACCAACGTTAGATATTTGAAATAAGTTGGCATTATCCCAACCACTTTTATCATTACCAACTTTAGATATTTGAAATATGTTGCCGTTTAATGATCGTTTAATCTCACTGCAGAATAACAGGAAAAAGTTTGAGTCTATCCGAGACCAGTTAGCAGAGGCACTGTACCAAAAGGGGCTCGCGCTGGCAGAGATTGAATCCTTAAAGGTTAGAGCTTTTACTCTATTTCTGATCAACAACATCATTATAGCAATTTTTATGAACTTTCATTACTTATAATATGGTTATTTAGACAACAAGATAGAAACCTAGCCTAGATGGGTGAATATAAAACACAGTAAATGCTCAACCCATCAATTTTGAATTTCCACATTCATTGAGTGTTTGTACGATAAGTCCTCATTTGGAAATAATACTGTGAGCCTGTTAACTAGTCATAACATTAGCATAGACGAGTGTTTATAAAACATACTGTTGAATAAGAGAGAAAAGAGAGACATATGCTGAAATACCGTGTGTCTGAATAGCACAACGGAAGATTTATTATATAGAAGTAAGTAGCTTAGGGCCTAAGCTATGATATATTTACAGAATGAATATTCATCATAATATTTTATTCTAAGTTACTTAGAGCATAAATATAATTATTTACTATATATTTATATATCAGCACATACAATGACTATAGATACATTGCCTAGAGGGTAACATTTCCTAGGAAACTAAGCAAGTCACTGGCTTAATAAATTGTTATCATGATATTTGTCAAAGTTGTTGCCCACATGTACTGTATTGGTAAAAAAGTTCAAAGCTTTTCACATATTCATGTGGTTAGTTTGAATTGTGTCATCTGCATTTTGTTTGTAAAGAAAATGTCGGAGGAGTCAGTGACCCTCCTCAAATGAGTCACATCCATTATGATAATGGTAACATTTAATTATTTTTTTATCAAATAAAAGTTGGCAGACTTGACTTGGTGTATATTGTCAAAGGATTTGGATGCAAAAGAAGATGTGGACAGTGAGAAATCTACAGATGGCGGCGGCAGTCATCCAGACTTGTTCGAAGAGAATTTTCTAGAGCTGAAGAAATGGGTTGATGTAAAGTCATCTAAATATGGAATCCTCACGGTAACACGTGAGAGGCGTTCTAAAAGGCTTGGGACTGCATTGAAGGTATTTTCTTTTTCAAAAGAGTTATATTGGTTGCTGCTTGGATGATAACTCGTTAATTTGTTAGTTACCAACTTTATCTTATGATTCTGGTGTCCACCTGAGTAACATAGACTTGTAGGTTTCTTTGCTCCTTGGTAAGCTTATTTGTAGGTGTTTTCCTATAATCAAGCAAAACCAAACCAATCATTTGTTGAGACAATTTCGTAGTTAATTATTGTCGTGCCAATGTTATTTTAATTATAAAGTCACATGATAATGCATCCGATGTTCAGTAAGACATATCATTCATAATTCTTAATGTTAACAATTGCCATTTATGATTATAAGTTCAAACAAATATAATATTTGAATGAGTTTAATTTGTATACACCGTCAGTGTAGAAAAGCTATACACATGCATCCAATGACGTGATGCCACATCATTTGATGAGTTAAAAACACATGACTTGTCATACCAATTGATGTGGCAATACATCATTGAATGCATGCGTAAAACTTCTTTTACACCTTATTGTATGTAAATTAAACTCTTTTAAATAACATCGTCTCAAAAAATAAACCTTCACAAAATTGCTGTTTTTTTACAGCAGCTCCAAACACCCCTGCCTGCAGTTTATCTGTTACTTTGGTCCTTCTGTCTGATTTTCATCATAACGTATCATCACCTGTGTGATTACTGTATACAACCTGTAGTGACATGGATCTTAATATCCAGGACAAGCTAAAAATCATGAAGCAACTCTTGTGTGTTTTCCATTCTAGTGTATTTTTACTTGATTGATGATGATGATGAGAAGACAGGTAATGTGACATTGGGTAGGTGAATTACCAATCTTATATGAACCTCTGCTTCCCTTGATTCAGGTACTCTCTGACATAATTCAAAATGATGCTGAGCCTGCCAAGAAGAAACTCTATGAGCTAAAGCTCTCATTACTTGATGAGATTGGATGGAAATATTTAACTACATACGAGAGACAGTGGATGCTTGTGCGTTTCCCTCCAACCTTGCCCCTTTTCTAGAGTATTGCTGCCTATTGGAATAAAGTTTGGATGTAGCAATGTTGGAATATGGAGCCATGCGTGCTCTTGAATAATCTTTTTGAGGACAAACATGTAACATTATTGTAACGACTTTTATATGTGCTATTCCTCATGGTGTTTAGCAAGAGGTAACTCTGCCACCTCAAGAGATCGTTAATCTCATTTACATTTACTTACTAAAAATAAGGCTAGTTTATTATCCGAAAAAATAATAATAAAATTTAGTTTTTTATTGCTGTGTTCCTTCGTGCTTTTTTAAATAAATTGAGTGAAATGTCTCTAGAGTGATTCTGTTTACTGTGTTAAAATTTTAATTATGACTTTTTTTCTGCTTGAAAGGAGGGGCTTCCCTCTCCCCCATCGTGACTTTTAGATTTAGAGAAAACGAAACATTTGCTAAAATGGGAAAATAAATAGTATGGCAACTTCCCAGGACTGACTCTTACTCTATCGATGCATTTCATATATCAAAAGAAATAGAAAGAAACAATTTATTTTCTCTTGCCAAATATGGATCCCAATTTAGTTTTGCAAACCAATATTTTCAAATGACCACTCCCAGTGTCGTACATTTTATTGTTTTGAAGGACTTAATTGATCTCCCACCTTAAAAGTAGGGGCGTTAATGGTTTAAAAACCAAACCAAACCAGACCTAATTTATGGTTTGGTTTAAATCCATAACATTTTTCAATTAAAAACCGCTTTTTTTCAAATACTAGTTCAGGTTTGGTTCAAAATCGGTTTTGAACTGGTTTACAATAGAAAAAAAACCAAACTATTTAGTTAAATTGGTTTAAGCACACAATTATTTCTTCCAAATCACAACCCATTCATGAGTGTCATATTCTGCTATGGTGTTGAGCCGGTAACTCCTCTGCTTGAAGATTCAACATCTCACCCACAACTTTAACCCTCTCGTCGCCGCTGTTCTCCGCCACACAAACAACCTTTATAGTAAAACATTCCAGTGAATAAAGCTAGTTTATTATCCGAAAAAATAATAATAAAATTTAGTTTTTTTTATTGATGATGTTCCTACTTGCTTTTTTAAAATAAATAATTTTGAGTGAAATGTCTCGAGTGATTTTGGGACCGTGATTCATTGCAGTCAGTAAAATAACACAGTCACACATTCAAGCAAAACATAACCATCCAATCAAATAAACGGTGCAGATTCATTTTCTCTACTTTTTCCACTTTAAGCATAATCCATGATAGTAGAAAGGGAAATCTTTCGCCACCATCAAAACGCAATCTTCAGCGTTGTGAAAATTTGAATCGTTCTCAAAGTTCTCCCCTTTTCCTTGTGCACGATACTTTCCCATCATCTTAACCTCTTAATAAACCTCTTAAACATGATTCACGAGTAGTCCGACAAAAAACATTAGGGACACATCAAACTTTGCAACTATGTTGGTGGCCATACAATCCACCACCTCCCGTGATGGGGAGATTTAGATTGTTAATTTATTGGTCATGCAATGAGTTTGGAAGGTTAATAGTTTCATGAATTGTGTCGTGGTTGAGACAACATGTCATGGTGCTCAGACCAGATGTGTCGATATCGACAAGGAGGAGGACGCATGGGGGAGACTCACGGGCGTAGCCAATCCCCGTCCACCCTCCATCAACTATGTTGAAATTGGTATGAAACAAAAGAACTTGTCACTTTGAAATTAACAAATTGGAATGGAACGCAAGAACAACAAAAATTAGATGAATTAGAATTTTGGAGCTTCCGATTGAAATTGATAAATTGGCGTGATTGAATTCAATGAAAACAGTATGAGAGTATTCTCATTTATTGTGATAATACTGTTGTTATTTGTTTGTCAAAGAATCCAATCTTACATTCTAGAGCCAAGCATATTGAAATCAAACACCACTTTATAAGGGACTATGTTCAAAAAGGAATTTTCGATGTACAATTCATTGATACTGAACATCAATGGGCTGATATATTCAATAAGCCTTTAACTGTTGAGAGATTTGATTTTATAAAGAAAAATTTGAACATGCACTTTGTGTCTGATTAATGCTTGCCTCTGAATGGGAATTCAGGTTCTGAAGTTGTTCAGAAGTTTGGACTCTTTGCTTCTGATAGCAATATTAGTGGAAACGTTGGAAGTTACTTTTTAGTAACACATGTCCCACTAATATAGTAGTTACTCTGAGAATCTCTGACGTGGTTTATAACTAAGAGGACAATGATGTGAATTTTAGCTTTGAATGTACTATCTCGCGCCCCCAATGTCATTAATGTTTGTGTTTGTTTGTCTCTGCCTGAATTGCAACCGTTTTACTAAAAATACTTAGACAAACTCACATACTACTCACATCACTCCCTACACTTTCTAATTTCAAGCATTCTCTCTAAAAAACTCTACGCTTTCAAAATCAAACACTTTAGAACCCTAAAATCTTCATCATTCATCATGGCCGAATCAAGTTCCAATCAAGTTGTCTCCATGCAAATTGAAACTAGTGAATCCTATTCAATCAAGCCAAGAACAATGAAAGTCAGAGAAGAGGAACTAGTTGTTCAAGTTGAAAGCCCAGTGGATTTTGCGTCATTGGTACATCATGGGGTTGATGTTTCAAGCTACTTATTGAGATAAGACATGGATACTTACTTTCGTGGTTTGAATGGTCCAACATATGAAGAACTTGTGAAGAATTTCTGGGTTAAGGCTGAAGTATATGATAAAGAAGTTGCTAAGCTTGAAGAAATAGAGAAGATCAATGGTGATCCTAGCTTGAAAGGAAAATCTAGAGCTGAAATGGGATTGAAAGAATTTACGAGGACAGAAATACGTTCTGCAGTAATGGGGATTCCTATCACCATTACAGAGGAGATTATAGCTAGAGCTGCAAGATGCTCTAATGAAGCCAAGTGGAATATGAACATCAAGACAAGTTCATGGATTCAAACAACATATGATGCTTTTCACAAAGGCAGACCCTCTTACAAGTACAAGGATATGCAGAAGGAACACAGAGTTCTCTAGAAGCTAATTCAGGAATGCTTTTTCCAAAGGGAGGAGGTACTGACACTCTGTCATTGGAACATAGAGTTCTCCTATACTTTCATGTAACTTTTGAGTAGATAAATATACCAAGGTATATGTTCAACCATATGATCTGGGCACTCAAGGAAAGCCAACAAGATGATAGGAAGCACGTTCCTTATGGTAGACTGCTATCAGAAATTTTCTACCAAGGAGGTTTACTCACTGTTCTGAGACAATCTGGTGTAGTGTCTGATGAACATTTGGGAACAATGATTGGAAAGTTCATCAATGGAAGAACCCTGAGATATATGGGTATTGTGAAAAAGTTTGAGAAGCTGAACACTGATTTGATTGAGTCACAAATTGTGTCTGATCTGATGACTGACTTTCCTCCAATCTCCAAGCAAGATAATCTAGAGGTTCTAGGCTCTTATGTGACTTCGCTCTCACACACTTCAGAAAACATAGATGATATTCCTTTGAATAAAGTCTATAACACTTTAGAAAAAGCCTTTACCCCATCACCATCAACCGAAACTCAGAAAAAGCCTGGTGATGCTGATACATCTGAGCCACCATCCATTGACGACAGAATTGGTGCTTTAGCTCAGAGGAGGATTGATGTTTTTCAAAACCTGCCTGCTAATCATTGGCTTCAACTTTATATGTAAAGCCACTTCAAACTGTGATTCCTGATGAGGAGTTCGAAGGTGATTCAGCTCAGGAAGTTTCTGACAACTTTGAGTCAACATCATCTCAACCTCAGTCAATAACTCAGACTAGTGATTCATTTGTACTTGATGATTTATCTAATCATTACAAAGGTGAGTTACCTGGTTATGTCCCTAGCTCAGATAAAGCCTCTAAAACAGCTTATGTATTTACTGTTTCAGAAAATCAACAACCAGAAACCACTCAACCTTTTGAATCTGAATTCAAACTAGTTTCTCCATCATCAAAAGACCAATCAGTCTCTAATATATGCATATCAATATCAGAAGACATAGCCTATGTTGTTGAACCAATCAATGTAGCAAAACCAGAGAACTCTTTAGAAGCTGCAATTGATTCCTTACCAAACATAGAATCCACTCTTGAACCTGCTCAACCTGAAACTCAACCTTCATCTGTCAGTCATGAATTTGTTGAACTAGGAACATCTCATCAGCCAGATTGGACCATATTCAGTTCAATGGACTCTGATGATGAAATGCCTGATGTTAATACTGATAGAAGCCCTAACATTTCATCTCAACAAACAATTGATATACCTTTCTCATCCACAAATCAGCCTATCCAAGATCAAGCTTCTACACATGCACCTCAAACCACAAATGTCTCACCTCCTCCTACCCTTTTACTAGATTCTATTGTATAAAAAGAGGTATGTGAGAACATATTTGAGGATCTGAACAAGCTGGTGAAAGCTAAAAATGATCCTATTCACACAAAGAAGTATGAAGACAAGTGAACTGCTCTAAGAGAAGGAGTAAACACAGTTATGTGTGAACTTCAGAAGCTGTCAATTGAAGCTCCGAATCAGTGTCTTAACAACTGGTTCAAGGAGGTTGTCAACAACATGAAAGAAGTGGAAGTCAATATAATTAAAGCCAACATTAGGTTGTACATCTCAGACTCTGCATTCTTTCTGGATGCTTCATCAATCATCACCTCTGGTGTTCAAGAGAACCTTGACTTGTCCTGGTTAACTAAGGTGAAGGTCCAAGCTGAAACTCCAATTCTTGAGAAGCTGATGCATGATTCTGAACAAGATCAAAAGATTAAGAAGCTGGAAAAGGAACTCTTTGAACAGAAGATGCTTGTTGAGAATCTGAAGAGAAATATGGCTGAACAGAAAGAAGAATTCAGAGTAAGAGAAGAAACTCAAGCTAGAAGATCTGATGCTTTAGAAGAAGCTTTGAAGAAACAGTCAGAGGTTATGACAGCTGTGATGAAAGAAATGATGGAGATGATGAAGAAACAAGCCCAACCCTAGATTACACTTATTTTAACTTGTTTTTTAACCATTTCTCACGTTTCTTATGTTTAGCTTCTGGTAACTGTTTCTCTACTTAGTTGCTCTGATACATTGTTATATTGCTTCTGACAATTTAATGTTTGGTTATTATGTATTGTTTCTAACCATGCTCTTTTATGTCTTTAGAAATATCTCATGTTGTTTTTCTTACTTCTCTTTTTGGTCTTTATTTTACGTTTTGTTGATGACAAAAGGGGGAGTAGATATAGTATGCATTTAGGCTCTGAGCCCCACTAATTTAACATAAAATTGAATTAGGAGAACCTGCTTCTCATATCTTAGTCTTGAATTTCTTGTGAGATTATTTCTGAGTGACGTTTTTAAGATTAAAATGAATTTAATTAACATGGATAGAACTCAGGGGGAGCTTACAAAACTCACCTTAAGAACTATCAAACTCAGGGGAAGCTTACAAACCTCAGACACTAAAGTCAACTTGTTAATTAGATTAACAACAATTGAGAATTTTAATACTAGTGTTTGTCACCATCAAAAATGGAGAGATTGTTGGAACAAAATGTGTTTAGCATTATCACCTTTGAGTTTTGCTGAAAACAAGGTATTAAAAATGTCAATTGTTCAAGTGTGCAAAACCATATACAAAAAGTTAAATGTCTTTATATCAAGTATAGGGTCTGGAAGAACAAATGAGAGCAATGAAATTTACAAAAAGGAAGCTTGTGTTGCAAGATAGAGTCTGAAGAAGAGAGCGTCTGAAGATCACCAGAAGCTGTCTACCAGAAGCTGACGTCATCAGAGTATGAAGATCATCAAAAGCTGGAGTTCACCAGAGTCTGAAGACTGAAAGATGTGGTTAGTTAAATGTTGTTTTTCTAAATGCTTATGATTGCAGAAGGAAGGGAAGCCTGGAGCAACGACTATTTCAGGGGAATTAGAAGGAATTAGATGCTTATCCACTGAAGAGCGCAAGAAAAAGGACATAGTACAATTGTACAACCACTACCTCCACTACTCCACTCCTCATGTCTGCAGTAGTACAAGACAACAACTGTGAATACGATGGTGACTCTCTATTCAGGGAATGGATTTAAAATTGTTCCTTCATAGGACAATAACCAAATCAGGAAACAGATCATTGGTGATTATCAAGCTTCAACAACGACTCTTTTTGATGTGCTGGCAATCCTCAATGTATCTTTCACACCTCTATATAAAGGAGTGAAGACTTGAAGATTTGTAGAAACTCACAGCAATTTTACAAGTGTCAAAACTCTGCTGAAATTGTTTCACATCAAAGTTCACTTAGAATTTCTTAACAACTTTCATATCTTAGAAATTCTAGAGTCTTAAGAGTCTGTATCTGATTTGTATTGTGAACACCACTGACTGTATAATGTTCAATCTCAAACATATTTTTGTGTAATTCTATTTGATTAGAAGTCTCTTGCTTTTGTGCTTGAGCATAGGAAGTCTCTTTCGTCTGTGCTTGAGCATAGGAAACCTCTTGCAGTTGTGCTTGAGTAGTTTGAAGTCTCTTGCTTTAGTGCTTGAGAAATTGTAATCAGATATTGATTTTAGTGAACACTCATTGGAAGTGCAAGGGGGACAAGACTACTTCCGGATTGTGGAAGGAACATGCATAATGGCTTTGTGTCTTTCTCTTCTCTCAATCTCTTTACTTTATCCGCTGCACAAGACTCTGAACTTTGTTCAAGACTCTGAACTCTATCAGACTCTGAACACTGGACTTAGTTTTAAAAAGAAGAAAAAGCTAACACAATTCAACCCCCCTTCTTGTGTTTTTCTCACCTTCAAGTTCTAGCCACTGGGTACCTACATCTAGGGTCAACAATTCCTATCGTATCTTTGGCTAACTAATAATCACTTACTTCCGAGACATATAGTTATCAGTAAAGGAATATAAATATTAAGATATAAGCATCCAATTAGTGATAGCAATGTTAGGTACTGTCACAACCTAAGTAACTAATCTAGGGTTACACCTCTCACAGAAATAAAGACTATAATCTAATAAAACTCTATAGTGGACAAAAGCATAAATAAAATAAATAAACGACAAATTAAATTAAATAAATATCCAACAAAAATATATAGAGGTTCATCTTAGAACTCTAACCTAAAAAGATTTAGTTACACATGGTAACTAAAAACAAATTACTAAAGATAAAAACATACCCTAGAAAATCAAGGAGAAGTTAGAAACTCTCCCGAAGCTACAAAGTTGCCTTCCTCTTGAACTGCTCCAGTTCTGAACGAGAAATTATGAATGAGGAAGGCTGGTATTTATAGTGAGAGTTTCTACCTGGGTTTGGGCTAAAAGTGCGGGCTTTACCCATTTCGGAAGCAAGAAAAGACAGTCGATCCCCGAATTTTTGCGTGCACGGGGCACATTGCAAATGCATGGGCCGCATAGTGTGAATTATTTTTATGCCCTAGGCGCATGGAATGAATTTTCATGCCCTAAGCGCATTTCAAATGCCCTAGGCGCATTCTGTCTTCCTTCCGGGCCCAATCTCCTATTTTCCGTCGTTTTTTAGGTCTTCGTCTTCAAATAACTTGCCTCGGTACTTTGGGAACAGAATTCCTCCCAATTCAAAGACTTCTGAGGCCTCTTGAATCTTCATTCTTCGTCTCTTGAATCTTCACAATTCTTCGGTTGTTCTTGATTTGCCGATTTGCATGATTTCTTCGTGTATTACTTCAAAAACCCCCTCAAATTGCTACGTTTCCAGAAAACTAGAATTACAGACTGAAATATAGAAAACATTAGAAAAGTCTCGAAATCATAGGCAATCGTTCTAATACTCCTCCTTTTTGTTGCTATTTCCTACTAAAATTAAATGAAAAACATGCTAAGAATAACGTAAGATGACCTGTCATTATCCTGTCAACCCTAAGGGGCTCTGAACAGTCTCTAAGTCAACCCTACGTGGCTCTGAACTATAAGCGTCAATGTAACGCCCTAGATTTTAATCCAAGACATTACTTAAAAAAAAATTACTAATCTCTATAAAATATGAGTATATTTTCATTTTCTTTTAAGAAGGTTAACTTCTTTAATTACACTGAATAAATTACACCAAAAATAATAAGCTTACAAGAATTATTTTAAATTACAATTTAAGAAAAACCCAAATTTATTCCCCGAGCGCGTACAAGCTAAACGTCAATATTTCTTCAAATCTTCAAACTCATCAATACCTAAAATGTTGGTTGTAAGGGGTCAGTATTCCTAAACCACAAATATACAATCATATAGACATAAAGACACAAAATAAGAAGAACAATAAAATACTCACCATATAAAAGTCAAAAGCTCAATATAAGTAACAGAAATTAAATAAAAACTTTATGCAAATGATGCATGAGATGCAACTAGACCATGATCCGGATATCGCCCCAATTGGCACAAGAATAAATCGCCCTTTCGGCACATAAATAAATCGCCCTTTCGGGACCATAGTAAATCGCCCTTACGGCACCAAAGTAAATCGCCCTTACGGCACCAAAGTAAATCGCCCTTACGGCACCTATGACACAACTACATGCCATGCCATGCATGTTATGCATTCTTTAAAAATCATCACTACTTTTTGATTAGAAATTTCAACCTTCTTCCCAAAATTTTCATCAACTTCTTTTCTCAAAACAACAAACAAAATTACAACGTAATGTCATGCTATGCCACCAAAGATGAGACTCTTTCACCACACATGAAATGCAATAAAAATATATATTACATTCTTTTATTTATATTCAAGATTTCTCCTCTTATTAGGATAAGGGTTCTACGATCAACTTAGCTTATGAGATTATGAATATATAATTGTACGGAATACCGCCCTTACCTTAGAGTTCTTTTCCCTCCAGAAAGCTCCTCCTAATATTGTTTTCGATTGGAACGCATAAGCAAGTCCATGAGGTGATTAAAGATTTGAACTAAGATGAAGTAGTTGAATCAATAGATGCTGCTAATGGTTGGGCGTGGAAGATATTTAGTAGATGCTAGGTTCTAATGGCTTGGATGTGTGAATGTGAGATAGATTTGTTTGAGTATGTATTTCACGGGAGAGTGAAAAGGGAAAGGAGTGAGAATAGTTGTTTATGCTGAATCATGACATTGAAGGGAATAAATATATAAGTAAATAGATAAGAACATAAGAACAAAAAAAACTATAGTAGCATTAGAGCTGTTTTTTTTTGACAAAAACAAAGGATATTCATTCATTCATTCATATTGATAGAATACATCAGAGCCAATAACATGATCAATATCGCTAAAAACGTAAAGGGTGAATCTGCGAACAAACTCACAGCACCCAAGTTAATAGCATTCAACGGCAAAATGCCTACAAATAATATGATAAAATCTAAATCACCAGAATACCCATGTTTCTGGATCTGCAACGTCGACGCCCAAATTATTGATTGAATTTGTGATTGTCTGAAGCTGATCTTTCAATACGAAGCAAACGAACACCGCACAACAAAAGATGCGAAATCAAACAACGCCGCACAAGACGACGAACAACACAACGTCGCACTAAGACGACGAAATCACGAAAAAAACACAAAAGAAAAACTTGATGTATGTGGAGATCACTTATTTAGATTGAAAGAAAGGGGAAAAGAGATGCAGAGGGGTGATTCTAGGTCAAAAATTGACCTAAAATCACCCATCCTCGATGTGTGAAAGAGGAAGAAAACTTAGAGATAAGACAGAGTTTCTCTCACTAAAATTGAGTATTTGGCGATCTTCAGTAGCATTAGAGCTGTTGTTGACAATGTGTTGAAGGCCATTGATTGCAAATGAATTCTTAGATTAGATAGATAGATGGAATGCCGTGTGCACTATAGTAGATAGGGGTATCATATCTTTAACTATTGGTTTATGACCATTATGTGGAAATAAAGCATTATCTCCAATCATAAGACTTGCAGACAAGGAATTGTAAAAAAAGAGAAGAACGTATATGGATCACTAAAGAGGATTAAAGTGAAACTAAGAGGAATCAAAGTGGTAATTATGATACGCTAAAAAAAACATGAAATTAGTCAATCAACATTTGAGGTCAAACGAGTTTGTAATGAAGGATTGATGGCATGGAAGATTTGAACCCACAAGGAATAAAGAGAAATAACTGGAATTAATCCTTGTAGTAAATTCAGTCAACAAGGAATATATTTCAAAATACAAGTGGGAAGGGACCATCTTGTATTGATTAAGGAGACTTGCAAGGAAATCAATGCATGGAGGTCATGCTATTTTCGAAAATGGAAAGAGAATTTTAACGTGAGATCAAGAATCAAGAATATAGAATAATTTGATCAACTCTAATAGTTCTACAACTCACTCCTATTTCCTTAATTTAAATAAGTGAATTATATAATCTTTAGGTCATACTAATTTAGATAAAAAGAAGTAGCTACAATTTTCTTAAAATATTCAAATAAAATACATTGTTAAATAAATAAATCAATAAAAATATGACAAATACTATTTGTAAAATATTGGGTCGTTACAGTCAACCCCTACGAGGCCCTGAACGCCCTGTCAACCCTGAGGGGCTCTGAACAGTTTCAAGTCAACCCTATGGTTCTCTGAACTACAAAATCTACAAACTTCTGCTCAAAGCACGTCAATCTACAAAACTTCAAAGTATAATGTTTATTAAAAATAAATTTTGATTCCCACAAAGCAGCACTCTACATAGGGAAAAACTAGTAAGGACACATTGATTGCCGAAAAAAAATTTCCGTGCAATTAGAGAACAACAAGATACGACGTAGAAGGAAACAAAAAACAAAGCATTCGACAATTAAAATCGACATAGATACACTATGTAACACCCTACTTCTATTAAGCGGTAAAACGCGCGAATATACAAATATATTCTAGAAATAGATGCTACGTCTTCCAATTAAAAACATACATGCATAAAGATCATGTTACATCACATAGCAGCGGAACACATACATAATTCAAAACAACCGCAAATCTCAGAATAAAGATACAAAAATAACATCCTCCAATCTCAGATACAATGATATCCCAAATCTCATCAAAATAATGTCTCAACACCAAAACTACATAATCAAATGGAAATCCAACGTGCAAGAACTACCCTAGATCAGAGCCCTAATCTAGACACTTGCACATAAAAAGAGGAATCCCGCTCCTCGGCAACATCAACACAAATCTAAGCATCCTGCACTCCATCTACCCGTCCATACGGAAAGGCAGGTGGTAAACCACTGAGGGTTAGCATTACATCATCATAATCCATATGAAAACATAGCATTCAAGGAATCATACATATCACATATACAAACCATCCCTCCTAGAACACTAGCCTCACATGATTATTATCCCCCATCACTTACATTTCAAGCTATCACATTATTAACATGGCATAGCAAGTATATTCAATCTCTATACAAATCATCGACATAAGTTCATCAATTATCAATCAATGAAGGATTACTCACCTTATTCTCCACTTAGCATACTTAATTCAAAAGTACAATTCATCATTTCAAAGTCATAAGCAAGTAATCATCATTATCAAAGAAATCATCACATCTTATGTATATACATATACAATTCTCACCTCATCATTATTATCAAATTAATTATCATCATATAGGTTCACCAAGTGTATAAGCACAAGCAAGTAAAACATGCAATTAGAGCATAGTTCGATTATTCACAATCATCAACAAAATTTACAAATGTAAATATACACTAATCCACACAATCACAACATTCATCAAAATCCACCAATGCACAAATTCACCAAGTCACATATTCAATTATGACACAACTCATCAATTATTCAAATGCATGCAATGTTCTAGACTCTTCTAGATGCATGCGGTACCAGATCACCTCAAGGTCGTCACCTTCGATGCAACAAAAACATCGTAATCACCTCAATTGGATATAAAATCTGCCACCATCAGTCATGAATGCATGGACATATGACTCGACTCAATGCATATGTTCACACAAACAATAATCACCTCACCATCACCATCATTTTGCATATATGCATTCACCAACAAGATCACCATCAATGTTAGCATGTATGAATTCACCACCAACAATCAACATTTAACATGTTCAACAAACAACATAACTTAAACATGTTCATCACCATTCAATTAGTATATATGCATCGACAACAATTCACCACCACTTGACATATATACAATCACCAACAACATCCACAATTCAATCAACATATAGTTGTCACATATATACATCATCAATCATCTCTACATAAATCAACATATAGTTGCCACATTTCCACATAATTCCTTACAATCCAAATAAAGGAACAAATACAACATATGATCACAAACATCATATTCATCACTCAACAACCATTCATACATCATCTCATAATCATATTAATCTATTCATAAAGTGTTCATGAGCAATTGGCTCTCAAAAATCATTTTCTACCAAGTTCGTCTCCAAAAATCACAACATTGAAAATAATTGAGCACCTAAGCCAAAACCAAGCAAACGAGCTCAATTGCCTATGCCATGTATCCTCAAAAGTCACACGTATGTGCAGTAGAGGTTACATAAGCATTTCATCGACCAAATACGATGAATTCATAAAAATCACAAAGTTCGTCTCACCGAAACACTTTTCAAGAAATTTTCCATTTTCTAAGCAAAACAAGTTAAATCCCTCACATCATAGTTTAAATACTACTAAACACCTTAATTGAACTCATAAAACATAAGTTTTAAAGATTGAAAACATTCCACAAGGTTTGGGTCGACTTAGAACTAGTTATGCAAGATTTTTGTAAAATTTCACCAAGACCACCTTGGAGTATTTTCATCATAACTCAAAAACCAAAAATCATTTTCAAGTCAAACCAAAGCCTCTGGAAAGTTAACAAAATTATCTACAACTTTCATATTTACACCGAAAACCAATTCAAAACAGAAACGAGGGAAAAAGATGCAAGAATGCAAAACAGGGGGGTCTGTCCTGTGCAACTCGCAACTGCGAGTAACTTTACTTGCAACTGCGAGTAACTTTACTTGCAACTGTGAGTAAATCACTCGCCATTGCGAGTTATGACAGTCCGGTCTCGGGAAAAACCTCATTTTCACCCCAAAACCCCAATTTTGACTTCCCAAAGCTCAAATTTGATCCCAAAGTTTGTTTAAACATTTCTAAACATGAAAAGACACTCAAAATCATATAAAATTTGCCCCAAAACATTCTCTTAATAAAAATCATCATTTGACCCATTTTTCATCAAAACTTCAAAAACAACACAAAGTCATAACAACTCCACAATTATGATTACCCAAGGTTTTAATCATCAACAACAACATCTCTCAACAACAACAACAACTAACCATCATGTATTCATCAACAATTCATCACAACAACACCTCATTTCACCATTTTTGGACAAAAATGCAAAGCATACACTTAACCACAATTTAAGCATGTAATTTCATCATCAACAACTCAATTAACATTCAATTTACATACCCAAACATTGCATCAAAACATGAACACGAATTTACAATCAATTAGGTTCAATTCATCAATTTCACAAATGGGTAAAAATGAAAAGTTAGGAATTATGGTTGAAACCTAACCCTCTTACCTCAATTCTTCACAATCAACACTAAGGCTTCACTTTAGCTCCAATCCTAGCTCCAATCCTTGAAGCTTGACCTCCCTCTAGCCTTCTCTAGATCTCCTCTTCAAACCCTTGTCTTCACTCTATCTCTATCTCTATCTCTTCTCAATTGAAAATGAAAAATGTTGGCAAAACCCTATTCCCTCTACCAACTAGAGCTTATATAGGTTCACCTAATTGGGCTTAACTCACAACACCTTAATGGGCCTAACCCATTTCTATTCTAACCCAACAATGTTACTACTCACTTAACGGTAAAATGTAATACTAACGGTCACCTACCGGTAATAAAATAATTACTACACTCTCTCTAGCACTTAGTAAAATAACAACTCTCACCAAGCACTAAAAATAATTCTCGGCGCAAAATTACAAAATTATCCCTACTCTCAAAATGACCAAAATACCCCTAAGTCCAAAATGACTAAAATACCCTTCTAACACTGAATTCTACAATTCCCGACCAAAAAAATACACATAGAGGCAATTAATCACATAAGAGCACATATAACACACATAAATAAATAATAAAATAACTCTAGCGAAAAACAGGCTGTCACACTACACAAGTAAAACTTTCAGCACAAAAATTGGAGCATAAATAAAATATTGTCATAGGTCGCTAGAAGAAGGCTCTCCCAAGAACAACCAAAATACGTTTAAAATTACAAATCCAGAAGAATGCCAGAGTCATGATAAACAAATAAAAAGCTTAAGTTACAAAAAGAGGCGACGTGGCAGCATCACTCTTCATCCACTACCTCTCTGTCTACCAAGACCTTGAAAGGATCCAACTAATCCACTTTAGGATCTGGGTTGAAGTGGAGAACCTGCGCCTTGGCACGCTCAAAACCATTATCAAAATATAAGGAGAGCGCCCCTTTTCCATCTTCAACGACGGTCTCATCAGTAGCTAATTCCCCTTCAAGATCGCCCGCCTTCTTCTTCCATGAGTCCCTCTCCAACTCCATAACTTCCTTCTCGCCCTTCATGCTATTAGTTGCCTTCTTCGCAGTCTTCTTCTCTTTTAAAGCTTCTTTCAACCTAACCTCGAGACCAGTGGCTTTGTGTTTCCACTTCTCCACGTCTTCAGTGGCATCTTTATATTTTGCTTATAAAACACCATGCTTCTTCTCCATCGCATTCCCCATTAACAGAACTCGAAGCGCCGATACGCCCGCATCCGCCACCAAATCGCTGAATTTGGCTTTTACGTCAGCATCAACGTCAACCTTCTCCAAGGGCACTTTCTTCTCCATGTATGTATGAAAAGAAAGATGTTTTAACATTGCGCTACCCAAACACTAAAATCAAAAGCATTCACCAACCAAAACATCCATACCTACGAAATTCGAAGTCAGCATGCCAGAAAGACTCTTCCACTTGAGCGTTTAAAGAAGAGGTTCCCTTCACCCCGCCAGCGCCCTCTTCAAATCTCTCACTCTAAGGAAGTGTCTTGATTCCCCACCCTTCCCAGTATTCATATTTTTAGGTTTGGGCGAGTCTTCTTGCTCGACCAAAGCGTCATTGCCAACCGCGTTTGCATTATCAACGTCCATCGCCGATCCCCCCGCACCAGCATCCACATCCTTTCTATTAACTTTCCTCTGCAAGACGCTAGCAGGGTCGCTTGCAGAATATCGCTCATCAATTTTCTTAGCCTTCATATCTACCAAGTACTTCCTCCTTTCCGCTCCAAATAATGGCATCATTGGCTCTGCACAGACAACAAAAGAAAGAAAAAAATAAATCAAAGGAAAGAAAAAGGGAACGAACAAAAGACATTGGAATAAAATCAAAAAACATTCACGCAAATAAGCCTCAAGACTCTTGATATCACCCTCTTGGTTCAGAAGGTCATGAAGGCACATAAGCGGGAACTTCTCCAAAAAACACACCATATCCAGCTCGTATGGCCATCTTAATAAACGCGTATCCCATCACTGCGACAGGAGCATTGGTCCAACACAAAGGAAACTTAGGCTTCCCATCCACCATCATGGAAGCAGTGGAGCACCCAGGCGCCCCCTACACCTTAGCAAAAGAATCTCGTCGTTCCTTATTGAAATTGGAGGGGTATGGAGGAAAAAATTTCTTACCAAGATGGGCACTAATCGAGATCCACGACCCTTTGTTTACATCTTTAGTCCCATAGAAGTGGAAGAAGAAGCCAACAGAATGTTCCAGGCTTAAAGCTTTGCACAAAATTTCGAAACCACGGATGAACGCCCAACTGTTACGACGTATCTGCGACGGCGCCACGTTCAAAAACTTCAGTACGTCCATCTCAAATGTCGTGAATGAAATCTTTACCCCATATTCTTCCAACACCTCCATGTACATCATAAAAGATTCATCCACGACACCCTCCAGGCGTTGATCACATACTATCTCACCCTCATGACAGGGCGTCACCACCACATCTTTCTCATGCTCCGTGGTAGAAATATCTGTTTTATCTTGGTTTTTCGGGTGTCAAAAATTGATTAAGTTTGAACCTTTTTAACCTTTGATATCTCATTTTTTCTTGGGAAGGGAAAAATAAGAAAAACCCTTGAGAATCGAGGTCCGGGAGTTGTTTTCACTACGGGAAGGTGTTAGGCACCCATAACGACTATTTGGAAGAATGTTATTTACACCTAAGGGTTTACTAAGTTAAGAATTTGGAGGGAGAAGAAGGTGTTTGAATTTTTGTTTTATTGGACTTGGAGAAGTTTTGACTTCTTGCCTACATACCCTTTTAAGGGATCAAACTCCATGTAGTTCTCTTCCAAAAAAATGTTTTTGTTTTTGTTGGTTGATTTTAAGTTTGAAAATGGAATTTTGAAGAATTGAGGTGAGAGGCCTTAAGGGCATGAGATTTAGAAAAAGTGAGGTTGGTCAATTTATTTACAAAACTTTAGTCAAAGTATTTAGCAATTGTTTGATCATTTGTTAAGAAAATAAAAGGGAAAATTCAATGGGATTTTGATCCCAAGGTTTCTTTGGAAAATTATTTGAGTGAAGTTGTTCACATTTTTTTGAAAAGAGGATTTTTCTAAGCATTGAGATTCCTAAGCATACATCTAAAGCATACATTCCCTAAGCATACATCTAAAGCATACATGTGATGTGTGTGCATGTGTCGGTGAGTGTCGGTGTACATCTTTAGAGTCCATTGTCCTTTTACATCTTTGACCTAGATACACACTACTATCCTTGCGAGAACTTGATCTCGCATAAAAGTGAACCAAAGAAAATAAAATGCAAGAAATAAGAAGTGAGAAAGTGAGATGGAGTATGATGTAAAATGCTATGGGATATGAAACATGAAACAAAAGGGGTTAGTGGCACAAATGAAATAGAAACAAGTAACAAAATGCATAGTAAAGCAATTATAACTTGCAAGAAAAGTAAACGAACGAACTTAACCAAAAGTGACAAAAAGGACTTGAAATTCAATATAATTCTAAAACAAGCTCAAGACCTAGATTCTCACAATATTAAGAAATTTTGAGTGACTTATTTCAAGGGAAAAACATGAGAATCGAGGAAAATTAACATGCCAAAGATGATAAGGTTTTCAAGTTCTTTATGCATTTTATTTCACAAGAGCATTTCACATGGTTTACCAAACACAAGATTCACAAAAAAAAAACTATATCAAAACAGCAGGTATACATCACATTTAATAGGCAAATTCACTCCACAAAGTCACATATCCAAGGACACAATTATGTACCAATATCCAAGTTCAAAATCACATCACAATTTTCATAAAAGTCTTAACAAAAAATAGCAAAAATAACAAAAACAAACACACATTATTTTTGAATGCAATTATTTTCCAAAAGCAAATATCAAGTGGCAAAAATTAATCACACAAAAACTCACACAAGTCTTGGAAATTTCTAACACAATTTTAGCAAAAAACTAACAAGAATTGAATTAAAAAGCACAAAAATATTTTTCATACAATTTGATCAAGATTCAACGTGCAAACGGCATCAAAATTCAATCAAAACAACAAGAAAGACATTCACAAATTTTTTTGGAATTTTTCATGCGATTTTAAACCAACAGTGGTGTAAACATCAATTAACAGTGTGCATATAGCAAAAACAGAAGCAAAAACGCAGGTGAAAGTCCAGGCCCTAACAAACAAAAATCCAAGCCCAAAAAGAGAGTACAGGGACCGTAGGATTGATCCGGTTGGATCAACCCTAGATCCAACGATCAAGAAGGCAAGGGAGTATATCATTATCGTAGGCTTGCGCGCACAGGATCATAGGCAGTATATATAAGCGAAAATCCACCACAAAAGCACATAATACACACTCCACTCTCTCTCTAAAACTAAACTAGAGAGAGAGAGAGTCTGCAAGGAGCTTGTCTTCTCCGAATTTCTTCTTCATTTTCCGGCACGGCAGCCGGTCACCTTCCGGTGGCGGCGCCGGTGCCGGAAACACAATCTTGCTCCGATCTAAATTTTTTTACGTCTTTAACTGTCTATTTCTCTCCTCTTTTCGAATCCGTAATTAGTTTTCAAAGAAAATAAGTAGATCGGAGCAGATCTGAAGATTTAGACTAGGAAGACTTTTGCATCTAAACGTATGAGAAAAGAAAAGACGACGAGAAGACAAACGGTTACCTCAGGTTCAAAATCGGAGGAGAGTGACGAGAAGACTTCAAGAAAATAGCTCCGATACGTCGTTGTGTCGGTGAACTCTCGCTGTCTTCCTTCTCGGTCCTGCTGTTCTTCCTTCGTCTTTTTTCTTTCTATTACCGCTGAATCCTGCTGCGAATTGCGCTGTGTATGTTGCTTTGAATCAGGGATTGATTGTTGAGTTTTTTTGAATTCGTGTGAATCTAGATTTTTGATCAGTTGTGTAGGTAGATCGGTGATGATGATTGATGAGGTTCTGTGGTGGATTAGTGGTGGTTAGGGAGGTAGTTGCGACGGTTGTGGGATTGGTTACGGTGGAGACATGTTAGTTAGGGTGATGGAAGTGGTGGTTATAGATTGTAAGGGTTTGAACATTCATGAGATTCATGAATTGTTCTTGGTATTTTGAGGCTTTTGATCCATTTCTGGTAGAGAGAGAGAGAAGGAACGTGTTTGTGCTGAGGTGTAATGTAATGATTGCCTCTGAAAAATTCTGATGAGTTGGCTTGCTTTTATAGGTGCCATGCTGTGATTCTGAACCAATGAGAAAGTGCCATGTGGACCTGGACCTGTAACTAACTTCTGGACAGATTTGCAATTAACAAAAAACAAGGACTAAACTGCAATTAACCAAAAAGGACTAAAAATGAAAAATTAATAAAATTGGGTAAAAAAATGTAATTTTAAAAATAACGTAAAGTGAAACCGAAATAAAATCAACAAAATGACTAAAATGAAGCAACTACTAAATGAGGTACTTTAAAGTAACCTCTCTCTGTCAAAATTTTGTGTGAAATGACCAAAATGCCCCTAGGGACTAAACTGACTCAAAATGACTCAAATGCAATTTTTGAAATGGATTTTAACATGGAATTAAAGCAAGAGTTTATACAAGCAAATTAAAAAGACTCAGAGACAACTTTTTTTTTTAGGGATTAAAAGGAGTTTTAACACAGGAAATGACTAAAATGCCCTTTTTTATGAATTTTTGCAAATAACATTGAAATAAAATGCAGAGAAAGATGCAATTGATCAGAGACAGTTTCAAATAACTTGGAATGCAAGAAAGACCCTTTGGATGAAAACATAGACAAAGTTACAATTGAAAATTCTTCAAAACAAAGGCAATAAAACATGCAGCTAAAACATAGTAAAATATCAGGGTAAACAATATCAAATTGGCAACCTCTCAAAAGTCAAAGACACATATCAGAGATGGAAAAACATTTTGAGCAAGTATTTTTAGGTCCAAAATTAGGGTATAACAGCTGCCCCTATTTAAGTTTCTTTGTCCGGAGAGTCAAGAGACGAAGTCTTTGATTTGACGGGACGAAGATACTTAAATATTAACATTTGCACTGTTTTTGGACATAAAAATACGCTCTCACACTTTCAAAAACATGAATGCCATGCAACATTTTGATTATGAATGCAAGACAAACAACTGGAGTCTACAAAGCATGTCATATCACTGGGGATCTAGGTAGACATTGACAGGGTAGACAAACCAGGGGACAAAAGGTAGGTACAAGCTGTTCTTTGGATCGAACTAGCCACTTGATCGAGTAATATAAACAAGAGGTGGCTACAAGCTGTTCTTTGGATCGAACTTGCTACTTGACCGGGGATAGAAGTACAAGATGGGTACAAGCTGTTCTTTGGATCGAACTTGTCACTTGACCGGAAACATAGACATATAGGTAGATACAAGCTGTTCTTTGGATCGAACTTGCTACTCGATTGAAAACACAAACAGATAGGCAGGTACAAACTGTTCTTTGGATCGAACTTGCCGTTTGGCCTGGAGACATAGACAAAAGGCTGATACAAGCTGTTCTTTGGATTGAACTTGCTGCTTGATCACTATCACAATATATAGGCAGGTGCAAACTATTCTTTGGATCGAACTTGTCGTTTGACCGATAACAAAACATAAGCCGGGTACAAACTGTTCTTTGGATCGAACTTGTCGTTTGGATTGAACTTGCTGCTTGATCACTATCACAAGCTGTTCTTTGGATTGAACTTGCTGCTTGATCACTATCACAATATATAGGCAGGTGCAAACTGTTCTTTGGATCGAACTTGCTGTTCTTTGGATTGAACTTGCTGCTTGATCACTATCACAATATATAGGCAGGTGCAAACTGTTCTTTGGATCGAACTTGTCGTTTGACCGATAACAAAACATAAGCCGGGTACAAACTGTTCTTTGGATCGAACTTGTCGTTTGACCGGAAACACAGGCATATAAGAAGGTACATGCTGTTCTTTGGATCGAACTAGCCACTTGACCAATAACAAGACATATAGCAAGATACATTGGAGGTTTGATTTAACAAGATACAAATTGAGGGTAGACTGATATTGACTTAATTTGAAGATAGACATGACCATTATTGTTGGCCCAAACGCAAATTGAGAGTGGGTTAGCATTGATTTGAATTGAATTGAAAGTTGACATTGAAAGAGACATTGAAAGTTGAAAATAGCCAGAGACATAGACATAGACATGGTATTGAATCGAGAGTTTAACAGAGACATAGACATAGGCATTGAATTGAGGGTTGAAATTGAATTGAATTGGAAATTGAGATTGAGTTGCATTAAAATTGAGATTGGAAATGCAACATGTATGTATGGTATAACAAGATCATTAAATGTATGAGCACATAAAATGCGTGATTATGCATGTATGAATGCTTGGAAATGCATGATTGGTTTAGAGTTTGGTAGGAAAGTTTCACAGAGACAGACAAAATATTGGAATATTGGGCACTTAGTGGCTCGTGCTATAACATATATACACCGGAATCCTCTTTGGAGAGACCGTCGTTGAGAGACGTATCGAAACCATGGCTGAGGGCAATATCTCACATTACATATACAAAACTTGTAGAAGAGGGAACCTTGGGAGATTCTTTGATACAAGTCGCCATTGCTAGGCGTGTCAGTGCTGGGTAAACATTGGATGTTCTCATCTGTGGTCAATGCTTTTCACATCATTTTCATTCTTTCTCTTATATTTTTCAATCCCATTTTTGCCTGAACCGCCCTTTCGAGTTTTCGATCCACCAGGAATAAATTCTTTTCATTGCCCCATTTTTGCCTGAATTGCCTTCATAGGTTGTCAATCAGCGGGGTGCTCATTTTTGCCTAAGCCGCCCTTTCGGGTTTTCAACTTAGCGAGCTTTTCATTTTCATCTTTTCATTTTTCATTTTTCATTCTGTTTTTTCATTCTTGCCGTTGACCACATGATGACATGCTGTCATTACGTAATTTTTAGGACTTATTGTGACATTTTGATAGAGTTCTCATGCAATTTATACTGTTCTGGAGTGCAAAAAGCTTAAATATTGAAGTCTGTTTGAAGGAAATTGCGCCACGCCAATTTCAAGCCGTGCTGCGATTTTTGAAGCAAAATTACATCCTCCCTGTTTGAGGGAAATCGCGGCACGTCTATATACATGGCGCGGCGCGATTTTGACGGGTCAGGCCCATGACTTCTATAAATACTGCACTCAATCTGAAGAACAAGGGTTACGATTTTGGAGAGCAAAGTGCGATTTCGAGACATCGGAGACGGCTAGAAGGGCGATTTCTTCAACCTTTTACCAATTCATGTATGTTTTAATTATATCATTGATTATGCTATTTGTAAACTCGATTATGAATAGCTAAATCTCTTAGAGATTAGATCCGAGATGAATCTTTGTAACCCTAATTGACACATGTTGCTGTGAAACTCTATTTTGTTTATGAATTCAATTCTAGTTTATTCAATTCGATTGTTCTTAATGCTTTTTATATCTTGATCACATATAACTTGATTTTGTGAGAACGAATGACCAGTGACCATGGCTTTCGACTTAGACCTAATTGAATTGTTCTAATAAACAAGGTTAGTCTAGGAATAGATAATAGTTTGTTAGTGATAATAGGTTAACGTTCGGTAAAACCTTCAAGAATTATTAGACCACCTAAGGAATTAGGGGCTGTAGTTTAAGAAGAGGGTCCTAACTCAAGGGATTGATTAGGGCTATTTTGTTAATCATCGTAAATTAGAAGAGTATTCATAACAAATAGGTGCAGTAGACCAATTAGGAAAACTTAGAGGATTCGACGGATCTGATCTCATCTCTCTCCATATTTTCTTAATCAAATCTTTATTTTCTGTTACTTGATTTAATTAAAATCAAACCAAATCTACTGCCTAGTGGCAAAACAAAATAAATTTTATACGTCCTATTTTTATAACGCAATTGAATTATTGAAGTTAAAAACAGTCCTCGTGGGATCGATATTTTTACAACTTCGATAGTATTTGGTGCACTTGCCAAACCTCTATCAAGTTTTTGGCGCCGTTGCCGGGGACTGTTGAATTATTTCAACAAGGCAATTACGTTATAATTTAGGGTTTTTGCAATTTAATTTTCTGTTTTTAATTTTTATTTTTCTGTTTTCATATTCACTTGATTACTTTGCGTTGTGCAGTGATACTAAGGTATTTTGCTGTTTATGCGAGGTAAACAGAGCTCAGACGACTTAGAGTACGATCCGGAAATTGAAAGAACTGCTAGAGCACTTCGGAAAGCTGTCCGGTCGCAAAGGTTAGCTCAGTCCGTTCCACCGGGTGTTCGAGAACAAATACCGGAGCCACTCTCAACTGAATCTGAAACGATCTCTTCTCCTAAATCTGCAACTATGGAAGGTGAAGAAGTTGTACCACCGAGACCTAAGCTAGGAGACTACGGGTTAGCCACTCATCGCGGTCAACTGACCCATACTTTTCAACCAGCTAACCCCGTAGCCTTCGACATCAAGACTACTGTCCTCAACGGTTTGAGGGACAAGCAATTCGATGGGACTGAAGCTATGAGTCCTCATGAACACTTGAGCCGCTTTGCTGAAACCTGTGAGTTTTGTGTGCAACCAGCCACCGTGACTGAAGCACAAAAGAAACTAAGGCTATTTCCTTTCACCTTGACGGGAAGAGCAAAAGATTGGTTGCTAACAATACCAAACGGGACTGTCCAAACATGGGAAGAGTTAGAGCTGAAGTTCTTGGAGAAATATTTCCCTATGTCTAAGTATTGGGAAAAGAAGATGGAGATCTCTAACTTCAAGCAAGGAGAAGGTGAGTCATTATATGATGCTTGGGAGCGATTCAATTTGCTTCTTAAGAGATGCCCTAATCATGAGTTCACCGAGAAACAGTACCTCTAAATCTTCACTGAGGGGGTAACACCAAACACTAGAATGTTCTTAGATGCTTCCGCGGGAGGTAGTCTCAAGAGCAAAACTGATCATGAAGTCCAAGCTTTGATAGAAAGCATGGCTGGAAATGAGTATCGTGCTGAAGCGAAAAAGAAGGAAAGAGGAGTGTTTGGGGTAAGTGAACAAACTGCTATCCTTGCTAACCAAGCAGCTATGAACAAACAAATCGAAGCTCTAACTAAGGAGTTTCAAGGCGTCACTTTGGCTCATAAGCAACAACAAGTGGCTGCAATCAAATGTGATCTATGTGGTGAAGAACATCCCAATGGTGAATGTGTACCAGAAGGATCAAGTGAGGAAGCTAACTTCATGAGAGGCTATCAAAGGCCAAACCAATACTACAATTCAGGTATCAACAAGCATCCAAATCTCAGTTACTCAAATAACAATGCTTTGAATTCTCAGATGCTTACTCCTCCTCAACAACAACAAAGAAAGCCATCAGCTCTTGAGGAAACTATGATGAACTTCATGAAGATGACTCAAGGCAACTTTGAAGAGATGAAGAAGAGTCAAGAAACTGAAAGAAGGAACAATGAAGCTTCTAGGAAGATGCTTGAAACTCAACTGGGGCAATTAGCTAAGCAATTGGCTGAACAAAGTAAAGGCGGATTCTCAGGTAACACTAAAGACAACCCTAAGAATGAGTCTTGTAATGCTATTGAATTGAGGAGCAAAAAGGTTTTGACACCTTTAGTTCCAAAATCTCCAAAGAAGGTTGATGATGTAGTAGTTGAGGTGGAGGAGAATGGTGAAGTTGAAAAAAATGATGAGGGTGTAGTTGAAAAAGAAGATGATCATGGAGTAGTTGAAAATGAAAGGAAGAAAAAAATAGAGGGAGAAAAAAGTGAGAAGTTAATTGACGAAGATTCAATCTTGAGGAAGTCAAAGAGTCAAATCTTGAAAGATGGAGATAAACCACAAGTTATTCCATCATATGTGAAACTTCCATACCCTCACTTAGCCAAGAAGAAAGAAAAGGATGAAGGTCAATTCAAGAAGTTCATGCAACTTTTCTCACAACTTCAGGTGAATATTCCTTTCGGTGAAGCTCTCGATCAAATGCCGTTGTATGCTAAATTCATGAAGGATTTGTTGACTAAAAGAAGGAAGCCTAAGGATGATGAGAACATAGCACTTTCTAAAAATTGTAGTGCTATTCTTCAAAAGAAGCTGCCACCTAAGCTGAAGGATCCTGGTGCTTTCACTATCCCTTGTTCAATTGGACCGGTAGACATTGGTAGAGCTTTATGTGACTTGGGAGCAAGTATCAACCTGATGCCTCTTTCAATGATGAAGAAGCTTAAGTATGGGGAACCAAAACCAACAAGAATGACCATTACTTTAGCTGATCGGTCAATCTCTTATCCTTTCGGTGTGCTCGAAGATGTGCTAGTCAAGGTTAATGACTTGGTGTTCCCAGCAGATTTTGTGGTCTTAGATATGGCTGAAGATGAAGACATGCCACTCATTCTAGGAAGACCTTTCCTTGCAACTGGTCTTTCTTTGATTGATGTTGAACGTGGAGAGTTAATGTTGAGGTTCCATAAGGAGCAGGTAGTTTTCAATATCTTTGAGGCAATGAAGAACCAAGATGAGAACCACAAGTGTTACCGGATTGACGTTATTGAAGAAACAGTCGAAGAGAACTCCCTTGAATCTCAACGTATTCAACCTATGGAAGGAGAAATTGTTACGCCTATTGAAAGTAAGGAAGTGGTTGAAGATGTTGGGGTGAAAGAGCATGTTAAGCAACTTGAAGTAAGCACAGATCAAATGCAACAACAATCATCAGGAGACATCCTTGACAATAAGAATGGGGGATTGGAAACTTGGAACAACATTCCTAAGACTACTTTCACTAATCCTTGTGGTGTGTTTACTTATAAGAAGATCCCCTTTGGAATGCATAATGGGCCGGCTACTTTTCAATGGTTTATGCTTTCAATTCTCTCTGATACGATAGAAAGGGTTGGGAGGTATTGTGACAAAGAGTTGGTAAGGAACAAGCCTGTTGATGAAGCTGTGGATCTAAGGAAGTCTGGTGCACAAGGAACTTTCAAGGGTAAGGAACAAAAGCTGAAACGGTACCGTAAATGAGGACTCGCAAACAATGAAGAGGGAGAGACATCAACTGATCCTTAGGGATCGTCATCAGTCAAGCTAGTGACGGTAAAGAAGGCAACCCACTATTTATTTTTCAGGTATGATTTTATTGCTTTCAAAAACAAAAACACAAAAATATTTTTCTTTTCTTTTAATACAAGGCAGGAAAGTTTAAAAAATTTGTGTTCAAGGATACCTCTTGCCAAGAAAATCATGCAAGGTACTGATGTCTTGCATGATTCTCTCCTTAAAAGTTTTTCAAAGATTCAATGAACTCAGGCATTTTTCAAGAAAACAAAATTTTTGGCCTGAGGAAGCAAAGAATGCTCCCTGTACATTCAAAATCGCGCCGCGCCTATATATGTCCGCAGCGCGATTTTCACAAGCAGCAAAGAAGACCCCCTGTTTTGCCAAAATCGCGGCACGCCTATTATCCACCGCGGCGCGATTTTGGCTGTTATGAAAAAAAAATAGCCGTTGGAACTATCCGTTACTAGCCGTTACAAAATTTGCCCGTTATTGACCGTTGCAACTCAAAATCGCGCCGCGCCTATGTATTGGCGTGCCGCGATTTTGCCCAAACAGCCCTATAAAAACCTCACTGTTCATCATCATTTTCATTCCATTCTTCCTACCTTTCTCTACCAAAACTTCCCTAAACTTCCATTCACGAATTTTTCTCATCTTCATCTCCTTTTTCACTTCGTAAACATCATCTATCCACAATCCTATCATCAATTCATCAATCCAAACCACCATCAAACCACCATCATTCCCAACTTTCCCAAACTTCACAAAACTTCCCTTTCACCATCTTCCTAAACCACAAATGGCCTCTAACCAAAGAAACACCCGCTCAAAGAAAACCACCAACCCCAAACCATCCACAAGCAAATCCAAACGCCCTCGTGCCGCATCCGAACCACCCGAAAACGCCATCCATTTCATCAATGACCAAGCCCAAGAGTTTCATCAATCTATGAAGAGTTTTGAAGTTATAAGGGAGAGGAAGTTTGATTTCACAAAGCTTGTGAAGTATCCTTTCTTTGAGTCTGAATTACGAAGGAGGGGGTGGACGAAGTTGAATGAGATGATCGACGAAGCAAACAACAGAACAGTGATCGTCGAATTCTTTGCAAATGCAAGGGTGTCCGATACACCCTTTCAATCTTTTGTGCGAGGCAAATACATTGATTTCAGCCCGGATGCTCTCAATGCATGGCTGAATGTTCAAGCACCGGAGGAGTGTTGGGTTGAAAAATTGAGGAGGGAGAGATTTGGCATTACGGAGGATACCTTTGATGAGATCATCACCACCATGTGTAGGCCTGGGTCGACTTGGAAAAAGTCCCGGATGCTTACCTATGCAGAGATGCTGCCGATACCCAAGGCGTGGGTGTCCTATTTGGTCCAGACTCTTGAGAGTGCATCTTGCACTTCTGAAATTCCTCTCAAGAGGGTGCTTGCTGTCTATGCCATCATCAAGGAGCACCCTATAGATATTGGCCGCCTCTTGGCCAATAGTCTTCATGATCTAGCAACCGGAAACACCACACAATTGGGGCATGAAAGTCTAATTAATTGGTTGTGTAAGCAAGAGCTTGTGCCGGCTTATGATAGTGATCTCAACACCAGCAATATGAAGCCAATCACCGACTCGGTAATGGATGGATTTGTGAAGAAATATGAGGGCTATATGAAGGAGAGAGAGAGAGAGAGAGGGAGGCAGCAAGGCAACAACAAATGGAGCAAGGAGGGAGTAGTAGCCAAGGGGGTTATGCTCCTCTTCACCCAAAGCTTGAGGAATTCATGCATGTGCAAGCGAATTGGATGAATGAGACTTCGGACCAGCTGTGGGTGAACCGTCCTAGGTTCTCAGCTGCGTTTGTTGCGGAGGCTCAATTGCATATGGGTTCGATTAGTGGGTCTTATGAGAGGTTTGGAGGCTCCCGTGAGCGCATGGAGCAATATTTTACACATCAAGAAGAGTATGGTCTGCGCATGAGGAGGGAAATCACTGATGATTTCAATGCCACCGAGCAAGATCAAGGGGATGGCATCTTTGAAGGATTGAGGACACCGGGGGCTGGACACTCGGATGATGATGTGAACATGGGCTGATCTACTGATGGATTAGCATTTTATGCTTTGTATTTTATTTTCAGTCATTTTTCTTTTGATGTATTTTCTTTATTTTCTTTTTAATGTCGAAGTCCATTGAACTTATTTCCCTATTGTAATTGCTCCTGCACTTGTTTAATTAATGAATTTGTTTTGTTTCATGTGACCTATTCCAGTTTAGTAACAGTTGTTTGATGAAACGGTATTCCAAAAGTTCTAAAGGAGGGGTGACTTGATTCAAAGGCGAAGTGTACGGCGTTGCTAGGTAGTCACATACTCCCAGAAATCTCAGCCATAAGGTTCATTGCCAAATTTGTTTTTCAATTTACTTATATTTAGATTAGTTTTCCATGCAACTACATTTCTAGAACTTGCATTGTTTCTCTATTATTGATTGGTCTTTGTCGATTACACACTGAGGCAAAAGTGCTTGGTCCTGTGAGCCTTTTTGAAGCCTACCCTGTTTTCATTTATTGAATTTATCCTTTCTTAACCAATTGTGAGCCGGTAGGATTAGAACTTTTTGTTCGGTGACAAACTACATCACAAGCCTAGAGACTTTTAGGACTTGTCCCTTAATGTATTTTCTGAGTTAAGGCATTGTAGAATGTTGCTAAAGATTAAGTTTGGGGTTGCTATTGGAATTTGCAACCAACTAAGTTTGGGGTGGGGGTACTAGAGAATAAGAGAACAAAAATGAAAAGAATTATGAAAATATGAAATTGTTATGCAAAATACACACAAAAATGGTGTATCAAAAAAAAAAAAGAAATTGAATGATGAAAAAGGGACAAAACATTGAAAATTCGAGTAACTTCAAACTCGATTGTCCCTAAATGTTAAAAATATTCTCTAGTACCTTTGCATTGATTGTATTTCCACAAGGTGAATGATTAAAGGATTGAATTTTGTGCTTTAACTTCCGTAGGAATGCCTAACTCAAATTTTGTGTAGCCTACTTATCCAAATATATCCCACCTTTCACCTAAGCCCCGTTATAACCCTAAAGACCTCAAAAGTGTGTAATGATATTGACTTTGATTGATGTTTAGAAACTTTTCAAGCGTATGGTAATATGTAGACCTGCATGTCGACTGGCAGAACCCTATTTCAATTTGATGCGAGGAGTTGTGAATTGGTGGATGCGAACAAGTCAAACTAGCTCATCTTTAGCTAGAAGGAGAATGAACTTTTGGGTACTATCGTTTTGTCAGGTAACTATTATTTTACTGTCGTTGGTCACTGTTGCAACCAAATTCCTTGAGGACAAGGAATGGTTTAAGTTTGGGGTTGTGATGACATGCTGTCATTACGTAATTTTTAGGACTTATTGTGACATTTTGATAGAGTTCTCATGCAATTTATACTGTTCTGGAGTGCAAAAAGCTTAAATATTGAAGTCTGTTCGAAGGAAATCGCGCCACGCTAATTTCAAGCCGTGCTGCGATTTTTGAAGCAAAATTACATCCTCCCTGTTTGAGGGAAATCGCGGCACGTCTATATACATGGCGCGGCGCGATTTTGACGGGTCAGGCCCATGACTTCTATAAATACTTCGTCTTAATCAAATCTTTATTTTCTGTTACTTGATTTAATTAAAATCAAACCAAATCTACTGCCTAGTGGCAAAACAAAATAAATTTTATACGTCCTATTTTTATAACGCAATTGAATTATTGAAGTTAAAAACAGTCCTCGTGGGATCGATATTTTTACTACTTCGATAGTATTTGGTGCACTTGCCAAACGTCTATCACCACAGATCGCCCTGGGGAATAACCTGCTTATAACATGTGTTGAAATAGACATTGAAACTCATTTATTCATACATGTTTCACTGGAATGTATCCTATTGCTCATGTTTGCTTTCAAAATAGACGGAAAAGATTTTTCAATTTTCAAAAGTGTTTGTTTCAGACATTGACATTATCAAATAGAAAGAAAATATTTTGTATATAACATTGAAAATAGAAAGAAAATAGAATTTCAAACAAAAGCACATGCTCAAATTGATGTAGAAGAGTGAGAGTCAGCCAAAGGCATAACTCCACGGATTTACAAAGCTTGGAAAATGGTAATTTTATTGGTTGGTGGTACATTGAACACGATGACCGCTACATTTCATAGAAATTTTGAATTCACAGGTACAGAAGCTTCTGATGAAGACGATTATTGACAGTTGCAGATGCCCCAAGGGCTGATGGTGATTTGCCAGATATAGTTACTTGTCTTTCATTATCAATCTCATTTTTGCATGAACCGCCCTTTCGGGTTTTCGGCTCATCGAGACGCTCATTTTTGCCTGAGTTGCGTACAATCTCAGCGAGCTTTTTCATATTCATTTTTTTTGTCCCTAACTTTTGCCTGGACCGCCCTTTCAGGTTTTCGATCCACCGGGAAGCGCATTTTTGCCTAGGCCGCCCTTTCGGGTTTTCGACCTACCACGCTGTTCTTTTCATATTTTTAGACAAAGTATTTCTTGACTATATCGGCATTTACAGGACTCGGAAGTTCAACACCATCCATGTGTGTAAGGATCAAAGCACCACCAGAGAAAGCCTTCTTGACAACATAAGGACCTTCATAGTTAGGTGTCCACTTGCCCCTTGGGTCAGGTTGCTGGCTTATCCTTCTTTTCAATACAAGTTCGCCTTCCTTGAATTCTCGAGGTCGGAATTTCTTGTCAAAAGCATTCTTCATTCGCACTTGATACAACTGTCCATGAGCCATAGCATCCATACGCTTCTCTTCAATCAAATTCAACTGATCATACCGACTTTGACACCATTCAGCCTCAGTTAATCTTGCTTCCATGATCACTCGAAGAGATGGAATCTCCACTTCCATAGGGAGAACTGCTTCCATGCCATATACCAGAGAAAAGGGAGTTGCCCCGGTTGAACTGCGCACTGTAGTACGGTAACCATGCAAGGGGAACGACAACATCTCATGCCAGTCTTTGTTAGTAGTGACCATTTTCTGAACAATCTTCTTGATGTTCTTGTTAGCGGCCTCAACTGCACCATTCATCTGAGGTCTATAAGGAGAAGAGTTGTGATGTTCAATTTTGAATTCTTCACATAAAGCTTGCATCATGTTATTGTTCAGATTGGAACCATTGTTAGTGATGATCTTGCTGGGAACACCGTATCGGCATATGATATTATTCTTGATAAACTTTACTACCACTTGCTTGGTCACGTTTGCGTAAGAAGCAGCCTCAACCCATTTGGTGAAATAATCAATTGCCACTAAAATGAAACGATGTCCATTAGAAGCCTTTGGCTCGATTCTTTCGATCATGTCAATGCCCCACATAGAGAAGGGCCATGGGGAAGAGATAACATTGAGGGCATGTGGAGGCACATGAATCTTGTCAGCATAGATTTGACATTTGTGGCATCTCTTGGCATGTCTGTAGCAGTCACGCTCCATAGTCATCCAGTAATAGCCGGCTCTTAACAGTTTTCTTGACATAGTGTGGCCTGTAGCATGGGTCCCAAAAGTGCCGTCATGTACATCATGCATCAATTTCTCAGCTTCTTGTTCATCAACACATCTTAAGAAGACCATATCATAGTTCCTCTTGTATAGTATTTCTCCGTCTAGAAGGAATCTGCTAGCCCATCTCGTCAGGGTCTTTTTATCCCTATTGGAGGCACCGGGTGGATATTCATGATTCTGCAAGAATTGTTTGATATTATAATACCAAGTTTTCCATCATTCACATCTTCATCAGCCTGATCTGGCATATTTTCAATAGTAAACACATGAACGGGTCTATCAAGACACTGTACCTTGATTACGGGCACGTCATTCCATTGATTCACACGAAACATGGAAGACAGAGTAGCAAGGGCATCAGCCATCTGGTTTTCTTCCCGAGGGATATGGTGCAACTTAACCTTGGTAAAGTATGTCAACAGACGTCTTACATAGTCACGGTAAGGGATCAACTTCTCATGATGGGTCTCCCATTCACCTTTTATCTGATTAATGACAAGCGCAGAATCACCGTAGATATCAAGATGTTTGATTCTCATGTCAATGGCTTCTTCAATTCCCAAGATGCATGCTTCATATTCAGCTATATTGTTCGTGCACTCAAAAATTATTCGAGCAATGAAAGGAATGTGGTGCCCCTGCGGAGTTACAATAATGGCCCCAATTCCTTTACCATAAGCATCGACAGCACCATCGAAGACTAATCCCCACTTGCTATTGGGATCTGGCCCTTCATTGATCAGTGGTTTTTCACAGTCTTTTGCTTTTAGATACATAATCTCTTCATCAGGGAAATCAAACTTGATCGGCTGGTAATCATCAAGAGGTTGACAAGCAAGATGCTCAGCAAGGATACTTCCTTTGATTGCTTTCTGAGCTTTGTACACAATATCATATTCAGACAACAACATTTGCCAACATGCAATCTTTCCAGTAACAGCAGGCTTCTCAAAGATGTACTTGATTGGATCCATTCGGGATATCAACCAAGTTGTATGATTCACCATATAATGACGTAGGCGTTTGGCAGCCCAAGCTAAAGCACAACAAGTCTTTTCAAGCATTGTATACCGAGTCTCACAGTCAGTGAATGTCTTGCTTAGATAATAGATAGCATGTTCTTTCTTTCCAGTCTCGTCTTGTTGGCCGAGAACACAACCCACAGACTCATCTAACACTGACATGTACATAATCAAAGGCCTTCCTTCCACTGGCGGGACAAGGATAGGTGGTTCCAAAAAGTATTCTTTAATGCTATCAAAAGCTTCCTGGCACTCATCATTCCATACAACAGGCTGATTCTTTCTGAGCAATTTGAAAATTGGTCCACAGGTAGTAGTCATGTGAGATATAAATCTTGAAATATAATTCAGGCGTCCGAGGAAACCCCTGACTTGCTTTTCAGTTTGAGGGGCTGGCATCTCTCTGATGGCTCGGACTTTGTCAGGATCAATTTCAATGCCTCTTTGAGTGACAATGAAGCCTAGCAACTTTCTAGATCTTACACCGAATGTGCATTTGTTGGGATTCAACCGCAGCTTGTACTTTCTCAATCTTTCAAACATCTTTTTCAAATACACGACATGTTGCTCTTCATCACTTGATTTCACAATCATGTCATCAACATATACTTCAATCTCTTTGTGAATCATATCATGAAACAGAGTAGTCATACCTCTTTGATAGGTAGCACCAGCATTTATCAAGCCGAACGACATCACTTTATAACAGAATGTTCCCCACGGAGTGATGAAGGACGTCTTTTCTCTATCTTCAGGTGACATCCGTATCTGGTTATAGCCAGAGAAACCATCCATAAAGGAGAACACTTTGGATTGAGCAGTACTGTCAACGAGCACATCAATATGAGGCAATGGGAAGTTATCTTTTGGACTGGCTTTATTCAGATCTCTGTAATCAACACACATTCGAACTTTCCCATCTTTCTTTGGTACTGGTACAATGTTGGCAATCCACTCAGGATATTCAGCTGTCATGAGGAAACCCGCATCAATTTGCTTTTGTACCTCAACCTTAATCTTAAGAGCCATGTCTGGAGGAGACCTTCTCAATTTCTGTTTGACGGGAGGGCATTCAGGTCTTGTCGGTATCCGATGCTCCACAATCTTGGGATCTAGACCCGGCATATCTTCATAGGACCATGCAAAGACATCTGGATAATCATGGAGAAGTTGAGTAATCTTCTTTTTCACTTCTGGTTCAAGTGCAGCACCAATTTTCATCTCTCGTTTTTCTTGCTCAAGCAGTCGAGTGATTTCATACGGTATCTCTTCATCATCCTCCTCATCTTCGGCTTCATATACAGGGAATTCAAAATTTGGAGGAACCATAGGGTCACTTTGTTCAACAGGTTTATTATGCTTCAATCTGCATAATATGATTGGGATGATTTTAGAAAAATGTTTTTCATGCGGATTTTTTGAAATTAATAAGAAAATACAGATGTTTTGGTTTTTTCTGGCATTACCATCATTTCCAAGAAAAAGGCATTAAAAGTAAAAAGAAAATAAAGAGTCGTGGGAAAGACGACAACTTTTATTGATAACGGCAATGCCGAAACAAACATGCCCTTACAAAGACATCACTTTCGCCTTGGGCAGAGCGAAAGGATTGTTATTTTGAAAACAAAGAAAAGCATGAGTAACAAGACACATTACATGGAAGCATGCATGACTAAAGGAACATCAATGGCCTCCCAATTTCTCACGGTGCCTCCTGGTACAACAAACGTAGGCGCATAACTACTTTCAGCAGCATCTTCAGCAATAGCATTGATAAACCCAGCACTATAGAAAGTTCCTGTTGAAACGCCTGAAGTCGGGGAGAACCCAAGGCCCTCTTTGCGCTTGTTCTCCAAAATCTGTATCACTTTGCCCCAACCAGCAGCTTGCCCTTCTTGAACAGCTTTCTGGGCGTCTCTCAATGAAGCCATACTAGCACTAGCTCTCCGGGGTTCTGCACCTTCAACAGTCAAGCCTTGAAATGACGTCCCTTCAGCGGACCCTGCTTCAACACAAGAGAAAGATGACACTTGGCTAACCAGATACGCTTCTTCACCATGTACAGTGACAAGCTTACCATTCCTCACAAACTTGAGCTTTTGATGTAGAGTAGAAGTTACTGCCCCAGCGTCGTGAATCCACGGTCTTCCGAGGAGACAGCTGTAAGAAGCATTGATGTCCATGATCTGGAAAGTGATCTGGAATGTCTCAGGACCAATGGTGATTGGCAGATCTACTTCTCCAAGAACATCTTTACGAGATCCGTCAAAAGCCTTAACCAAATAACTGCTTCCCCTTAGAGAAATTCCATGATGACTCAACTGTCTCAATGTAGACTCAGGCATTACATTTAAGGATGATCCAGTGTCCACCAACACATTGGATATCATGTCAACTTACAGTGCACTGAGATATGCAAAGCTAAGTTGTGGTATTTCCCTGCTTCGGGGAGCTCATCGTCACCAAACCCCAAGTTATTGCAAGCAATAATGTTACCCATTATTCCATCGAACTGATCCACAGAGACTTCATGATCAACATAGGCCTGTTCCAGTACTTTCATCAACACTTTCCTGTGAGCTTCTGAGCTCAGGAGCAAAGACAAGATGGATATTTTTGATGGAGTTTGCAGCAGCTGGTCTACAATCTTATAATCACTCTTTTTAATAAGCCTCAAAATTTCGTCCAGATTAGACTCTTCAATAGACTGGCCTGATGGACCGGCGTTCTTGTCAACAGGAGGAGCAACCGGTGGGGTTACTGTAGCAGCAGGTGTAACAACTTTCTTCTAGAACAAGGGTGGACGAACCCTTCCACTTCTCAGAGTTGTGGTTTCTTCAGCAATGTTACTAACCGCAGCTGGGGATACCAAAGGCACTTCTACCCCGTTCTCAATCATAGTTGCATCATACTTGTAAGGGATTGCCTTAGTAAAGGCATAGGATACCGGGCCAGGTAGTCTGATCACCAAAGGTTCAACATTCCTTGCTTGAGACACACTCCCAGCAGGTGAATCATGAAACACTAGCACAATCACACAAACATCACTGGCAATCAAGTGTTTGCTATCCATTAGGCTTTGTATATCACCTTGCACCACACAACAGCCCATAGGGTTCTGAAGACGCTCTGGACAGGTAGTATGATCGTGATTGAACAAGACAGCTTTGCAAAGTTTGACATGTAGCGGCACCAAAGGAGTAGCAACATTACGGACATCTAAAGTGGGAGCCTCTCGAGGAACACGAACTCCTTCGAAAGCCTCGATCATGTTAACAGCAGCATGGTTTGGAAGTGGATTGTCAAGAACATGTGGAACACTGTTTTCAAATGTCAACCGTCCTCTGTCTATCAGATCCTTTACAACATACTTCAGAGCATAACAACCTTCCACATCATGGCCTTGAGCGCCTTGATGGAATTCACATGTGAGATCCTGTCGGAACCTGGGAGGCAATGGCGTAGGCGGAGGCTTGCCTGGTCTGGTGACGCAATGGCCTTTAGCAAGTAGAGTTGGGAGCAGATCAGCATACCGCATTGTTATTGGTGGAAAATAAGTCTTGGGCCAAGGACCCTGTTGTTGCTGCTGTTGCTGTTGAGCAGGAGGCTGCTGTTGTACCTACTGAGCAATGGCGTTAACAGGCATTGGTGGTTGACCCGGTGGCAGAGGATATTGCTGGTAGAATGGTGGGAAGAAAGGATGTTGAGAGTACTGCATATATTGGTAGGGCCAAGGTAACTTAGCAGCATTAATAGGAGCGACAGCAGCTGTAGATTGGTTACCAGATACCATCACTACTTCGGATTCTTTCTTCTTATGGTGGCCATTACCATACTTCTTTGGCGCGCTAGCTGAGGACTCACCTTTTTCAAGAACAATGATGCCTTCTCTGACAGCCTCCTCTAGACGAGTTCCCATAGTAACCATGTCGGAGAAATTATTCGGTGCAGAGACTATCATTCTTTCAACATATTCCTTCTTCAAAGTTTTCAGGAATGTCTGTGTCAGTTCTTCCTCATCAAGCCGAGGAGAAACACGGGCAGCTGCCCCTCTCCATCTCTGAGCATATTCACGGAAGGTTTCATCTGACTTCTAAGACAAAGACTTAAGAGAATCCCTATTCGGCTTCAAACGAGTGTTAAACTCATAATGATTTTCAAAAGCAGCAGCGAGTTCCTCAAAGGTATGGATATTGTCTTTACTCAAGCCAGTGTACCAGTCTGCCGCATCTTCCATCAGGCTATCCTGGAAGCAGTGGATCATCAGTGCATCATTATCTACGTAGTTGGCCATCTTTCGGACATACCGAATGACATGGCTATGTGGACAAGAAGATCCATTGTATTTGTCAAAATCTGGCACTTTGAATTTCTTAGGAACCTCAAATCGGGATACCAGGCATAGATCATGAGCCTTAGCTGAGACACCGTTCCCACGGTTAGCTTTGACTTTCCGGAGCTCTCCAGCTAGCTCTCTCAATTGTTCTCTCATAGCCTCCACTATAGGGTCTTGTCCACGCGGAGTATCAACATCGATTACCTGTTGCACAGTATGTACAACAGGATCGGTAACAACAGTAGTCACTTGAGGCATAGAGGTACTTGTAGCAGCGAAAGTTGTTGTAGGAATAGGTCCTTGATTAGCAAAACCAGAGATACCAGCCGCAGTATTAGGAGCATAGAAGGCTGAGAGTCCATAGGGACGTCCATTGGGCATAAGAAACCGAGCATCAGAAGCCACATTAGACAGTGGGATAGATGGAATTATCTCAGTAGAAGCTGGGACAGATGTGGCTGGTTGTTCTTGCGCAGCCATCAGAGTAGACATAGTGTCATGAGCCTTAGCCAAGTCTTCTTTCATAGCAGCCAATTCGGCACGGAGCAGAGCATTTTCTTCTTCAAAGTTAGCCATGTTTCTTCTCTTGTACAATCTTGTTTGATGAACTCTATCTGGTTGGTGAATCTTGCATGCACGAGCCACTTTTCAGACCGCGGTGGAAAAACCAGGAGGTAATGAGCACGAGGGAAGTTTTTTGTGACCAATGAATGCATATGATGCATGAGATGTGTAAATGCATGTGCAAACAAGACTCTTTTTGTGTTATCGAAGGGTTTTAGACAAATTAGAAATTTGTAAATATTACTAAACAACTGAAACATTCAAACATCACTGGTCTTACAAGATAACTCCCTTTGAAATACTAAGTCAAGGGATAGACTTTGAAATGTAAAACAACAATAACAACTGGAAATAACAACAGGAAACCGGAATCCTCAAGCATAGGACGTGGAAGGACCATACTCAGACTCAGACTCAGACTCATAGCTGCAGTATCGGGCATAGAAGTTACGGGCACCCCTAGCCCTCTTGGAATCTCTCATAAGCAACTTATCCTTTTCTTCAATTTCTCTTCTAGCTTTAGCCAACTCCTTCTTCAGTGTTAAAACCTCATGAGTCTTCTGTCCATCTTTTCCATCAAAAGTCATGATCAAATTCTCAGCCTCATAGTATCTAGTCTTCCACTGATGCTTCTCTCGACTCTCCATAGCTAGATGCTCTTGATACATCTCCTGAGTAGGTGGTAACAGAGGCAAAGGCATGGTTGGAATAGATGCAGACACATATCTCATGGCGGGGTAAGGCATGCCAATCTCCTCAGCCTGGTTTATCACCCACTGAGTATAGGCCTCATGAGCAATATCGGACCTCACACCCATATGCTTCACCTCTTTCTTCCGAAGCTTGGGCCAGGCCTCTATGAAATCCTCTCTTATTCTCGTAGGAGCATTGGAGTAATGGAAGAAGTAAGGAGATGTAGCAAGATAGATGGGCTTCTCTTTCATCGGGAAACCAAATTTTCGCAAGGCGAGCTCCGGGTTATAGTTGATTCCACCCCGGGTACCAAGAAGAGGTACATTAAGAAACTTCCCACCACCGAAGATAATTTCTTTGACTCTAGCAGCGGGAGTGAGCCAAACCACTTCATTAGAGGTGAGAGCCATGATCCTCTGTGAAATAGTCCAATTCTCTGGATTATCATGGAAAGACTTCGGAAGGTGCGAAATAAACCACCTATATAGGAGAGGTACACAGCAAAGAATGTACCCACGACCCTTTCCAGATCGATCGTGAATAGCATGGTATGTGTCAGCCAGTAAAGTAGGAACCGGATTCTTGGAACACAAGATCACAATAGCATTCATATCCACGAAGTCATCAAGATTTGGAAAGAGGATAAGCCCATAGATGAGTAGTGCAAGAATAGCCTCAAGAGTGTCCTGACAAGTAGTTTTGAGGTTGGCTTTCTCAAGTAGATACTTCGAAGTGAACCCTCGGATGTGAGCCTTAGTGACAAGATTCTTGGAAACATCGGAGGTCTTGAGATGGAGATCACGGGCAATAACCAAAGGAATAAGGGGATGCTCAAGGCCTGTGAAAGGTGTCCCCTTGGCAATAGATAGATCCATCAAGCAAGAGTAAGCCTCGAGTGTGGGCACCAACTGAAAGTCGGGAAAAGTGAAGCACCGATAATCCCGATCGTAAAACTGCACTAGAGTGTGCACAAGCTTCTCATCCATATTAGTCCGAAGAAGAGTAAGTAAGTCCCCGTAACGATGTCGGAAACCGGTTGGATCCTTGATCTTGAGTGCCAAATCTCTCAAACTAGCCAAATCCACTTCCTTGAACTTGTAGGACTTAGTCTTCCCCATTCTTACAATGTTTACAAATTCAACTTGTCTAAGCCCTTCGATAAATGCATGGAAAAAAGTTTATGCATGTATGCATGATCACATTCAAGTACGGAGAAAACATGGTGGGTTGAAATTCAAAGTCAAGGAGTCATGGGTGGACACGTTGTCCGGTGAATCTAGGGTTTTGGATAATAGTAACCGGGTTCTAAAAAGGTTCCCAAGTCGCAACCTCTCTCATGTATATCATGGTGTCACGAGACAAACACTCGCTCCATGATTATCGGTAAGAAGGTCTAACTTGAGTGTAGTATCGCGTGACGACTAAAATTCGAGACAACACTCGGTTTAGCCTCCGCACTACATCCTAGAAAATGGCCATGGATGGGTTCGGTTATCTACGGTTCATAGCGTCATAGAACAATTAGAAGTAAAGTGCCTAAACGCGACAACACGCGCCGATAACATCACCCCCAAAATGCCTCAGCTATGTGGGATTGATCGGATAATCCAATACACGAGGCAACCCTCGGAATGAATTCTCGATTATATCCCCCCTAAATCCTAAGTTCACTCAGCCCGGGTGTAGGACTTTTGATATTCTCACCCCCACACGTTAGCAAGAATTTAAACAATTATTCATATGGGAAAGCAAGTAAAAAGGAAGCAAGTAAAAACAAAGCGCAAGCGTGGAAATAAAGACTAGGCGTAACTCTCGAATCTCCCCAGTGAAGTCGCCAGCTGTTTTATCTTGGTTTTTCGGGTGTCAAACATTGATTAAGTTTGAACCTTTTTAACCTTTGATATCTCATTTTTTCTTGGGAAGGGAAAAATAAGAAAAACCCTTGAGAATCGAGGTCCGGGAGTTGTTTTCGCTACGGGAAGGTGTTAGGAACCCATAAAGACTATAGTATCCTATAGGAACCGTCTTTACTTTCTACGCACGCACTTTATTTTTAAATGCTATTTGGAAGAATGTTATTTACACCTAAGGGTTTACTAAGTTAAGAATTTGGAGGGAGAAGAAGGTGTTTGAATTTTTGTTTTATTGGACTTGGAGAAGTTTTGACTTCTTGCCTACATACCCTTTTAAGGGATCAAACTCCATGTAGTTCTCTTCCAAAAAAATGTTTTTGTTTTTGTTGGTTGATTTTAAGTTTGAAAATGAAATTTTGAAGAATTGAGGTGAGAGGCCTCAAGGGCATGAGATTTAGAAAAAGTGAGGTTGGTCAATTTATTTACAAAACTTTAGTCAAAGTATTTAGCAATTGTTTGATCATTTGTTAAGAAAATAAAAGGGAAAATTCAATGGGATTTTGATCCCAAGGTTTCTTTGGAAAATTATTTGAGTGAAGTTGTTCACATTTATTTGAAAAGAGGATTTTTCTAAGCATTGAGATTCCTAAGCATACATCTAAAGCATACATTCCCTAAGCATACATCTAAAGCATACATGTGATGTGTGTGCATGTGTCGGTGAGTGTCGGTGTACATCTTTAGAGTCCGTTGTCCTTTTACATCTTTGACCTAGATACACACTACTATCCTTGCGAGAACTTGATCTCGCATAAAAGTGAACCAAAGAAAATAAAATGCAAGAAATAAGAAGTGAGAAAGTGAGATGGAGTATGATGTAAAATGCTATGGGATATGAAACATGAAACAAAAGGGGTTAGTGGCACAAATGAAATAGAAACAAGTAACAAAATGCATAGTAAAGCAATTATTACTTGCAAGAAAAGTAAACGAACGAACTTAACCAAAAGTGACAAAAAGGACTTGAAATTCAATATAATTCTAAAACAAGCTCAAGACCTAGATTCTCACAATATTAAGAAATTTTGAGTGACTTATTTCAAGGGAAAAACATGAGAATCGAGGAAAATTAACATGCCAAAGATGATAAGGTTTTCAAGTTCTTTATGCATTTTATTTCACAAGAGCATTTCACATGGTTTACCAAACACAAGATTCACAAAAAAAAAAACTATATCAAAACAGCAGGTATACATCACATTTAATAGGCAAATTCACTCCACAAAGTCACATATCCAAGGCCACAATTATGTACCAATATCCAAGTTCAAAATCACATCACAATTTTCATAAAAGTCTTAACAAAAAATAGCAAAAATAACAAAAACAAACACACATTATTTTTGAAGTAGGTTTTAACATGCAATTATTTTCCAAAAGCAAATATCAAGTGCCAAAAAATAATCACACAAAAACTCACAAAAGTCTTGGAAATTTCTAACACAATTTTAGCAAAAAACTAACAAGAATTGAATTAAAAAGCACAAAAATATTTTTCAAACAATTTGATCAAGATTCAATGTGCAAACGACATCAAAATTCAATCAAAACAACAAGAAAGACATTCACAATTTTTTTTGGAATTTTTCATGCGATTTTAAACCAACAGTGGTGTAAACATCAATTAACAGTGTGCATATAGCAAAAACAGAAGCAAAAACGCAGGTGAAAGTCCAGGCCCTAACAAACAAAAATCCAAGCCCAAAAAGAGAGTACAGGGACCGTAGGATTGATCCGGTTGGATCAACCCTAGATCCAACGATCAAGAAGGCAAGGGAGTATATCATTATCGTAGGCTTGCGCGCACATGATCATAGGCAGTATATATAAGCGAAAATCCACCACAAAAGCACATAATACACACTCCACTCTCTCTCTAAAACTAAACTAGAGAGAGAGAGTCTGCAAGGAGCTTGTCTTCTCCGACTTTCTTCTTCATTTTCCGGCACGGCGGCCGGTCACCTTCTGGTGGCGGCGCCGGTGCCGGAAACACAATCTTGCTCCGATCTAAATTTTTTTTACGTCTTTAACTGTCTATTTCTCTCCTCTTTTCGAATCCGTAATTAGTTTTCAAAGAAAATAAGTAGATCGGAGCAGATCTGAAGATTTAGACTAGAAGACTTTTGCATCTAAACGTATGAGAAAAGAAAAGACGACGAGAAGACAAACGGTTACCTCAGGTTCAAAATCGGAGGAGGAGAGTGACGAGAAGACTTCAAGAAAATAGCTCTGATACGTCGTTGTGTCGGTGAACTCTCGCTGTCTTCCTTCTCGGTCCTGCTGTTCTTCCTTCGTCTTCTTTCTTTCTATTACCGCTGAATCCTGCTGCGAATTGCGCTGTGTATGTTGCTTTGAATCAGGGATTTGATTGTTGAGTTTTTTTGAATTCGTGTGAATTTGGATTTTTGATCAGTTGTGTAGGTAGATCGGTGATGATGATTGATGAGGTTCTGTGGTGGATTAGTGGTGGTTAGGGAGGTAGTTGCGACGGTTGTGGGATTGGTTACGGTGGAGACATGTTAGTTAGGGTGATGGAAGTGGTGGTTATAGATTGTAAGGGTTTGAACATTCATGAGATTCATGAATTGTTCTTGGTATTTTGAGGCTTTTGATCCATTTCTGGTAGAGAGAGAGAAGGAACGTGTTTGTGCTGAGGTGTAATGTAATGATTGCCTCTGAAAAATTCTGATGAGTTGGCTTGCTTTTATAGGTGCCATGCAGTGATTCTGAACCAATGAGAAAGTGCCATGTGGACCTGGACCTGTAACTAACTTCTGGACAGATTTGCAATTAACAAAAAACAAGGACTAAACTGCAATTAACCAAAAAGGACAAAAAATGAAAAATTAATAAAATTGGTTAAAAAAATGTAATTTTAAAAATAACGTAAAGTGAAACCGAAATAAAATCAACAAAAGGACTAAAATGAACCAACTACTAAATGAGGTACTTTAAAGTAACCTCTCTCTGTCAAAATTTTGTGTGAAATGACCAAAATGCCCCTAGGGACTAAACTGACTCAAAATGACTCAAATGCAATTTTTGAAATGGATTTTAACATGGAATTAAAGCAAGAGTTTATACAAGCAAATTAAAAAGACTCAGAGACAACTTTTTTTTTTTTGGGATTAAAAGGAGTTTTAACACAGGAAATGACTAAAATGCCCCTTTTTATGAATTTTTGCAAATAACATTGAAATAAAATGCAGAGAAAGATGCAATTGATCAGAGACAGTTTCAAATAACTTGGAATGCAAGAAAGACCCTTTGGATGAAAACATAGACAAAGTTACAATTGAAAATTCTTCAAAACAAAGGCAATAAAACATGCAGCTAAAACATAGTAAAATATCAGGGTAAACAATATCAAATTGGCAACCTCTCAAAAGTCAAAGACACATATCAGAGATGGAAAAACATTTTGAGCAAGTATTTTTAGGTCCAAAATTAGGGTATAACAATATCCAGCTTACTCCAAAAGAAATTAACGTCTGCTACATCCAGATACAATGAGTACTCCCGAAGAACCTCTTCCGCAAACTGATTCATTTCAAGCTCACAAAGATACGTCAGAAGCAACATTTCCCTTTTGGAAGTAGACGATGAAGGCGTTTAAGGACAAATCTCCTGACAAAATTCCCCCTTATGAACTGTTCCTGAGGTAGCATAGAGAAACACACAATCACTATCACTACTATAGCTATCACTACTAGTGTCACTATCACTAGATAAATCCTCGAAAAACCTATGGCCGAAAATCCCTAATTCGTACGCCTGCCAATCAATCAAGCCATTCTGCCGTCTTGCACGTCTTAAGCAATCCCTCCTTAAATGATCCCTCTCGACGGAGTTAGTAGGGGAAATCACCCTACCTGTATCGTCACACTCCATAATGAGAACCATCTCTAAACATAAAGCTAAGAAATTTTGAAAAAACGAAGAAGACGAAACGAAAGAGTACCTGAGAAGTTTGAAGAGCTTGAAATTGAAAATCCAGAAAGCAGCTAGCAAATTTCGTACGAATACGGAAAGGTCACTAGCATAAAAAGCAGAAATGAAATAGGGAAATTAAAGAGAGAACACTCTTTTATAGGAGAGCAATTAAAGTCGCTGATGACAGGTCATCTTACATTATTCTTAGCATGTTTTTCAGTTTATTTTAGTAGGAAATAACAGCAAAAAGGAGGAGTATTAGAACAATTGCCTATGATTTCAGGACTTTTGTAATGTTTTCTATATTTAAGTCTATAATTCTAGTTTTCCCGAAACATATCAATTTGAGGGTTTTTTTTGAAGTAATTCACGAAGAAATCATGCAAATCAGCAAAGAGGCATCAGAAGACTTACAAGTGGGAGGAATTATGTTCCCAAAGTACCGAGGCAAGTTATTTGAAGACGAAGACCTAAAAAACGACAGAAAATCAGAGATTGGTCCTGGAAGGAAGACAAAATGCGCCTAGGGCATGCAAATAATTTGCACTATGCGCCCCTTGTATTTGCAATGTGCCCCGTGCACGCAAAAAGTCGGGGCTCAAATGTCTTTTCCGGCTTCCAAAATGGGTAAAGCCCACACTTTTAGCCCAAACACAGGTAGAAACTCTCACTATAAACACCAACCTTCCTCATTCAGAATTTCTCGTTCAGAACTGGAGGAGTTCAAGAGGAAGGCAACTTTGGAGCTTCAGGAGAGTTTCTATATTCTCCTTGATATTCTAGGGTATATCTTTATCCTTACTAATTTGTTTTTAGTTACCATATGTAACTAAATCTTTTTAGGTTAGAGTTCTAAGATGAACCAATGTATATTTTGGTTGGATATTTATTTAATTTAATTTGTCGTTTATTTATTTTATTTATGCTTTTGTCCACTATAGAGTTTTATTACATTATAGTTTTTATTTTTGTGCCAGGTGCAACCCTAGATTAGGTACTTAGGTTGACCTAACATTGCTATCAATAACCGGATGCTTATATCTTGATATTTATTTCCCTTTCTGATAACTATTTGTCTAGGAAGTAAGTGATTATTAATTAGCCAAGGATACCATATGAATTGTTGACCCTAGACGTAGGTACCTAGTGGCTAGAAGCCATTGGGTCGTGTGGTACATTACCGAAGCTAGGAATTAACTAATTAGTAATTATGGAAGCACCTAGCTGTCCGACTTAAAGCTATAAACCTAGTAAGACCATTCTCTCGAAAACTTTAGTAAGGTAGACGTAGATTAGGCCTGCCCATTTGTAGAACTACTAAGTAAGCTTAGAGTGAGTGTGCTATGAGTGTCCTAAGATTCATAGATGGGCAGACCTAAAGGAACCTTGGCCTTCATTGCCTTGGGAAACACTAGAAAGCCAATTTAAGTTTATGTTTCAATTACCTTTGAATTAGCAAGACTCCGCACGTAAGGATCACCGTGCGATCAGCAGGTGCAATTAGCTATCGGAAGGAAAGGCCTAATTAGGTACCCAATGGCTAAAACCCATTGGGTCAGGTGGTGCCCTACCTATTTAAGAAACTCCCAAAGGCCTTATCACTTCTATAGTCACCAAGATATAAATAAACGCGACATTTAGATTACGTATTATCCAGCAATAAATATACAGAGGGGATTCGAAGAATCCTAACCGCTGCTTACTTTTCTGCAACCAAAAATAGGTAAATTCGCTCTGTTGCAAACATCTAAAAATTGTAACTTACTTTTATGCCATCAACTTACAAAACTAAGTAACTAGAATTGTTCGAACTGAAAGAACAATCCTTGTGGTTACAATACTCTACTTACTACTTTATTACTTGATGTGAACGACTGGTACACTTTCCATAATCAAAGCGAGAGTTACAAAGTAATTCTCCGCCTTGTAATAAAATAGTGCGTAAGCCACCTCGAAAAACACGCTCACCTTCATCATGAGTGGAAACACGTGGAGGTAAACGCCACGATTCGAACACACCACCATCATCGAAAGGTCGCGAAACATGAGTTGTTGGATTTCTAGATAAAGCAAGGAGCTCACCTCATATCCTTTCGAGATCTTACCATAAAAAATCCTCACAAACAAATAACTCACCATACCGTCAAAAACCACTTCACCCTCTCCCAAGACTCGTGCTTGGGGGCTGTGAATGGTCAACATGTGAGATGAATAGATCACACGCTCCCTGGGGGCCTTTAAAAGTAAGCGAAATCACCCAGGGGGGCTCTCCGGAATCAGATGATAGCATCCAAAGACACACACGAAGTATAAGCAATGCATATCCAAATTTTTAAAGAAGATTAATCACTTCATCTTGTCCTAAGACTCGTGCTTGGGGGGCTGTTGACCGTCAATATATTCCTAAGGACCTAAAAGACCTCCAAAAGGGCTTTTAGACCCTCCCAGAGGACTTAGCGCCCTCTATAAAGGCCCTAAGGCCCAAGGCGCGCCCTCCCCAGGGCGCCGCCTTAACTTGCTTCTAGAAGCCTCTAGAAGACAGCCTAAATTCCTAATTACCCTCGTTACTTATAGCCTAAGTAACCATAAATCAGGCCCTGAGGGCTATAAATACAACCCATTAGAACCTTCTCAAGGCATGACCAATACAATACTAAACCATAATATGATTATTGTACTTTTGGAAGTACATCTAATTATTCACTTGCAGATAACTTTAACGGATGATATATCTGTTCATGATTATGTGTATCTTAATTTCCTTTAATGCTATTCTTTTGGTTATACTTTAATTGTGGAATGTTATCTAACCCCCAGTGGTCATTTGATTGACCGCCTACCTTATTTGTATGGATGGATAGACGGCGTGCAGGATTAGTGCTTTGCTTTGCTGTGAGTATGCTTGAGGCTAGCTTTGGAGCTACCTCGTCTTTTACTTTCAGAGTCTTAGTGTGTCGGGCTCTGATTAGGATGTCTATTTGTTATCATTTATGTTTTATAAATTTATTTTGGTGATGTATTTATGATGTATGTGGCATGGCTACTTGGGATTTTATTTAGCTGTTGATGAGATGTTATGATGTTATTCCGCTACGATGTTTTGAAAAAATTATTTATGCATGTTTGGACTTGTAGAAGAAATAACATCTAAATCCTTTGTATGATTTGTATTCTTGCGTGATTTATCACTTTAAGGGTTTAGGGTGTTATATGATGCAAAAGATTCGGCAGTATACACATATCAGAAAGGCCATCACCAAATCCCACAAGTGGGGGTGGGTCGTGGTGGTGTGGTGATGGGTGTTGTTGTGGTGGTGGAGATGGTGCCTGATGCTGGTTGTCGTCAACCCGAATCTCGTACTGCGGCTTAAGCGCAGTTGGTGTAAGGTCAACCATCCGTGAGATGCTTGTCTGCGAGGTACCTTCCTATGAGGTTCCTATCACATCATCGTGCCTACGTTGTCCCCACATAGATTAAGGGATCGCTGCAGCATTCACTCTGTGTATGCTGGTAGTTTGGGTCGGCCTATCTCGCCTGAACTTATCGTTGTTGTTAGTCATATCTACATAACAAACAACATAAAAAAAATCAATGAAAAATTCTGAGGAATTTGATCATCTGCACTTGGAGCACAAGCAAGGTAAGCAATTTCATCATGTAGATCAAACACTTGGAACACTAAATATACATATAATGTCCAATGCATTGTTTCAATTCTTAAATTACCACATTGCACCAAAACTTAGGTTAAACCACATTCACAAACAAAACAAGCAAGTAATTGATCAACAAATACCCAAGCGTTCATCAATTGTACATTAAAAAACCCTAACATATGCGCAATTAAAAAAAAAAAACATGAAACTAACAATGTGTATGCTTAGGGATTTTGAAAACTTCCAATTTGTCTTTAATTTATTAGTTGCTTGACTTTGATGGATGTTGATTTGTTGGAATAGGAAGGGAATATGGTTTGTTTTTGAATGATTTTGACTACGTCTATGTTGTTGTTTTTAATGTAGCCTCATAACGCCAATTAATAACCGTTCAACAACGAGCGACAATTAACTATCGTTCAATAGAGAATTGTAATTGATTGCCATCGGAGAAATTGGTCAGTTTGTGGTACCTGAGAGAAATACATATGTACCTAAAGAGCAATGTTCTATACTAGTATTTACGTTGGTGTATTCATATACTAGTATTTAAGATTAAGTGGAGAACATGCTGGGGTTATAATACGTCGATGATGTACCCACTTGTTGCCTTCAGCCATGACCAAACCATTTCCAAACATGGGATCCCTGTCTTTTGTAAACTAAGTTGTAAATGATAGGAATCCTAAAACAAAAGGGAAAATAGAGGTAATTAATTATAGGCTTTTGGGGGAAGCTGCGTAAAAGTTACTTATGCTTCCACATGTTGAGATCACTTATAATAACTCCACCAATCAAGCTATCATAAAATATCCAATTAAAAGCCCACCATATTAATCCTTCAAATAGTAGTCAACAATATAATATGTACATACAAAACATAGAGCATTTGAAATCAAAATGTTGAATGAGCAAGTTCGTAAGAAATTTGAGAAACAAAATTCAATGTATATGAATCAGTGAGACAAACATGGAAAATTATATACATGAAAAAAAGAAAATTAAAATGGATACGCTAGTTATGAAAGGAATGATTTTCTAATGAATAAAATGTCAAGTTATCTTTAAGAGTTGATGGTCCATTCAGAATTATGTGAAAGATCAATGACAATTCATACAAGCTAGAACTACTAGGAGATTTAGGATTCTCAAAAAACTTGAATGTTGCTGATCTTTCATCATATCTTGACGATGAAGAAAATATTGACTCAAAAACTAGTCTCCTCTCCAACTCTAGGAGAATGATGGTATACACTATGAAGTATGAACCTTTTATGAAATCTAATAAACGAAGACATAAGAACTTGTGCAATCTTTATATCTCTAGATTTTTCTACATGAACTAGAGCAACCTTAATTAATATATCTGGATTTTTAAAAGCCTCTATATTTTTTTATTATTTAGAAGTGCTACAAGAGTAAAATAAATAGTATTCTTCACAAAGTGTTTTAACATGAAGCAAGAAAATGATTTCTTGAGCAACATGCTACATTTTGTTCTACTTTTTTTTTTTCTGTCCCTAATTTAGTTAATATAAAGAGGATATATATAATTCTACTTAAATAACAAAAGTACCAAGAGGGGAGTGATACATTTACTTATTTGATAAAATATAACGTTCTACAATGGCTGAACTATGAGAGGAATTCCATAAGTGGGTCTTAGAGACAACATGATAGTAGGAGAATGATGATAACTAGGGGAGAGTTTAAACTTAAACTTAGTAAGAAGTAGGGTTAACACTATGTTATACTCCATGAAGATCAAGTTCCTACCAATACATGCTCTCCCTCCAAAACCAAAAGGCAAGTACCCCATTGTGTGGTGGCATTCCCCATTGGCATCATTCATGAACCTCTCTGGTTTAAACTTGTTTGCATCATTCCCCCATAATGTCATGTCATGGTGCATTGCTACAACGTCAATCCAAATGTTGGTCCCTTTAGGCACTTTTAAATTATCTACTCGAATATCCTCCTTAGCTTGCCTTTGCACATTTGGAGATGGTGGGTAGAGTCTAAGTGCTTCACTCCTCACCCATTTCATCTGCATGTAAAAGTTACATATAAGACCATATATTTTCTACATTATATTATAAATAAAATAAAATATTAACCCCATTTTAATTTACTCAACTGCAAAATTTTGATTTGGAATTACCTTCTTTAAATCAGCAAGAAAATTGATATCAAGTTCTTCCTTGCCAACAACTTCTTGAATTTCATCTCTCAATTGGTTTTGCCAATCTTCATGCAAAGCTAGAAGCAGTAATGTCCATGTGATTGAAAGTGATGTGGTCTCATAGCCACCAAAGAAAAATGTCTTGCACTCATCAACCAATTCCTTCTTTGTTAATGCCTTGTTCAACTGTCCATAAGTCCCATTATTTTCTTTTAACAAATGACCTAACAAGTCTTGTTGATGTTGTATCTTATCATTTGAATTCATCCTAGCTTCTATGATGGAAAACATGAGCTTGTTAATTTCTTCACCAAGTTTCCTGGTCTCTAGAGTTTTCTTGAGATTGAAAATTTTCTCAAATGGGACCCCCACATATCTATTGGTCTTAAAAAGGGTCATTTGCAAAGTTTTAAGTTGATCAAACACTTTCTTTCCATTTTCATCTCCCATTCCAAAGCTTGCTCTTGCTATGATCTCTCCAGCAGTGGTTACGATCTCTCTTTCAACATCGATTTCGAAGTGCCCGGAGTTTATTTGGGAAATCCAACTTTCTATCATTTTCTTCGTGGAATCAACCATCATTATTGCCATTCTCTACAGGATTTAAAATAATAATAAAAAAAAGATATTTATCAAAAATGTTTTTTGACAAAGTTTTTTGAAGAGAATGAAGTTAGATATACCAACTTAAATTGGATTAACTAATTCACTGCTGGAGGTTTTAGCAAAGAAAATTGAAATCAAGTTTTATAAAAAGCAAACATAATTAATTCTTACATGAGAGTTGGAAGGTGGTCTGCTGGAGGAACATAAGATTGGGAGAAGTAACTACTTTTTTTTTTTTGAAGAGACTAAAATAGAATATATTAACAACACAAAAAGTCCTTCCTGGTACAAGGTGTGTGAAGGAAAAACAAAAGAATCTGTACAATATTTACAAAGTGGGAAAAGAAAAAACAGCAAAAAGAAATACAAAAGAAAAGTGGGAGTAGTAACTACTACTAATATTAATATTGATCATTTAAAAAAAAGCCAACAAATTAGTTTTTACCGTATTAAATAAATACTCCTTCCGTTACTAATTATAAGCAAAATTGACTTTTTAGGTTCATTCAATTAATGATGTATGTGGTCCATATTATGAATCAGATACATCATTAATTGAATAAATCTAAAAAATAAAATTTGCTTAAATATTTCTTCTTACGAGGATACTTTGGAATTTGGATAGCGTATTAAAATATCTATAGAGAGAGTGAGTAAGTTGCACCTTAAGATTAAGTGGAGAAAATGCTGGGGCTATAATATGTCGATGATGTACCCATTTGTTGCCTTCAGCCATGACCAAACCATTTCCAAACATGGGATCCCTGTCTTTTCTAAACACACTAGGTTTTCCCCATGTCTTGGCCAAAACCTTTGTGGACATTTTCTTCAAGAACTCAGGGTCTGTAATGTATAAAAATGGCTCAGTCCCCAACCAGTATATGAAAACTTTCCCTACAAAACCAAAAAACAATGAATTGTTCAACATAATCATTCACTATAGAAAAAATAATTTAAATACAAAAGTTATTAATAAAAAAAAAAAAACAAAAGTTTGTTTTCAATTTTGGCGACGAAAAGTGAGATGATTTATTTTTTTTGGCCTCTAAATCATGATTTGTGAAATGAGAATTGGGTTTTGAAAAGGCAACAAAATATATATTCAACAAAACTATCCACAATCCACATCACTAAGATTTGTTAAGAATAATAAAATGTACAAATTTGTCAACCAAAAACAGCGAAAAAAGCGCAGAAAAACACAGAGAAAAACGATATTATTAGCTTACCGTAAGATTTTTGCCAAGAAGAATAATAAGGAGAAATGGTAGAGTGGATGTCATGGGTAATATCTAAGGCCATGGGCTCACATGAAGAAGAAAAAGAAGATTTAAGGCTTTTATTTCTTTTCATCTCTTTGATGTTTCCAAGTGGAAAACTTGGGGTTGGCCCATCAAATCCACATCTTCTAAGGTTTTGAAATTTTTGGTTAGGTAAAATCCACCAAAAAAATGTTAGAGTTGTGAGCAAGCAAAGACATATAGCAAATATTATTGAAGTGAGTATAACAAGAACTTCTGATAAAGTTACAAACTCCATCTCTTCTCTACCTCTCTCTTTTTCAATTGCTTATGCTATATAGGTGTTATTGTGGTTAGGAATGAAAAAATGTAAATTTGTGTGTATATGAGTAATTATGAAGTTATTTTGGCACTACGAATCATAAAGTTTAGCTTTTGCCAAATGATAAAAACAATTTGTGCAAGTGCAATGGATTAGGGAAAGGAGATTGAGTGACATATAAATCTTAGGCCAATTTTATGAAGTACTAGTGAGCCATGTCTTGTATCATTCATAAGCTAGTTTTACTATTGAAACATGATGTGACATTTTGATTTAATGGTGAAAAAGAAACTTATGCATGATGTAATACCATTTTACCTATGCATATTATATAAAGTCTAAATCTTATATATTTGCAAAGGTAATTTTTTTTTTTTTTTTTACAAAAGACTCAACATTTGTTTAAGAAACCAAAATAGTACGAGACATATACTCACTCAATTTGGCAGAAATTAGTTGACACCAAAATATATATTTTCCCTTAGTGTGCGTGTAGACGTCTATATAGATAAATATTTTTAGTCATCATGAGCTTAGCTCAGTTGGTATGGACAATGCATAAATAAAATATACAAGGTCCGGGGTTCGAATCTCGGCTACCACAAAAAAAAAGATAAATATTTTTAATTTAGAAAATATCATTTTTCACCAATAAAATGATTGTATTTGTCTAAAACTTTTTACACTGTCATATATAGTTTTTAAACTCATTCATCGATTGCTACTTTAATGTCAAACTTATTCGCGGGTTTTTTTGGTTACATTAATTTAATTTATTATTAATTAAGTCCACATCCTACATAGTTAAATAATGTAAAGTTGCAAATTAAAGCTTCTTTTGTTTAGTAAAGACATTGAAAATGAATAGATCTAACCCTATGTGTTCCACTAACAGCAATAGCCACATTGATTGTGTCCAGGAGATTAGTGCAACATTGTCAATACCATCATAGTATTGGGATGCCAAGTTTTCCTTCATGTGAATAATGACACTAATAATAGGTGAATGAACTACACATTGCTATCGCTATATTGTACTGAATGTTCAAAGTATGTGTGTGTTAAATCTTGACAATGTATAAGTAACAAAGTATAGTTTCACACACCACTAGACAGCTTTCTCATTTTGGCTATACAGATCGTCAAATTCAAAATCTTCTATTAGATAGTTGCTACATTTTGATAACTTAGATGATGATACTCAGACAACCCATGTATGTGTATAGTGTGGAGTAAGTAAGTTGAGAATATCATTGACAAAAATCATATATCTATCTTTTTGAAACTTTAACTCGAGGAAGAAAAATGAAATTAATTAAAATAACGCTATACTGATCATTTCATATATAATTTTATCCTTTAAAATTACAAGAATAAACTCCTAGCATTAAACTAACACTTCAAGAACAATCAATTTAGCTCTGTGTAATAAGTAAACAATTCACATTTATCATTTGTATATGTACTAGTGCGACTAAATTTTCGATTTACAACAATACCGCACACGCGACGGGCAGCACGACACCCGTCGCCGGCGCGCACGGGCGCACACACATCAAGCAGCACGACACGCGTTTGTTGGAATATTTTAATATTTAATTTTATTCCAATGACATTATGTGGGCAAATATCTTCATAATAATTATATCAGCTATTTATCAATTTTGAGTCTTAATTGATTAATGATCAAATTAAGTAATAAGACTTATTAGATTTCTAATCGGATAATTAATTAAATATTTATTTAGTTGATATGGACTCAATATGAGTGGATGTCCGGATGATCCATTAACAGAATAATGGGAAACCCTAATGATCATCCAATATAAAAGAGGCTATGGTCCCCAATACACCGTACACGGCGAACTCTCTCTTCTCCCATCTGAAGAGAACTTGAGGCATAAAGGTACCGGTTGAGGAAGAATCAAATCAGCCGCCACTAACGTTCTTGTTTGTTTCAGATCACCTCTCTCTCTTTACCGTTGCCGTTGAGAGGGTTGCCATGAAAGCTTTATCCAGGTATTCCTAATACCCTGTTTTTAAATATCTTGATAAATCAAACATGTCGTAGATCCGTTCATATTCATGTTCATTGTTTTGTTTCCGCTGTTGATTCATAATTGTTGAACATGTTTTATGAAATCTGTTTTTATTAAGACCTAAATTTATAACAAGTGGTATCAGAGCGGTCTTTTTTTTTTTTTTTTGAAGGATCAGAGCGGTCTTTTTGATCTATTGGACTTTTGTGTTAATTATATTGTTCGAATTTATTTTTTGGATGGCGTATATATATTATCGATGATTGTTGCTTTATTTTCTTCATCGATGACTTGATATAGCCTCTCTAATTGTTTATTGATGAATATTTGTTTATTCAATCGGTGTTTTATTTTGACCTGTCATTCAATCGGTTTATCGATGCTATATATAAGAGATTGATGGCTGTGTTAAAGGATAATCTCAAACTCCATGAAAATGCAAATCAAGCTTGCAAGGTGCAAGATGAAGAAGAAAGAGCAAAAAACAGAAAATTGTGTGTATTATTCATATCAAAAACTGTCATTACGATTGAGCTACTCTTATGTATATATAGAGTATTCTAAAACTCAACTATGGTTACTTAACTCTCAAGTAACTAACCAATAACTAACTACTACAACTGTAATTTGTTAAGCTACTAATTAGTTACACAATGAAACTTACTGCTCAAGTAATAATAACCAACTTAATCTTTACTATCTTTAACATCCCCCCTCAAGCTGGAGTAGATGTCAATCATGCCAAGCTTGCTCTGAAGATTATTGAAAGGACCAGGATGCAATGGTTTTGTCAGTATATTAGCTACTTGTTCCTTTGATGATATTAGCAGCAAATGAATGATACCTTCTTGTACTTTGTCTCTAACTACATGACACTCCATCTCTATGTGTTTTGTTCTCTCATGAAACACAGGGTTTGCTGTTATGTGTAAAGCTGATTTGTTATAACAATAGAGAGTGATGGGTGATGGATGAAGTATGTGAAAATCCTACAACAAGTAGAAAAGCCATTGTCCTTCACAAGTGGCTTGAGCAAGAGCCCTGTACTCAGCTTCTAAAGAAGATCTTGAGACTACAAATTGCTTTTTTTTTACTTTTCCAGCTTATAAGTGACTTGTCAAGGAAGAAACAGAAACTAGTTGTAGATCTTCTGGTGTCTTGACATGCTCCCCAATCAGAATCAGAAAAACCCTTCAGTGTTAGAGATGAAGAGGAACTGAAAAATAATCCTTGGCCAGGGTTATTTTTAAGGAACTTTAGAACATGTAAACCTGCAAGCATATGCTCATTGGTGGGAGCATCTAAAAATTAGCTCAATTTACTCACAACATAAGCTATTTCTGGTTTGGAGTGTGTCAAGTAAATGAGTCTACCAATCAATCTTCTATATGTGGTTGATTCAGATAAAGGTTCTCCAGAAGTCTTGTGTAATTGAAGTTGTGGTTGCATAGGAGGGGGACAAGGCTTTGAACTTAAGAGACCAGCATCTTGTAACAAATCTAGAGTATATTTTCTCTGACACAAAGTGATTCCAGTTTGTGATCTTGCAACTTCAAATCCTAGAAAATAGTTCAGAGTTCCTAGATCTTTGATACTGAATTTCTTGTCCAATAGGGTCTTAATTTGTTGGATTTCTGTAGTATCAGCCCCCCCCCCCCCCCCCCAAGACCAAATCATCTACATACACCAGAATGACAGTGAAACCATGAATAGATTTCTTAGTGAAAAGAGAGTAATCAGCTTTGGACTGGATATAGCCTGAAGAAATCAATGTTTTAGTGAGTTTGGTGTTCCATTGTCTGCTTGCTTATTTCAATCCATAAAAAGATCTTTGCAATTTACAAACTTGATTAGGAGCAGATAGAGTAAGACCAGGAGCGGGTTGCATGTAAACTTCTTCATTGAGATCACCATGAAGGAATGCATTATTGACATCAAGCTGGTAAAGAGGCCAATTTTAAGAAGCAGCAATAGATAGAAGGACTCTAATGGTTGTCATCTTTACCACTGGACTGAATGTATCCATATAGTCAATTCCTTCTGTCTGTGTGAAACCTTTTGCAACAAGTCTGGCCTTATATCTCTCAATGGTTCCATTAGCATGAAGCTTAAGTTTGAAAATCCATTTGCAACCAATGACTTTCTTATGAGCAGGGAGTGAAGTTAATGTCCATGTATTGTTCTTGTTCAATGCCTCTAACTCCACTTTGACAGCATTTTTCCAATTTTCATCACACATTGTATCATCATAGTTTGTAGGTTCAGGGTTAGATGATAGAGATAAGGCAAAGTGTTTGTGTGCAGAAGAGAGTTGTTGATAAGACAAGTATGAAGATAAGGGATACTTACAAGATTCAGCAGATGATGATGAAGCAGGAAGAGATGGAGGATGAATTGTATTGCTGAACAAATTACAATGATATGTTTCTAGATATGCAGGTGGTTTGTGAGTTCTAGAAGACCTTCTGATGATGGGGGTGTTATGCATTGATGGATCATTATGTGATGAATGCATTATGGAGTCAGAAGAAGAATGAGTAAGAGATGCAGTTGACGCAGATGAGTTCATATGATCAAATGAAAAAGATGTATGATTATTGGGATTATCTAAAAAGGTGATGAGGATGTAGGAGGAATGGATGATGAATTATTTGATGCATGATGTGTGGGTGAATGATATTGATTATGATTATGATCAGGAATACTATCATCAAATAAAGACTGTGCAAAAGTAGAATATGCAGGTTTAATGGCACTATCAAATGACACAGTTGATTGATATGGAAAAATATGTTCAAAAAATATAACATCTCTAGAGATGAAAATTTCTTTATTAAGTAAGTTAAACAAAATAAGACCTTTAACACCTTGCTTGTACCCTAAGTAAATGCATTTCCTTAACCTGGAATCCAATTTATGTCTATTGGCTTGAAGAGTAGAAGCAAAGCATAAGGACCCAAACACCTTGAGAGAACTAATATCAGGTAAACAGTCATAGACAATTTGAAAAGGACACTTTTGAGATAAAAAAAAAAGGTGTAGGTAATCTATTGATAATGTGTACAACATGACCAAGGGCATGAGCCCAAAAAGTTTTTGGCAGATTAGATTGAAATAAAAGAGATCTAGCAACTCCAAGTATATGTTGGTGCTCTCTCTCCACTATGCCATTTTGTTGAGGGGTGCTGACACAAGAGGTTTGGCATAATATGCCTGTGGCATTGTAAAATTCTTTTAAAATGAATTCCTGACCAATATCAATTCTGATGGTTTTTATTTTTGAATTAAACTGAGTTTGAACAAGATCAACAAAAGATTTTATGATGGAAGCAGTTTCAGACTTAAGTTTCATTAGATAAACCCAAGTGAATCTGCTTTTGTCATCAACAATGGTAAGAAAGTATTTGAAATCAAACATTGAACTGATAGCCAGAGGGCCCTAAATATCCATATGCTTGGTTGAATGTGGTGGTTCACGGTGGTGATTTGTACTTCCGGTGGGCGTTGGATCGAATGGGGGGAGTGTACCTGCAGACACTCCGACGCTCAAGTCAGTAGAGTTCAGAATGGGGGTTTAAGAGTGAAAAGAGATTCTACCTTGGAGGCTGCGATGAGCCTCCTATTTATAGAGGTGGGTGAATGCAGAGCCGTTGTAAGGCACACGTGTGTCCGGCGGTTACAAAATCGTAAGAAGTGTAACCGCCGGTGAGATATTCGCGGGAATGTGGGAAAGAGACGTTACTGTTCGTTTGAACATGTCTAAGTTGCTTTGAGCACCCCCTCGCGGGGAAGGGGTGTGTTGCGAGTAAATTGCCAAATGCAACATTTGGGCTTGGTTTGGTTATTGGGCCTAAGTAGTTAAGCCCAAGTCTTTGACTGGTCCAGAACAACATGAATTAAGAGCACGAAATTCATCAACAAAATTCACCAAAAACATAATTAACATAAAAACATTTAAACCCATAATTGAAAAATAAGGGAGTATGAGTTAATTGATGAAAAGAAACCATCCCCCTTACCTCTAGCTCTTGATTCCTCTAGCATAAGCTTCACTTTAGCTCTTAGATTTTCAAACCCCAAGCTCTCCCTCTAGCGTCCTCTTCTATCCTCTTGATCCCATTTCTCTCTCTACCTCTCTCTCAAAATATTTTGTGAAATGAGTGAATGAGTGTAAAAACCTAATTTTCTCACAAGTGTTGTGTTTATATAGTCACATCTCAAATAGGCTAGGTCTCTAATTGTCTTATTGGGCTCAATATTCTTACCAACTAATTCACGAAAGTTAATATTCACTTAAACCATTAAAATAACGAATAATTACTGTCTCTAAATAATTACCCAACTCACTAGTAACTTATTAAAAATAACCATTCCATCTTAAACACAAAAAATAACCCTCTTAATGAAATGACTAATTTACCCTTGCTCACCAAATGACCAAAATACCATTGGGTCAAAAAATGACAAAAATACCCTTCTAGGTCAAAAATCCACTAATCCTGAATAAAATACACACAGAGACAATTAATCACACACAAGCGCATATAAACCCACATAATAAATAATTAAAACAATTCTAGCAAAAAATGGGCTGTTACCCCCCAAGTTTGAAAATCACACTTTTGGCACTCCAAGTTTCAACCCCTTTTCAAAACCATGACCCCCCTTGATTTTGACTTGGTCAGAGCTAATTTAGCGTGTTTTTTTGTTTTAAAAAATGCCACCTACGATTATTTTTAATCCATCTGGATTTAAAATAATTAACATTAATTAATAATTACAAAAAAATAAATTAAAATAAAATAAAAAACCCCAAGTTTAAAACCCATATCTTCTTTTTCATTGATATTCCTTCTTCATCCTCTTCCCATTTTTTGTTCTTTTAACTCTTATCTAATAGATCCTGCATGCTCACCAGATCCAAACACACACCACATTTACTTAATTACACAAATATTCCAATTCTCTTCCTCCTTAATCTATTGTGCTCACTTCTGTTTATCAGCTCATTAAACTCTAATTTTACTTTGAATAAACCTAAAACAGATTTACCCAAAATCCCTAACCCGCTCAGTTAGTGTAAATATGTATTTTGGTTATTAGCTGATTTTGTTATTCAAATTCCACTATCGATTTATTCCTTGTGTAGACCCACTTCCTCCTTATTCTCTCTTCCATCACCAATTCATTCCTTGTATGGATCCAAAATTCATAAACAAAATAATGTTAATTCTGGGTTTGTTTTGATTGTTTCTTTGTGAATCCTTTTTCTGGGTTTTTTTGTGTTTATGTTTCACTTCTTACACTACAAGAGGGGAACGAAATTCATACTACACAGCGCGAGAGAGAACAAACTGAGATAGAGAGAAAACGAAACTAGGAGAGGGAAAGAGAACGAGTTATACAGGGGAGGGGGGGGGGGGGGGGGGGGCGAAAGCAAGAGAGTTTGTCATGAAGGGTTAGGGATTTTTAGGTTCCAGTTTGTGTGAAGATGATTTTTGTGGATTTTGCGTAGCAAAACCACGTTATGTTCAAAACATTCACAAACCAACATTAATTTTGGTTTTCCTTTACACATCTTTGATAGTGGATTTAGGGTATTAGGATTTTGAAGAAGAATTGAAGAATGAGAAGAATTGAAGAATGATGATAAATGGTGAGTTTAGGGATTTAGGTTTTGATTTTGAAGAAGAATTGAAGAATTGTGGATGTGGTGAAGAGTAGAATGATGATGAATGTGGTGGAGATTGTCTCATCATTTTTTTTTTTGTAATTATAAAACAATGTTAATTATTTTAATGTAGATGGATTAAAAATAATCATAGGTGTCATTTTTTTTTTTGAAAAAAAACGTGACACATCAGCTCTGACCAAGTCTAAATCAATGAGGGCCATGATTTTGCAAAGGGGGTGAAATTTGGAGGGTCAAAAGTGTAATTTTCAAACCTGGGGCGCCAAAATCGCTAGTTTTAGAAACTTCGGGACCAAAAGTGCATTTTAGTCTTCTTTTTTTTAAGGCATTCGGAGTGGGTAATTTTATTTTATTTTATTTTTTTTTAAGGAAAAGAATAATTTAGTTGTTACCTATTATAATTATCATCACAATCAGAATGCAAATAACAGATACCCTCTCAACACAATTTGTTGTAACCCAAAAAATAAGGCTCATTCAATTTTGTTAGTTTTTCTTTTCGCCGAATAAGGCTCATTCAACAACAGATTATCTTTACTTGGTCTCTCTCTACAATACCATACTCTATATATATATATATATATATATATATATATATATATATATATATATATATATATATATATATATATATATATATATATATATGAGTCAGGATCCGTTGACACCAGGTGTCAAAGGATTCCTTGACACCAAATCCTATCCGTCCTTTTTTTCATCTTAATGGCTTGTATTCATTTACTTTAATTGTTCAAGTGCACACTCTTTAGGGGATAATGAAATCACGCCCTCTTCTTCTTCCTGAACTTACTCACGCCTGTGTATTATTTTTTTCCATAATTGTTTGATCATAACTTTTCTTAATTTCGATTTCATTGCCGTTAAAGAATCAATAAAAGTTGTAATTACGTTTCTCATTGTTTTCATCTTAAAATATTGATATCATCCAATTTGTTTTTATTGATTTGTCCAAAAGAAGGGAACGCTTGTAATTATGCTAATATGCTGTTTTACTTCTTTGTTGGTCGAAGAATCTTAATTCTTCCTCTTTTATGAACAAAAAATTCTTCCTCTCATATCAAAGATGAATTTTTTTTAGAAACTTATTATAGATATTGTCAATCTTAGGGCATAAAAATTGGGGGAAAATCAAAATGGGTAAAAAAAAATTATATAACAAACTTATAGAGAAAACAAGCGGCGAAAATTGAATTGAAGCTAGATTCCATAACAAAATTTTGACCCAAGACTATCGTCAGTTTATTCATGAAGGGAACCAACCTCATATACAAAGTAGAAAATCAGACGATGAACAGGAGAGAACAAAATCACATACGGAATTATCATGTGTGATTTTAAGTTAATAAATCTCAGCCTTTAGATCAACATAAATGAATGGTTATGATTTGGTGTCAACGAATTCGTTGACACCAGGTGTCAACGGATCCTAACTATATATATATATATATATATATATATATATATATATATATATATATATATTGTCTTAAATGCGCTTTTGGTCCCTTAACTATTTATTTGGTATCGCTTTTCTACGCCCTCCTTGTTATTTAATTATTTTTCTTGAGATAGAGTCGAATTATATGATTTATTTAATTATTTAGTAGCCCCTATTTTATTATTTAGTGGAGAAATATATTCAGTGGAAGAATATATTTAGTGGAAGTATATATTTAGTGGAGAAATATATTTAGTGGAAGAATATATTTAGTGGAAGTATATATTTAGTGGAGAAATATAATTATTTAGAATAATGAGGCTTTGGGGCAGAATTGGAATTAAGAGAAAATAAATAGGTTAATGTTTATATAAAGAGGAGAGTCAGAGTTAGAAAAGAAGGATTACGTGCAAACTGTTTTTGGGAGAAAGAGGAGAAACTTAGAGAAGAGAAGAACCAGAGAAGAGAAGTCTATAGAATCCTTGCAATCAATCAATCTAAGGTAAGGGTGTGACTATCATTCAATAATCTTGAGTCTATGATTCTGAAATTTCATTTAACATGTTGTAGGTTTAGTTTTTGAGAATTGGAGAATTAGGGTTAAGAGTGATAATTGATGATTTATGTTATGTTGTTATTGATTTGTGGTTGTTGATGATTGTTGTTGTTAATGCCATATTATGAATTGGATATGAATTATGCTGAGTTGTTGTTGTTGATTGTGATGATTTTGAATGAATGTGAAGTTTGAATAATATAAGTTGCTTTTCCTGATTTTTTCTTATCTCTATCCCGAATTTTGAAATAGAAACTGGTATTGATTGGTACAAAATTGGTCTTAAGTGTAAACACGAAAGTTGTAGGTATGGATGTTAGTTTTCTAATGTTGTTGCTCTGACATCAAAACGATTTATAGAACTTGAGTTATGACCAAATTACTGCACGTAGGTCACAGTGAATTTTTATGGACTTTCTGCACAACTTTTTCGAATTTGAAACGAAAACTGGTATTGATCGGTACATAATTGGTCTTAGGCGTAAACACAAAAGTTGTAGGTATGGATGTAAGTTTTATAATGCCGTTGGTCTGATGTCAAAATGATTTATAGAACTTGAGTTATGGTCAAATTACTGCACGTAGGTCACAGTGAATTTTTATGGACTTTCAGCACAATTTTTTCGATTTTGAAATGAAAACTGGTATTGATCGGTACAGAATTAGTCTTAGGCGTAAACACGAAAGTTGTAGGTATGGATGTTAGTTTTCTAATGTCATTGGTCTGATGTCAAAATGATTTATAGAACTTGAGTTATGGTCAAATTACTGCACGTAGGTCACAATGAATTTTTATGGACTTTCTGCACAAGTGTTTCGAATTTGAAACGAAAACTGGTATTGATCGGTATAGAATTGGTCTTAGGTGTAAACACGAAAGTTGTAGGTATGGATGTTAGTTTTCTAATGTCGTTGGTCTGATGTTAAAATGATTTATATAACTTGAGTTATGGTCAAATTACTGCACGTAGGTCACAGTGAATTTTTATGGAATTTATGCACAACTTTTTCGATTTCGAAACGTAAACTGGTATTGATCGGTACAGAATTGACCTTGGGTGTAAACATGAAAGTTTTAGATAATTTTGTTAGCTTTCCAGTGGCTTTGGTTTGACATGAAAATATGTTATGTATAATTTATTATGTTTTTACAAAGATACATGATGAATTGTTGATGTTTGAATACGATGTTATATGATGAATTGTTGATGCTTGAATACGATGTTATATGATGAATTGTTGATGTTTGAATATAATATTAACGATGATCTGTGAAGTTGTTATAAGATGATTTAATATTGTTACTGATGATATATATACAATCGTATATGCATTATGTGAATTATAAGTGATGTTTTGAGACGATGATTACATTTTGATATTGTTATATGTTGTTAAGTTGATTTATGAAGTTGATATTGATGTTTATTATGAAGTTAATTATGATGATGATAATAATGATGCTACATGACCATTGTTATGATATGTTGATGATGTTTATGTTGTTAAATATAATTGTTGAATTATACGCTTAACATTATTGTTTGTGAATCTCACCCCTTCTGCTTGGAAATGTTGCTTTTCGTATGAGTAACTTGCAGGTGATTGAGAATAAGTAGCTGTTGATTGCTGTCGTGAGTGGCTATCTCTCACTGTGTCTTTAGGTACTCTGATACGTAATGAGATGAGAACTTTTGTGGCTATTTTCTATTCCTTACGTACTGCTTATGATTTTACATGACTATGATTTAGTTTTTGGATTATTACGAGATGTTTTGATGAGGTCTTCGTGCCAAGACTAATTATGTTGTTGAATTAAAATCCGCTGCGAAGTTTTTAAATATTTATGTTGACCAATTTATGAAGGATGAATTGTTATTTATTCCATTTATGATTTTTAAGAAGTGTAACATTCCGTTTATGTTGAATGACTCTGATTTATATGTGAAATTTTTTATGTTGGGAAAACGGGGTGTTACAGCTTTGGTCCCTTAACTAAAAAAAAGATTGTTTGAGTACTTTATCTTTATCTCTGTTACCTGTTTTGGTCCCTTCCGTTAAAAAAATTCAAAAAACCGTTAGGGTTTATATTATTCATCTTCTTTCTTCTCCTTCCATCATCTTCTTGATGATCTTCATCATAAACAACACAACAACCCAGATTTTTTTTTTTCATCATCATCTCTATCAAATTTATATACATAATCAATTTCATAACTCAATCAACAACCAATTTGTTCACTAAAAAAAAATCACTTTAATTTACCAAACAGCAATTTTTTTTTTAAACATTCATCATCTTCATCAAATAAACCCAGAAAAATTCCAAAAAAAATCATCATCTAACTTCACCAACTTCAATATCAAACCTAGAAAAATAAAATAAAAACCCAAGAATCCAATAATCCTCTTCATCAAATCAGCAAATCCTTCAATTTTTCCTCTTATATGTTGAATCTCAAACTCAAAGCCTCCTTCTTTAAATAATCATTTGTTGAATCTCAAACCCAAATCTTCAATTTTCTGACTTCTCTCTTTTCCCTGCAATTCTTCACCGAACTCTCTCTCAACCAATCTTCTTTCTCACGTCGGCCGCCGTCTTCTCTCTCCCCTTTCTCTTCCATTCTTCTGTTTCTTTTCGATCTCCCACTCTCCCTCTGTTGCCAGTCTCCCTTTCTGTCTCTGTCTCCCTCCCTCGCTTACTCTCTTCCCTGCAATTTTTTGTGAATGGTTTATGGGTTTAAAGGATAAAAAAAATGGATTTTTATAATCAAATTTTTGGGTTGTGTTATTGTTGTTGGTTCGAGAATTGATTGTTAGGTGAAGGTTAGGATTTGGTTGTATGGTTGCAAGAGAATGAATTTTTGGACATGGAAAGGTTTGAAGAGGGTTCAGAAATTTTCTGGAATTTATGGGTTTTGCTAATGAATGGAGATGATGAAAGTGATATGAATGTTAACAGGTTAAGATTTTTGGGTTTTCTGGGTACTTTTTATAAGGTTGTTGTGTTGTTGATGTTGAGGCAAAATCCCTAATTAATTTTAAAGATAATAAACCAATATGATTAAAGAATTAATGGACTTTGATTATTTCCTTGGTATTTAACTTGTGCTCTTGAGTGTTTTACTAAGACAGGAACAAGGCTTAAATCATACCAAGAATCAAGTAATCAAAGGACATTTGATTTCAAGATCTAACACTGAGATCAGAAAGTTAGATCAGAATGTTGCTCAGAGATCAGAATGTTCGCACAAGAGATCAGAAGGTTGCTTCTATACAAGCCCAGAATCTCAAGAACATAGATCAAGGTCATGCAAGGCACATGTGACATAAATAAATGTCAAGAGAAGTACTTCTGCATGGATCAAGCAATAAAGGCATCTATGATGATTAAAAGATTAATGGACTTTGATAGTTCTTGGTATTTGTGCATTCTTGAGTGATTAACCAAGACACAAACAAAGTTTAAATCATACCAAGATACAAGAAATCAAAGTACATTTGAATTCATGAACTAACTCTGAAGTTCAGAAAGTTAGTTCAGAATGTTGATCAGAAAGTTGATCAGAACGTTCTGATGATAGTCCAGAAGGTTGTTCATAAGCAAACCCAGATTCATCAAGAACGTGAAGAACATGCAAGCACACTTGACATGAATTAGAGGTCCAGAAAGGTACATCTACATGGATCTATCAACAATAAAGGCATGAACAAAGATTTATGTCAAAAGGATCTTTAATGTTCATCCAAGACTATGAACATTAAAGTACTAGGATTATTCCAATGAGAATATTATCCTAGATGTTGCATTCACTGCACTTCAGTCGTGTCTCTACTATTAGGATTGATTACATAAAAAGTAGTCTTACAAATCATCCTAAAGTAAGCACAAATGAAACATTCTGATGATCAGAATGTTCACTTCTGCACATGCTTCCAGCCATGAACAGTGTAGTTGGTAAAAAGAAGAAAAAGGTAACAAAAGGAAATCTTGCATCAGAGATAACTTGTACTCTGAACAAAATCAAGCAAATCTCCTAGAAGCATGGGCCTGAAGCTGCAGACCACTATCCTCTCTTTCCTGCACAAAGTCCAAGACAGATTTGGTTCACTTTATCCTACTTTTCCAGTAACTTTTGAAGCATATGGAGAAGCTATTTTTTGGAGGATAAAACTCAAACAAATCTCACATCACGTGCTGGGCAAGCCCAGAAATTCATCCAACATTCATCCATGATGAACCCAGATGAAGAACATCATGAATTTCCAACATTCTGATGAAGAACACAGCAACATTCTGATGTTCATCCTGGGAACGCAACAACATTCTGATGGTCAGAATGTTCACCCAGATTTTCAAGTAAAAGCTTGTGGGGCCCAGGACACGTGGCATAACACCATTGGACACCCTACAACGGCTATTTGAGCCCAAAGACTCTATAAATACAGATCTAAGGCTCAGCAAAACTTGCACCTTGCCAAAGCATTCAAATAAACAACTTGAAGATTGTTTAAAAGCTCTTGCAACAGAAATTGATCAATGGCTAAGGCTTTCATTTACTTAGTGCACATCAATACTCTTTGTTATCTCTTGCAAAGATAACTTCTCTTCCCCCCTCCTCTGTTTGATCCTCAAACATTCAAACTCCACACAAATTGCAAAGCATACAAGAAAACAACTTAATTTTGTTTGAAGCTTTTGCAAACTGAAATTGATCAATGACTAAGGCTTTCATTACTTAGTGCAAATCAATACTCTCTGTTATCTTCAAGATAACTTCTTCTTCTTTCTTCCTCTGTTTGTTTCTCAAACATTCAAACTCCAAACATCTTGTATACTCTCATCTAGCTTTAGGGGTACTAAAGTGTTAGTTTGAGCTGAAGGTGTAAAAGTCTAAGTGGGTAACTTAGGAAGAAGAAAAGAAAGTTTCATCTAGCTTTAGGGGTACTAAAGTGTTAGTTTGAGCAAAAGGTGCAAAAGTCTAAGTGGGTAACTTAGCAAAAAGGTGCAAGCCTGCTGAGGCTTAGAGAATACAGTTGATGTAATTGTTCAGGTGAACAAAATTGTAAGGTGCAGGATTTGAGAGGTTATCTCAAGCATCATAGTGGAAACTCTCACAAGATTGTGAGGAGTGGACTAACCCACATTGGGTGAACCACTATAAACTTCTGTGTGTTGATTCTCTCTTCCCTATACTCTTTACTTACTGCAAACACAAACACACACAAACACATTTACTTTGTTAAACTGTTTTTGCACTCAGACACCAGAACATTCTGAAGTCTGCTTTAAACTGTTTTTGCACTCAGACATCAGAACGTTTTGAAGTCTGCTATTAACTTAACTATTCCAAGTTTCCACTTGAGAATCATTTTTTAAGTTGCAGGATAATTTTTAAAGTGTCACAATTCAAACCCCCCCCCTTCCTTGTGACTATTTTATCCACTTCAATTGGCATCAGAGCCTGCCTCTATGGGTTGAGCACTTAACAGTGTATGAGGAAAAGATCCAGAAGGAAGTGATGTCAAAACCTGCAAATCAAAGTGCATGTCACATCTGAATGATCTCTGAAGAAGAAGATGCAAAGATGGCAACCAGAGATGATTCTGAAGAAAAAGAAGAAGTCAACACATGAGTAAAGACAAACACAAGAAGTGAAGAGGTAAGAAATTCTAATCCTTATCTTTTATATAAAGTGTTTAATAATATCTCATATGACTCATGCATTTTGTGTTAAAAGTTTGAACTTTTAAAATAATAACTTTTCTTGTAAAAAGAAAGAAAATGTGAAACTACTAATCTTGAATGATATATCTTAAAACCATTCAAAAATTGTAGCACTTTCGTTTTACTATATTTGAGAAACATAAGATTCTCAATAAGCAAAAATTGTAAGATTTATAAAAGTCTGAATTTTTAAAACAAAATGTTATTTTGAAAAGGGAAGTAATATTTTGAAAAAGGACATAACCAACCTTCTAAAGTCTGTTAAACCTTTTCAAAAATGTTGGTTTAGGATTCATAACCTATCACAAACAAAAAGTGAGAAGGTAATTGAAAAATGTTCACTTTGAAAAAGAATTCAAAATTTTGAACCTGTATGTTTCTCTTTAAAAAGAAACTTGAGAAAAATCATCATTCCAAAAAGACATTTTTATCCTAAATTAGATTGGTTTCAAAAGGTTGAGATTGGTAAAACAAAATGTTCTTATTACAACAAATCTGATTATCTTAAATCAGAATGTGGTCATAAGAAAGAATCTCTCAAAAAGAGAAACACTAACCTTCAAGGACCCAAAGTAATATGGGTACCAAAAGCTTTGTCAATCTGTGATGCAGGAATATTTTCTTCCAAGATTATATGTGGAGAAAATGTTCAAACACTAGAAGATAAGCAAATGGGATTTGCAACTAGTTTTGATCACAACACAGATGATCTAAAACTCAGACCTCAACACTGATGTGTTTCAAGATGATGGGAAAAACAGTTCAGACTGTTCAAGAAACATTTGAAATGGAAGATTAGAATGTTCAGGTGTTTGCAGATCAGAATGTTCAAGAAAATGCTCCTGATGCTGAAGCTACTCAATTCAAAAAAATTGAAAGCTTCAAAGTTCATCCCTCTGTTTTCAAGCAAGAACAAGAAGACTTCTCATATTCTATATGAATTGGATTTCACACTCACATTCAAGCATTTTAAGATGTCTCTGAAAAAGTGAAGTGTATGAGAAAGATTATCAAATCTTTAACATAAAGAATTTGACAACAATGAGGATTTTCCAACAATGGATCAAGACATCCCTGGAGAAACCTTCCAAGAAATTGCAGACATTGCTAAGGAAGCTGTTCAGAAAGTTGATGAAGCTCAGAATGTTGAACAACTTCAAAAGGAAGTTGATGTTGCTGAGTATGGAAGTCAGCAAGTTGAAGCAATACCTCAAACATTGAGATTGCAACCAATGAGGTTTGGGAAGCTGATGTAACTACTGAAACATGAATTCAAAAAAGTTAATGCAGCTACTAAAAAAAATGGAACTCAGAAAGTTGATGAAGTTCCTGCATAACAACTTCAGAAGGTTAAATGAAATTGAAGAAGCTTCTGAAAAATACCTCAGAAAGCTAACAAAGCTGGAAGTCTTTACTGGAGAAGGATCCTTTAAATCTTCTACCGCTGAAACAATTTCAAAATCTGAAGTGATGTTACAAACATCATGTGTGAACTCCAGTTTGATGAACAAGAAATTGTTCTAGAATCTGATGAGGATGAGCTAGCTGGAAATCAAGTTGGTTCTGATCTGAATGTGGAGGAACTCGGTTCAGACTTCAATACAAGTGTCTTTCAAGATTCTCAAATGGAAAATGATGGAACAATTTCTGCAACTCAAGTTCAGAATGTTCAAGAAAACATTCTATTTGATTGACCATGTGTCTACAGATCCTAAAACATCTGGATATGTTACAAGACACTCAGATCAGAAAAATGGAAAGACTAAGAAGAAGAAAAATCAACTGATGATTGAGCTACTTCAGAAGGTTATGCTTGGAGTTCTCCATCCAAATGAGAAAGTATTTCAAAGAAAGAGAAGCATGCTCTCTTCATTGAATCTCAAAGTAAGGAACATCATCTTATAAGGTACACATTTATTTGCACTATAATAAATATGATGATTGAATGCATGTTTAATATATGCTTATATCAAATGTTTAAACTTAAATGCAATAATTGTTTCATACTTTGATCACACTCCTTTCATGATGGTATGATACTCATTTACAACTGCACAAGTCATAATTGATGTTTAAAATCATTACATGATGTCTTATGCTTTAAATGTGTTACATCAATTTGTGAATACTTATCTTTTCACATTTGAAATAAATGATATTGATACATTTCTATCTGAATTATTAACATGAGTTGCAAACTAAATCATCATTGTTGATAGGGAGATTTATGTTTGATCATTAATGTTAAATCATGATTGTTCATTAATTTGAAACATAAAAAATGTCTAAATTTGTCAAACTTCAGAATAATCTGAAACAAGAAGATACTCACTTGTTTTTGATATGGTTTATGAAAATACCATTCTTCAAACATAATCCCAAAAGAATCTTATGTTTGAAATTCCCATTAGAAGATTTTTTATATACTTGATCTTCATGTTGATGCTGTGTATGATCTTGTTATAATCTTCAAATATTGCTCTAAGGTTTGCATATTTTGTTCTTAAACTTATATTGGCTTTGCTTTGAGCATAAAAGTTTGTTTAATTATCTTACTTTAATTGCCAAAATTGAAGACAAAGATAAAAGTGCAAACATCAATATGTGTGGGATTTCAAACATGTGCAAAAGAATCTCATTTAACTCCAGTTAAAAGGATTTTTTGAAATCTAGTAGGTACTACTGATCTTGGCCTTTGGTATAGAAAAGGTTCTTGTTTTGATCTTGTAGAATATGCTAATTATGCTGAAGACAAAGTTGAGAAGAAGAGTACAAGTGGCTTCTGTCAATTCTTGGGACAAGCATTAATTGAATGGTCTTGATACCATTGCATTCTCCACAACTGAAGCTGAGTGTGTATCTGCAGCTAGTTGCTGCTCTCAAATTTTGTGGGTAGGAAATCAGTTGAAAAATTACACACTAAGGTACACAAGTACTCCTATTTTTTTTTGTGATAATAAAAGTGCAATTAATCCTTTTAAGAATCCTATTTAGCATTCTAGGTCTAAACATATTGAAATAAAGCATCATTTCATTAGAGACCATGATCAGGAAAAGAATATTGCATTAAGCTTTGTTGATACTGAAAATCAACTAGCTGACTTTTTCACAAAATCCCTTGTTGAGGATAGATTCAATTTTCTTAAAGAAAAATTGTTAATCATGAAAAATCCCAATAAAGATTGATTACAGATCACTAAGGGCCTTAGACTAAACCCCTTGATGTCATCTGATGCAAATCAGATAGATCTATCTCAATCTGGACATTCATCAGAATGTTCTAGAGTTCAGAATGTTCCTGAGTTCAGAATGTTCATCAGGTCAGAATGTTCATGAATATCAGAATGTTCAAAACCTGAAATCTGGGTCAGAAATCTCATGCGTGAGATTTTGTGTTGATTTTCTCCAGAAATATTTCTATAATCTTAAGCATTTAATGCTTGGTTATAAGAAGTTACATTTAAGGCTTAACCACCATGTAAAACCTTAACTATCAAATCAACCAATCCCCTTTCACTTTTCAAAATGGCTACTTTCTTCTCTCTCTCCTGTCCGTTCCAACTTTTCCTCCTTTCCAATGTAACTGCTACTTTTTCCTCTTTCTTTTCATGTTTGGTCTATATAATCAGTAACAACTCTGATTATTTCACATCTACTTCAAATCCAAACTTCTTTCTTCTCATTTCCAAAATTTCAAATCACTCTGTTCTTCATTTTTTCGAAGAAACATGGCCAGAACCAAAACCACTCCAAAGTTCTCTGATGATGAAACAAGTCAAGTGAAACGTTCTCAATCACCACCACCAAACGACGCTGCTGGTCAATCCTCTGATCAACAACCTTTAAATGAAAACCATGTTCACACAATCCTTCTTGACGTCATTTACCCTGCTTTTGACGCTCCAAAATCTTCCCAATCAAAATCCTCTAAGAAACCCATCACCAAACCTAGACCCATTCCTACCAGACGATCAACTAGGATGAAGAAATCCTCAAAGGAACCAAAGGTCTCTCATGTGAATCTAGTCTCTGATGAAGAGAAGAAGACAGATTCAAGTGATGATGAAAAGGTAGAAGATTCTGAAGAGGAAATTGAAGAAGATCTTGAAGAAGAAATGGAAGTCCCTGAAGAGGAAGATGAAGAGAAAGTAGAAGAGGACTCTGAACAAACTCTCATTGAAATGGTTAAGGCTGCAAGAAAAACCTATAAGAAGGAAAAGAAAGTTGCTTCTCCTTCAGAGGAAAAACCTTCATCTCAGCATGATGGTGAAAATGCTGCAGAAGTAGATGAAGAAGATGTAGAGGCTGATGAAGATGAAGCTTCTTCTAAAAAGCATGGCAAAGGAAAGGATTTTGCCAAGGTTGCTGCAGTTATAAGGGCTCAAAGAGCAGAGAAGATTGCTCTCAGACCAATGAGCAGAACAAAATACTTTGAGTTTGGGAGTTTGGAAACAAAGGGGTGGAATCTGAAGGAGTTCACTGATCCACAAGGATGGACAAACTTTGTATCTTTGCAAGAACACACATATGAAGATCTGGTTAGAGAGTTCTACACCAACTTGACTGTGAAGCAGAAGAAGAATGAAAATGAGAACTTTCTCATCTCATCTGTCAAGGGTATTCAGATCACTGTAACTCAAGACTTTCTCTCTGAAGCCTTGAAAATCCCAAATGAAGGTAATAAGCTGTTTTCTTGTTCATGGTACAATGATGTTAGAGTTAACCGTAATCAACTCATAGTCAAGTATACCAAAGAAAATCACACCTTTAACTCCACAAATCTAGAGGATGTCCCAAAAATCCTTCACAACATGGTTAGACATACCCTAGTACCCAAATGTGGATCTTTTGATGTTGTCTCTGATATGGACCTATGCATCATCTACCACCTCATGAACAAAACCAAGCTGAACCTTCGCTTCATCATCATTCAACATATGATTGATTCCTGTTTGGCCTACAAACAAACAGTTGCTGGGTTACCCTATGGAATGCACCTAACCCCCATCTTTCAGAAAGCAAAAGTACCTCTTGAGGGAGAAAAACGTAAGCTTGACTTCATGAAGTTCACATCAAAGACTTTAGGTCAACTTCGCATCACCACCTCTAACATGCCATCCTTCACAACTTCTAATAAGAATGTTCAGAAAACCAGAAAGAAGAGAAAGGTAGAGGAAATCAGAGATGAATCTCCTAAGAATGAAGAAACCAGACCTTCCTCTCCACCAGAATTGGAAATGTTCTCTGAAATCTCCAAGCTTGCAAGGGAGACTGTTGAAGAAGGAAGCTCTCAGTTCAAAACTTTGCTTGAAGAGTCACTAACTGAAGATGATGCTCAGAAGGATAATGATGCATCTCTTCAAAGGGAAGCTGAGAATGTAAGCAAGCTATTGAGGCTCATAAAGGTATACCTCAAACTGCTGATGGAAACTCTGTTGATCTAGATCAAAGAGTTGAAGAAAATACTGAGAAGGAAACTCAGAATGTAGATGAAGATACTCAGGAAGTGGCTGAGATATTAGCTTCAAACATGTCAATTGAGGGAGATGTTCAAGTTGCACAAATGGAGTTCTCAACTGGGTTTGACCTTAACATTGAAGATGTCAATACTGACTTCAACAATGAAGTATTTCAAGATGGTCAGGAATCAACTGTGGCTCAGGAAGTTGTAATTCCTGAAGCTCAGAATGTTGAAGTCTCTGCAGCTCAGAATGTTGAAGTTTCTGCAGCTCAGAAGGTTGAAGTTTCTGCTGTTGGAGTTCAGAATGTGCAAGTTGCTGAACCCATTTAAGTTGATGAAAATTGTCCCTTTGTGGAAGTTGCTCCAAGAAACACAAACAGTTGATCAGAATGCTCAAGGTGCTGAGCTGAATCAACTCTTTGCTGATCAACACATTGATCAAAATGCTTCAAATGAGCCTGCTATGTCAGCAGATCCAATGCCTTTGGCCTCTGGATCTTTACCATCTGAAGAAGTTCAACGTATGGCTCAGACAGCTCAGAATGTTAACCTCTCTTCTTCAACTATGGGGTCTGTTGCTGGTGCAAGCAACTTCTAGGTCTCTGATCTTCCCACTCCAAACACCATTCCCTCATACACTCCACCACCACCACCAATGAAAACCACCACTACAAGCAAGCTTCCTAACATAGCTGCTCTTTTTGAATCCCTCAATACCTTTGTGACTGCCAACAAAGAGAAGGCTGAAGCTTCTGGTGCTGCTCCACCTGCTCCTCCCTCTAAACCTTCAAGGGCTGAGAAGCTAGCCTCTAGGGCACTCAGAGTCTCTACCAAGACTCACAAAATTGTCTGTGCTTTGGCTGATTGGACTGTCAAAGTCCATGCTCCTGGTTTGGCCATTCCTGGACCAACCTTTGTTGACCAATCCATCTTTGATGAAGAACCATCCTCTGATTCTGGGGATTCTACTCCCTGAATCTGTCTGTTTTATCCTCCCTATCCTTTTTGCAGATGACTAAAGGGGGAGAAGCTTTAGGATTTAAGGTCTTAAGTTTTTCTTAGTTTTAGGCCCTAAGTAGGTCTAGTGATCAATAGTTATTGGAGTTTTTAAACTTCATTCTTAAGTTTTTCTTAGTTTTAGGCCCTAAGTAGGTCTAGTGATCAATAGTTATTGGAGTTTTTAAACTTCATTTTTTGCTTGATCACATGCTATGAATTTCTTTTTTGTTTTGAACCATATGTATCATGTAATGTACTTCATGCTTTATATCAATGAATGAATATTGATTTTGGTTCAATCCTGCATATGTTTATTTTATGCAACATATTATGAAATTGAGGGGGAGCTTTTTAAAGTTCTTAAAAAACTCTGCATAATGGATTATAAAAATGAGGGGGAGCATTAAAATAAATTTTCAAGCTCTATTATTCTTCATATATATAATCAAAATCCTTAATCCTAAATCATAGGTTTATCATCTTCAAAAAGGGGGAGATTGTTGAGGCAAAATCCCTAATTAATTTTAAAGATAATAAACCAATATGATTAAAGAATTAATGGACTTTGATTATTTCCTTGGTATTTAACTTGTGCTCTTGAGTGTTTTACTAAGACAGGAACAAGGCTTAAATCATACCAAGAATCAAGTAATCAAAGGACATTTGATTTCAAGATCTAACACTGAGATCAGAAAGTTAGATCAGAATGTTGCTCAGAGATCAGAATGTTCGCACAAGAGATCAGAAGGTTGCTTCTATACAAGCCCAGAATCTCAAGAACATAGATCAAGGTCATGCAAGGCACATGTGACATAAATAAATGTCAAGAGAAGTACTTCTGCATGGATCAAGCAATAAAGGCATCTATGATGATTAAAAGATTAATGGACTTTGATAGTTCTTGGTATTTGTGCATTCTTGAGTGATTAACCAAGACACAAACAAAGTTTAAATCATACCAAGATACAAGAAATCAAAGTACATTTGAATTCATGAACTAACTCTGAAGTTCAGAAAGTTAGTTCAGAATGTTGATCAGAAAGTTGATCAGAACGTTCTGATGATAGTCCAGAAGGTTGTTCATAAGCAAACCCAGATTCATCAAGAACGTGAAGAACATGCAAGCACACTTGACATGAATTAGAGGTCCAGAAAGGTACATCTACATGGATCTATCAACAATAAAGGCATGAACAAAGATTTATGTCAAAAGGATCTTTAATGTTCATCCAAGACTATGAACATTAAAGTACTAGGATTATTCCAATGAGAATATTATCCTAGATGTTGCATTCACTGCACTTCAGTCGTGTCTCTACTATTAGGATTGATTACATAAAAAGTAGTCTTACAAATCATCCTAAAGTAAGCACAAATGAAACATTCTGATGATCAGAATGTTCACTTCTGCACATGCTTCCAGCCATGAACAGTGTAGTTGGTAAAAAGAAGAAAAAGGTAACAAAAGGAAATCTTGCATCAGAGATAACTTGTACTCTGAACAAAATCAAGCAAATCTCCTAGAAGCATGGTCCTGAAGCTGCAGACCACTATCCTCTCTTTCCTGCACAAAGTCCAAGACAGATTTGGTTCACTTTATCCTACTTTTCCAGTAACTTTTGACGCATATGGAGAAGCTATTTTTTGGAGGATAAAACTCAAACAAATCTCACATCACGTGCTGGGCAAGCCCAGAAATTCATCCAACATTCATCCATGATGAACCCAGATGAAGAACATCATGAATTTCCAACATTCTGATGAAGAACACAGCAACATTCTGATGTTCATCCTGGGAACGCAACAACATTCTGATGGTCAGAATGTTCACCCAGATTTTCAAGTAAAAGCTTGTGGGGCCCAGGACACGTGGCATAACACCATTGGACACCCTACAACGGCTATTTGAGCCCAAAGACTCTATAAATACAGATCTAAGGCTCAGCAAAACTTGCACCTTGCCAAAGCATTCAAATAAACAACTTGAAGATTGTTTAAAAGCTCTTGCAACAGAAATTGATCAATGGCTAAGGCTTTCATTTACTTAGTGCACATCAATACTCTTTGTTATCTCTTGCAAAGATAACTTCTCTTCCCCCCTCCTCTGTTTGATCCTCAAACATTCAAACTCCACACAAATTGCAAAGCATACAAGAAAACAACTTAATTTTGTTTGAAGCTTTTGCAAACTGAAATTGATCAATGACTAAGGCTTTCATTACTTAGTGCAAATCAATACTCTCTGTTATCTTCAAGATAACTTCTTCTTCTTTCTTCCTCTGTTTGTTTCTCAAACATTCAAACTCCAAACATCTTGTAAACTCTCATCTAGCTTTAGGGGTACTAAAGTGTTAGTTTGAGCTGAAGGTGTAAAAGTCTAAGTGGGTAACTTAGGAAGAAGAAAAGAAAGTTTCATCTAGCTTTAGGGGTACTAAAGTGTTAGTTTGAGCAAAAGGTGCAAAAGTCTAAGTGGGTAACTTAGCAAAAAGGTGCAAGCCTGCTGAGGCTTAGAGAATACAGTTGATGTAATTGTTCAGGTGAACAAAATTGTAAGGTGCAGGATTTGAGAGGTTATCTCAAGCATCATAGTGGAAACTCTCACAAGATTGTGAGGAGTGGACTAACCCACATTGGGTGAACCACTATAAACTTCTGTGTGTTGATTCTCTCTTCCCTATACTCTTTACTTACTGCAAACACAAACACACACAAACACATTTACTTTGTTAAACTGTTTTTGCACTCAGACACCAGAACATTCTGAAGTCTGCTTTAAACTGTTTTTGCACTCAGACATCAGAACGTTTTGAAGTCTGCTATTAACTTAACTATTCCAAGTTTCCACTTGAGAATCATTTTTTAAGTTGCAGGATAATTTTTAAAGGGTCACAATTCAAACCCCCCCCCCCCCCCCCCCCCCTTCCTTGTGACTATTTTATCCACTTCAGTTGATGATGAAGATCTTGAAGAAGATGATGGAAGGACAAGGAAGAAGATGAATAATATAAACCCTAACGGTTTTTTGAATTTTTTTAACGGAAGGGACCAAAACAGGTAACGGAGATAAAGATAAAGTACTCAAACAATCTTTTTTTTAGTTAAGGGACCAAAGTGATACCAAATAAATAGTTAAGGGACCAAGAGCGCATTTAAGCCTTATATTTATAACACTACCACTGCTTGTTACATTCACAATTGATCAATGGAGGAATTGATGAATGAAGGGAAAATCAGATGTAATTCCTTTTTCAATCTGATTCAGTGAGAAGAAAATTTCTATGACGTGAGTTTCTCTTATTCCTTTTTCTCTGTCGAAAGGTATATTATATTGTGTTGTATATAATTAGATTCAATCAAACTTTTCACTCTTTTCCAATAAGCAATAGTGTGCTCAGATTTATTAATTGCAGTTTTGATTGAAACAAAAATTGGTGTGATTTTGTTGTCTTGAGAAGCAAAGCATGACGAGGTTGAAGACAAGAGTTTGATTAGAGGCACTGTGACGGATGAACCTTAACGTTACTTTGATGTTTGTCTACACTTTTATGTCTATACATATTTCTGTTTTTTTTTTTATTTTATTTATTACTATAATACGTGTTTTCCAATGAATCATAAATAAAAAGTAAAAAATCCTTCAGAAAAATAAAATAATGAAAGGCAACTAAATTTTATGTCAGATTTATAAATTGTGTGTTTAAACATTCATTAAATCAAATGTTGTTGTGATTTTGATAGTAACTTTGATTTCATTTAATCTTATTTTAAATAAATTTTTTTTTTTGATTTAAGAGGTATCTAAGTCAAACTACACCTTTCTTAATACAACAAATAAAAAAAAAATACAAAATCGTGGTATATATGGTGGGATGTTACTACCCTTTCCTAACAACCACATTTCAACCAAGATCAAGTTATAAAAACATATTATTAACTAATGTGTAATTTTTATATTGATTGTTTCCAAAAGTGATGTGTTGGGCACAACCAATAAAAAAATTAAACATTATTTACTAATTTATTTTTGTAATTTGTCCTTGGTTCGAATATGGTTGTTACTAGAGGGTAGAGATGGGAATAGGCTAGGCCGAGCTAGGCTTTGTAAGGCATGAGCCTGGCCTGCCAATTTTTTTGAAGGCCTAAACCTGGCCTGCGGCCTGTCATAGGTTTACTTTTTAGGCCTGAGCCTGACCTTCTGAAAGCCTGATACGACCTGCTAGCCTGTTTAAAAGCCTGTTTCATATGAACATATTTAAATCAGCAATGTGATTTAAGTGTAAATAGACTAACAAACTAATATACCAATTAGATTAAACTCTCTTTTGATAATCAACATGAGTTTTTAGGGAATTTGACTATATATTGTATCATATTTCAGTTCTAGTTTATAATAATACATTTAAATATGCAAACAATTAATTTATACTAATAATTTTAAATTACTGAAAAAGTTAACACGTTTTTATTTTAATTCAAAGTACAAAATATAATATAATAATAAATAATATTATTCATATTTACTTAAATAGGCCGGCCTAATAGGCCTAAGAGGCTTTTTGAGTAGCCTGTGGCCTAGCCTATTAAGCTAAATAGGCTTTTAAAAAAGCCTAGGCCTTCTCTATTTAAGAAAAAAGCCTGGCCTGGCCTGGTCTGTCATAGGCTAGGCCGTAGGCCCCTGTAGGCCGGCCTGACCTATTTCCATCCCTACTAGAGGGTCATGACATAGCACCATATTTACGATTTTGTATTGGGGGTTTATGTGTAATTCAAATGTTTGTGTGATTTTGTTGTGTAGAGTAACATGATGAGTTTGAAGACATGCTGATCTTAGTTTGATTCCAACTTTGATTTGATTTAATTTTATTTAAAATAATTGTTTTCTTACAGTAACTTAGACGGGCGTACATAAAACACAATTAATTCTCAACACATAAATTTTTAATTTCCACCATTGCTAGCTTAGATGAGTGTTTATGAAGAACTCATTGACAATAGATGCATAGCTTAAAGGGTAATATTTCCTATGAAACTAATCACTGGCTCAATAAATTGTTAATCTCTTACACACTTATGATGCTGTAACTTGTAAACAATATCTTAAATCTAACATTGTTATGATCATAGTTGTCGAAGCTTTTCACATAGTCTGATGTGGTTAGTTTGAATTGAGTCATGCACATTTTTCTGTCGGCTGATTGTACTCAATATTCCATTGAGTGATATTTGATTTACCTTTTATATTTGTGTTTGTTAATGTGTGGTGTAAGACTTATAGGGATGACCATTCCACATTTCTTTATGTTCCTACAATAATAGATTTCGAATTAAGTTTCTGCCATTGTAAATCCCGGCTTACCAAATTCACGGCGGAACATGTTAACCTTTTGGCTAGTCTACCGTTCAGTGAATGATAGAAGTTTCTGCCATTGTAAATCTGGGCTTACCAATTTTGAATTTCTTAGGTTTAGGTACGAGGTTCTAGTTTTAACTGTGCATTTATATCTTTTCTTTTCCATTTTATAGTTTCTAATTATAGAAGCTTTCGTTGTTTTAAATCTAGGTTGTGAATTAGCATTATCTGATATCTGTGAGCAGTGTTTGTAATAGTGGTCTAGGATTGAGCACTGCTGCTGGTGCACCTGGTGATAGTGTTGGTGCATATGTTTCTCCTGCTATGGCTCCTAGTGCTCATTATGTTGTTGAACCACATTAATGGGACTTGAATACACTTGGTATATTTGTTTTTTACCTTCTATCCTTGGTTTTTTTTAATCTTGATTTTGCGTTATTATCATTGCATGATTGCTTGGATTGACTTGCAAGTCTAGCGAGCGAAACAGTTAATGGAGACCTTGGTGTCCTTATAATTGCTCCTGGTAGTGGTCTTGTTGCTCTTGTTCCTAAGTGGACTCTTCAACGGTGCATGCTCATGAACGGGACATCACTGTCATCACCATCAACCTGTGGAGGAACTGCATTGCTCATAAGTGCAATGAAGGTTTTCGGTTGTATTTCTTCTGTAGCTTATTTGATTACTACTACTTAGCTCACATATCTAGGTTTTTCTTATATGTATGGTCCCTAGAGAGGATGAGGGAATTCCTGTGAGTCCATATATTGTGAGGAAGGTTATTGAGAATACCTCAGTTCCCGTAGATAATTTACCTGAAGATAGATTCTCCACCGGACAAGGGCTTATGCAAGTTGACAAGTTAGTAATTTATGTGTTCTGAAAAGTTTTGACTTTAATTAGTAGGTTTTTAACTTGTGTTTATACTTATTCACAGTGGGCAGTGCAAGTAAATCCAAAGTTTTAAGAAGATGCGAGCAAGTTTGACGAAAAGATTCCTTTAAGGCATGTATTGACTATCTATTGCTCACTCATAGTCCTTTGTTAGATAGGTGTCAGTATAGTTAATTAAAAGAGACGACTAAAATTGGTAACAAAGATGTGTGAAACACAGTTTTGAATGAAATATTTATAAGGATGGAATACATGTTGAACTTTAAAATATAAGAATTTTGCTCTTCTTCCAACAAGTTTTGCTCCCACCCAACTAAAATGACTATAATATCTATGCGTGAATTAACTAACGCAAGTGTTAATCCTGCCTTAGTTAACTCATGATGCGTGACTTAACTCACGCAAGTGTAAATATATGCGTGAGTTATTAACTCACGCAACAATTAATACCCGCGTGGGTTAACTCACGCCCAGTCTCTGCAACATGCCAGAACAAGCAGAAACCTCTATTTTCCCTAATTTTTTCATTCATTCATTCAGTCAATTGCATACATTTTTCAACATTCATTTAATCAAGCATTCACTCATGATTAAATTACGAAAAGTAAAGGAATAAAATAATGGAAAATGTCATAAAAACGCCAAAAACACAAATGTAATAGGATTACATCCAAATCCGACAAAATGTCATAAAAAACTACAAATGTAAAAAAGTCATAATGCCAAAACGGTAATCCCGTGGACTCCTACTCCTCCTCGGAGCCGGCACCTCCTCCAGCACGCGATATTGTTGTCGGATGCACTCAATAACGCCGACAACAACATGATTTGAATACACATCAGGAATCTCCGTCATAGCAATGTCCACTATGCTTCTGACATCGTGGATGATCTGTAATGGGTTGGGAGGATGTCAGGCCCACTGCTGCTCAACAATAACCTCCTCGTAGGGAGGGACAGGACGAGGATGGGCATCAGCTGTGTAGTTAGGAATGGTCGCAGGGGGGTTCACAATAGGATGTGATACTCTACAGAACCATCTCATGTACCCCCTAGAATGGCTCCACGACTCGTCATGCGGAACTAGATCACCCCTCTCTTGCTGGTTGAGGACATGTAGAGCAAACTCCATGAGGCACAATGTCTGTAAGAGGCCTTGAACAATCTGGACATACCCGTACTACCTAAGAACTCGCTCTGGCAACTGACGGACCCTCCTGTCTTTGCTAGCCATTATCCATGCAAAGTACCAGCATATGTCCTGAACGGGCGTCACGTCTCATCGTCTATCGTACGGCCTCTAGATGACATGAGAATGCTCCAACGAATCAATGGCATCTCTGTAGTGTCCAGGATCAGCAAAGCCTCTAGGAGGTTTCCATTGATCCACAAGGGGGGCAAGAGCAGGGTCATACTCATCATTAGGATTCCTCGAAATGAGGTTTGTGAAGTGCGCCAAAGCCCATCCCTGCAAACACAAAGAAACAAATTTATATCAAGTATTATACAAACAACTATACATTTACGATCCAATAAGAAAAAAAAAACTATTACCACAAGTAAGGTCATGTAACCACCACATGAGCTCACAGAAGAGTCGGAGGTAAGAGATATATGTTCATATAGAAAAGTAAGTCTCATCCCGCCCCATGACCAGCTGCTCTACTTGCCGGCAAAAATGGTCCAGCCAAGCAGCCATAATGCAAGCCATCTTTACTTCAGCCTGCTCCGCATGCTCCTCCTCTGTGTCAGGTTCAATCAGCTAGCACCTATTCAGTTTACCAAAACTGACATGAGCACCACCTTGTCTTAGCACCTCCTTAGCAGCAGCATCCGCTGTAAAACGTAGGTCCTCTTGCATCATCTGTATCCCCTCGTCACGAGTTAACTCTTTATCAAGAAGGAGCCTCCCAATGATGGGGATGCCTAGGAGACAAGCCACATCATCTAGTGTGATGGTCATCTCCCCAACAGGTAAATGGAAGCCGCTGGTCTCCTCAAGCCATCTCTCTAACAAGGCACAAACGAACCCGTGAAAGAAGTTATCGTACCCAATATTCAAGAGGGGGGGGGGGGGGTAAGACCGTGTTAGCATATAAATTTAACAGGCTCATTTAATATGGTCAACATTTGTTTGACCGTTTTACTTTGCAGGAATCGAAAAGCTTTCTCATTGCAATTGAAGAATCTCGACGAAACATCAAGCCTAAGGCGCATAGTCAAAGTCTCGACGAAGCAAGGCTGAAAGATTATTCTCGCGTCGAAGTCAAGCAAAAGGGCGGGAAAGCACGATTTCAAGCAATGAAATGGTTTCCAAGTAGTGGAGACATGGGATATGTGGTTGTCCAAGATGGAGGAAGTGCTGATCATGGAGTTAGTGGTTCGCCATCTAGGTTTTAGTATAAATAAGAGTTTCCAAGCCAGAAAATGGGTCGCAAATCATATACAGAATTGTACAACACTCAAACTACCGACATCTAGGGAAACGAGTTATACAGAATCTATGTAAACTGATTTGTAGACCACCCCTTTTATTTTAATGCAATGCATTTTACCTTTTCTTTGAGTTTACGTACGTAAACTTACTTTTATATTTCTTTTATTTACTTTGTTTTAAGCTTTCAAACCCGTCCTGCTCTCTAAGCAACCTGAGTGCATTTCATGGCCTTTTTCAAACCTTTTCCTATAAACAAAACCTTTGCACAACGGTCTTGAGATTTCTAGTTCGACCTCGCTTGTAATAATCAGAACTAGCCCTGTTTGCCAAAATCACAGGCAAACAAATTGGCACGCCCAGCGAGACCCAGTTTGTGCAATTGATTTTCAAAAACTTTTTTCAAAATCAAAAACTTTTTTCAAAAACTTTTTCAAAAATCCATCTCTTTACAGAGATCCATTTTTAGAATTTTGTTACTATTTATGGGTAACTTTATTACTAAAAACACCAATATTTTTTGCGTATGCATTTGAGAAGTGGTAAATCTATGGCTCGTGCCAGTTCATAATCTTTACAATCATCTTCACAAGCACAAACTTTACAAGCGACCTCTCCTTTGGGAGATTTAAACGTGTCAACCCCTGTGGGGGCAACCATGGTTATGCCAGGCTCGACAGAAATGGGAGTAACCGCTCCTTCAACCGTTTCTACATCCACTCAAATGACACGACCAGAAATGGGGACCGTTATACCCTCATTCACCGCTGGTGTTCCTTCGACTACCAGCATGTTGTTCTAGTGCTCCATCAAATAGGCCTAGACTTGATGATCGAAATTTAAATGTACATAACGTTTCGAGGGAACAACCGTATGGTATGCCAACTTCAATGATGGCAAATGTATATAATAGTGCTTCCGTTTTTGTAGACCAAGCAAATCCGTTCACTATGCACAACGTACATAGTCCCTCAAGTTCTAGTATTTTTGGTCAGAAGACTCTACCACCATTGACAACAGCTTCGATGAATATGTTGAGACAACAAATGGACGAGAGTAACCACAAAATGGTTAATTTGTTAACACAACAAATTGGTACTGTGTTTAATCCTTTGATAAGGGAGACAAACCGGAGTTACCAAGCCTTAACCACACAAATTGGGAGAATAATAGATTTCTTTGCACCCCCACAACCGGTTTACCAACCGGTTACACAAATACAAAATCAACAACCGTTGCGGTTAGTTGAACCAATGGTTTAGAGGTAACAACATGTGCCTCAGCCCCAACCGGTCGAACCATTAATACAAGGTCAACCTGAAGCGATCTTGGTGGATAGAAATGATAATGCCGATGAAGTTTTTAGGAATGTCCAACAACAAAACATAGGAATGCATAACAATATAGCTAATTTGGTCAAAAATATAATGGCTCAAAATGGTTTAAATATTGGTCTGTATAGGCCAAACTTTGTTTCTCCTTTGTCGGAATTGGTGTTACAATATGAACTTCATAGGGGTTATAAAATTCCTAAGTTCACTAAATTTGCAGGGGATACCAGTGAGTTCATTGTCAAACATATCGCAAAATATTTAACGGAGGCAGGAGACCTAGCCAATGATGAGAATTTGAGGTTGAAATTCTTCCCCAATTCTCTAACAAAGAATGCCTTCACATGGTTTACTACTCTTGCACCGCATTCGATCCAACATTTGACTGATTTGGAACGGTTATTCCATGAGCAATTCTACATGGGCCAATCTAAGATAAGTCTAAAAGAATTGGCGAGCCTCAAGATAAGTTCCACTGAATCCATTGATGATTATCTCAATAGATTCAGATTATTAAAGGCAAGATGTTTCACTCATGTGCCTAAACACGAGTTAGTCGAAATGGCCGCTGGTGGCCTAGATTATTCCATTCGGGAGAAATTAGACTTTCAACACTTGAGAGATATGGCCCGATTGGCTGATAGATGTCAAAAGACTAAAGGCTGAAAAACCAGAACTCAGAAACATTTCTGGAAACAAAAGGTTGCTTATATCGCATCAGACGAAAGCAACCAAGAATTCGACATAGCTTTTGGTGATGTCGAAATAGAGGAGGTTGATATTGCTGAGTTAAAACCAGGGCCCCTTATACGTGAAAATCGTTAAGGCCTTTCGATGGGAATAATCCAGTCGAAACAAGCAATGAAAGATATGTCCCCAAGACAGCCAAATGCGATGAGATTTATGATATTTTAATTGCTGATGGTCAAGTGGTAGCACCTAAGGATGTAAAAATCCCACCACTAGAACAACGTCATAAAAGAGGTTTTTGTAAATATCATAACTTCTTGGGACATAACACCTCTCGATGTTCCCTTTTCAGGGATTTGGCTCAGAAGGGTCTTAATGTAGGTAGATTGAAGTTCGGAAACAGGCCAAAGCCTCAAATGCAAGTAGACTCTGATCCTTTGAAGGAGGCGAGCATGATGTACACTAACAGTGCATGTTGCAATATGGTTGAAGCAATCATTGATGCTATCGAAGACTTATCTGTCGAAGCAGAAGTAGAAACGGAAGTTAATGTTGCAGAGTCTCAAATGGTGGACATCACTAAAAATGAAGAACACATCAAAGAGATTGCTTCAGAACATCAGTTCGATGAGAAGCAAAAAACAGCCTATCCTGCAGCTGAAGAAGAGTTGATTGATTACCTCAATTGATGTAAGCTGGAGAATTATGAGGTAATGCTCTGTCCCAAATGTAGTGTTGTGTTTGACTAAGAGGCATCTAAAGGCCTCGAAGGTTCTATCCCAAAACCTAAGAAAAGAGGGAAATGGTCTGGTGATCATACGCCTAAGTTTTCCATTACAAAGAGTTATATTCCTTTCATCAATAACTCTTCGACCACCAATTATGTCAATCAAAGTGGTCAAGGAAAAGCCTTAGTCCCTTATGCACCTAAGCAAAAATGGGTCCAGTCGAACCATAAGAGTGTGCAACATGGGAAGAACAATGTGGTGAAAAGAAACACCAGTGTTGTGAATAACAACAAAAATGGTACTGTCTTTGAGTCAAGGAAGTTTGCTTATTGCAACAACTACAAGGGAAAGAATCCCATGACAAGAGCTCAATGGAGAAGGTACCAGAGATCTAAAAAAGGCATTTCTACAAGCCTTGAAGATGAGACTGTTGACCCAAAGGGTGATCAGAGAATGGTCGAATCAAAAAGAAGACTAGCGAAAGAGAGGTTGTCTCTTCCTGTTGAAGAAGATCCTAATGGGGATAATGAGTTAGGATCAAGGTTTATAGACTCAGAACCAGACTTCGATGTCATATGTAATTTGGCTTCCATTTTACCAGCCGAATATGATATGATATCTGAAGTTGATGATTCAGAGGAAGAGTTCGATCCCAAAGACATGAGGGAGTACAAACCGATGTGCTATTTTGTGAATAATAGCTCTGAAGATAATCGGAAAGCCATCTTTGAACAGCCTGATGATTCGATGAAGAGTCATCTCAAACCTTTGTTCATCAAAGCCAAAGTGGATGAGATCGGTGTTAACAAAGTGTTGGTCGACGGTGGTGCCACAGTCAATCTGAAGCATCAATCCTTACTCAAAAGGATTGGTAAGATCGACAAAGATTTGAAGCCACATAATGTGATTCTTTCGAATTATGAAGGGATGGCTGGTCATTCCATTGGTGCCCTCCAAGTAAGCTTAACAGTGGGAACCATTGTTAGACCAACTTTGTTCATGGTGGTCCCATCGAAAGCTAACTTCAACTTGTTGTTGGGGAGAGAATGTATTCATAGGATAGGCATTGTTCCCTCATCCATGCACCAAAGAATCTCGATTTGGAGAGATGATGGTACGGTCGAAAATATTGAGGCTGACCAAAGCTATTTTCTTGCTGAAGTGAATCAAATCACAAGAAAGACTTTTGACAAGAATTTAGCGAATATTGCTCCATGTTCATCTGCAAAGTCTAATGATACCAATCAAGTAGATGCAAGTTCTGTGAAACTCCATCCAACTCATGGTTTCATGTGGGAAAGGGAGAAGTTCGACACAAAATTGGATATAGAAGATCTGAATTCCCTAACCTTATGGAATGACGAAGATGATCATTGCATCTAAACAAGATGCTTAGAACATAATCACGGTTGTTTAGCTGAATGTGAGATAAAGAAAGCCTTAGTGGATGATGTGTAGTAAGAGATGGTTAGGAGACCATTAATGAAGATATTATGGAAACACTTGAGTTTAGGCTTAAGAAATTTTGGTCAATTGGCCATAAATTTGATTGTATCTTTGATTAGGAATTGATGTGATTCCTTAGTTGAAAATCAAATGGTGAAATTTGGCATGAGTTTCCTTTAAGAATCAAAAGTTTAAGTATGAAAACCATAAGAAGTGGGTGAAAACCAAAATAGATATAATTCTTGTTCGGAACCCGTATGGCAAATTTGCCAATATCAAAATTTGGGGGCAAGCAATTCTGTTTATTAAAGTTTACTTACAACTTTGGTTTGTTTGCAAATTCTTACTCGGGTTGCAAATAATTCTTATCTTAAACAATTGAGGTTCTTTACCATTTTACAAATCGTCAAAGGAATTCGATTTCTTTGATAAATATGTCAAAATAAAGGCATGTATTGAGAATATGAGCCTAAATTGCGTGAAATAAAAGCACAAACATTAACTTTCGACAAAAGGGAAAAACACTCGTCTTTGAAATTAATAGGACAGTACAAAGCACGGCCAAACTATTACAAAATTGGACATTGTTATGTCTCAACACAATACACAACAACACCAACATTAAAAGAACAAAAGACATAGTGGCTGAGCCAAAAGGCAAGAAAAGCAATGTGCTCTTTGTCAGAAACTTCAATGGTGTTTTTATCGAAGTGTTTGTTTATGAATGCCCCATAAGCAACTACGTCCAAGTTGAAGTTTGTCTTGTTATCTTGATCAGGATCATAAGATTCGCCGATTGGGGGCAGTCCAGTAATGGCAGCTACGTCGAATAGGGTAGGTGTCAAGGGAGTTGCATGGTGTTGGTGAAACTTTCATAAAAGTGCATTGCAGTCAAAATGAGGTTTTCATCATAATTTAATCCAGTTCTGGAAATTTGGATTAGATTGTAAATGCCTAAGGCTCTCCAGAATGAGGCTTTCTTCGATTCTACTTTCTTTAACTAATTCAGAAAGGCAGGGGCATGAAGGGCTGAAGGAGAAGATCTAAAGACCCGGTGGGCCATATAAGACATATTGGGGATATCCTCCGAAAAGACTAAGGGTTTTCGACCTTCATAGCCAGGAAAATTTTCCTCAAGTTCTGGAGTTTTCAGTTCAAGATCTGGGTAATGTAACACCCTATTTCTATTAAAGCGATAAAACACGCGAATATAGAAAATATTCAAGAAATAGACGCTACGTCTCAACAAAACCAAAACATCATATATATATATATATATATATATATATATATATATAATACCTAAACAATCACAGCGAATACAAATCATTTATCTCCAACATAAACATGCCATGGTAATCAATACATCATCATATAAAATCCTCCAAGTCCCGACAAGTGGGAAATGTCAACAACATAAAAACAGAATCCAACAATAACATAAAGACACTACAGCCTAATCAGAGCCTAAACCTACGACTCCAACCGATAAAGGAGAAAGCTCCCGTTATCCAGGCACTCACTAAAAGCAACTACTCCTGCACAACGTCTACCCATCCATACAAACAGGTAGGCGGTCGAACCACTGAAGGTTATCTTTACATCAATCATAATTAATAATAAACAACTTGGCATAAATACATCAAATCAATTCAGTTCAATTCCATTCTTCACCAATCATTATGAACAATTAACCTCCAACTACACATTCACACAACAATATCAATCATCACAAGTATGTATACATCAATCACACTATCATCACATTCATCATCCAATACAACAATTACGACTTATGCTATAATGATATGCACCTAGACTCGACACATATATGCATGTGGTACCAAATCTCTTTAAGGTCGTCACCCATGATGCAACAAAAACATCATTATCAACGGCTATAGTCAACGGAAATTTGGATATAACATCCGACACGACATATGATGCATGAACATATGACTCAATCCACTATGCATATGTTCATAACAATTCAACGGCTATATTCAACGACTATAATCAACGGCTATACCCAACGGCTATCATCAACATATAACTTTATCATAAAGTTCAACAACTCCATTCAATACAACATATGATAACAAACATCATATTCATCACCTAACAATCATGCATGCATCTTCTTACAATCATATCAAACTAACCATAGAGGATTTATAAAGCATTCGGCTCTTAAAACCATTTTCATCAAAATTCGTCTCTAACTTCACCATTTCAAAATAATTGAAGCAATTAAACCAAAACCAAGTAAACAAGATCCAATGCCTTAACTAAGTATACCTCTAGGCCACATATAAGTGCAGTAGGGCATACAGTTACGTTTAACCGGATAAATACGACGGAATCATGAAAATCACGAAGTTCGTCTCTCTTTATCATTTTTCAAGAAATTCCCATTTTCAATTCAAAACAAGTTAGATCCATAACATCATAGTTTAAATATCATTAAACACCTTAATTGAACTCATAGAACATAAGTTTGAAGTTAAGAAACTATCCATGAGGTTTGGGTCGACTTAGAAATAGTTATACGAATTTTTTGTAAAATTTCACTAAGACCTCTTAGGAGTATTTTCCTCATAACTCAAAAACCAAAAATCATTTTCATGTGAAACCAACGGCGTTAGAAAGGTAACATCCTTACCTACAACTTTCGTGTTTACACCTAAGGCCAATTCTGCACTGATCAACACCAGTTTTCATTTCAAATTCGGGGTTATGCTGAATTTTCATAAAGTTTTACTAAGACCCACTTGGAGTATTTTCATCATAACTCAAAATCTAAAAATAATTTTTGTCAAACCAAGACCATTGGAAAGCTAAAACAATTATCTAAAACTTTCATGTTTACACCAAAAGCCAGTTCAAAACATAAACGAGGGAAAAAGACACAAGAACGCGAAACAGAGAATGCTGTCACTGGGCAATTTCGCTGATAGCGAAATTTTTCGCTATTAGCAAAAAAGTTCCAGACAGTTTCGCTATTAGCGAGTTTCTTAGCGAATTTCCCCTGTAGTTACGGGTTTGACACCATTTTTCACCCAAAAACCCAAATTTTGATCCCCAACATCCAGATTTGCTCTCAAAGGTTGTTTACAGGTATATGTACTCAAAAGGGCTTTCAAAAACACAACCAAACATGAAATCAAACACCATTCCAAACAATTCAGCAAATCAACCCATTTTTTTACAAAACCTTCAACAACCATTCAATTCTCATCATAATCCACCAATACATGATTCCCAAAGCATCAATTCATCAACACATCTAACAACAACAACAACATCTAATCATGATTTCATCGACAATATAACAACCACAACTTCATCCTCCATCATAATCATTCAAAAACATGGCATATACATATAAACCCATTTTGACATACAAATTCAACAACAACAACACAATTATCATTCAATTCATGTATATAATCATGTCACCAAAATTAAGCACGAATTTCTACAACCAATTTCAAATTATCCACTTAAACAAAGAATAGGGAAGAACAACAACTATTAATTATGCTTGAATTCTAACCCCCTTACCTTAATTCTTCACAATCACCAACTAAGGCTTCACTTTAGCTCCCAAAGCTTGAATGTCTAGCTCCCTCTAGCTCTCTCTAGATCTTCCTCTTCAAACCCTTATCATCTCTTGCCTTTTCTCTCTCTACTTCTTCTCTTAAAATGAAAAATGATGGTGTAAACCCTATTTCTCTCTAACACTAGAGTTTATATAGGCTCTACATAATTGGGCTCAACTAACAATGCCTTAATAGGCCTAACCCATTACTAATCTAATTCAAAATGTTACTACTCACTTAACAGTAAAATGAAATAATAACGGTCACTTACCGGTTATAAATAAATTACTACACTCTCTAGCAACCTAGTAAAATAATACTAGCTCTCACTAAGCACTAAAAATAATCTTCATCAAAATTACTAAACTACCCCTACTCACAAAATGCCCAAAATACCCCTGAGTCCAAAATGACTAAAATACCCTTCTAACACCAAATTCTACAAATCCCAACCAAAATACAGACAGAGGCAAATAATCACATACGAGCACATATAAATGCACATAAAAGCAATTAAATAAATCTAGCGAAAAATCTGGCTGTTACAACTCTCCCCCACTAAAAAGAGTTTTTGCCCTCGACAATTACCTGAAGGAAACATATCCGGGTACGAAACCTTCATCCTACTCTCCGATTCCCAAGTGGCACTCTCACCAGTCGGTCCAACTCAAATCACTTTAACCAAAACGATCTCCTTGCCACGCAAACGCTTCACTTCACGATCCTCAATCCTAACTGGCCAAGTCTCAATAGTCAAATTATCTCTTACTTCCAAATCATCCACTTGAATCACATGAGACGCATCATACAAATACTTCCGCAACTGCGACACATGAAACACATCATGAAGATTCGACAAAGATGGTGGTAACGCAATCCGATACGCTACAACCCCAACCTTCTCAATGATCTCAAACGGTCCAATAAAACGAGGAGTCAACTTCCGACACTTCAAAGCACGACCAACACCGGTTACAAGATTTACTCTCAAAAACACATGATGACCTACCTGAAACTCATTGTCCTTCCTCCTCTTATCATGATAACTCTTCTGCTTACTCTGAGAAACTCTCATCTTCTCTTGAATCATCTTAACCTTTCCCATAGTCTCTTGCACAACTTCCGGTCCTAACAAAGCACTTTCACCTGACTCATACCAACACAACGGCGTCCTACACCTCCGACCATACAAAGCTTCAAACGGTGCCATTCCGATACTAGAATGAAAACTGTTGTTGTAAGTAAACTCAATCAACGGTAAACATTCGACCCAACTAACACCTTGTTCCAACACACAAGCTCTCAACAAATCTTCCAAACTCTGAATAGTCCTCTCCGTCTGACCATCAGTCTGGGGATGATAAGCAGAACTCAACCTCAACTTAGACCCCAAAGTTGCCTGCAAGCTCTCCCAAAACTTAGAAGTAAACCTCGGATCCCGATTCGACACAATACTAGAAGGAATGCCATGCAACCTAACAATCTGCTCAATGTAGATCTCAGCCAACTTTACCGCAGACATACTGGTCTTGATAGGAACAAAATGTGCCGACTTCGTCAACCGATCAACAATCACCTAAATCGAATCAAAACCCTTCACTGTCTTCGGCAACGCTCCAACAAAATCCATAGAGATACTATCCCATTTCCACTCTGGCACAAACAACGGTTACATCAAACCCGACGGCTTCTGATGTTCAATCTTAGACTTCTGACAAACCAAACAAGCATACACAAACTCTGCGATCTCCTTCTTCATTCCAGGCCACCAAAACAACCTCTTCAAATCCTGATACATCTTAGTCGCTCCTGGATGAATACTCAAACTACTCCTGTGACCTTCTTCCAAAATTCGTCTCTTAAGGTCAAGAACATCTGGTACACAGACACGATCACGAAACATCAAAACACTGTTTTCATCCAATCTAAAATCTCCACCTTTACCTTGATTAACCAACAGCACTCGATCTACAAGTTCCAAATCTTCCTTCTAACCATTCTTAATCTCTTCCAAAATATTACTCGTCAGCTTCAACATTCCCAACCTCATACCATCCGGCGTCAACTCACTAACCAAACTCAAATCTTAAAACTGCTCAATCAATTCCAACTCTTTCACCATCAAAGCAGACATATGTAATGACTTCCTACTCAAAGCGTCGGCAACAACATTCGCCTTTCCAGGATGATAACTCAACTAAAAATCAAAATCTTTAAGATACTCCAACCATATTCTTTGCCTCATATTCAACTCCTTCTGATCAAACAAGTACTTCAAACTCTTGTGGTCACTGAACACTTCAAACTTAGAACCATACAAATAATGTCTCCAAATCTTCAACACATACACAACGGCCGCTAATTCCAAATCATGAGTCAGATAATTCTTCTCATGCACTTTCAACTGCCTCGACGCATAAGCCACAACCTGACGATTCTGCATAAGCACACCACCGAGACCCATCTTAGAAGCATCACAATACACAACAAACGATTCCTTCAGATTCGGCAAAATCAACACTGGAGCTGAAGTTAGCCTCTTCTTTAACTCTTGGAAATTCTTCTCACACTTAGCATCCCAAACATAAGCTTTTCATTTCCGAGTCAACTGCGTCAATGGCAACGCCAACTTAGAAAATCCCTCAATGAACCTTCGATAATAACCTGCCAATCCAAGAAAGTTTCTAACTTCAAAAACAGACTTACGTGACTCCCACTGAAACACTTCATCAACGTTCGACGGATCCACGACAATACCACCTTTAGAAATCACATGACCAAGGAAACTCACTTCCCGCAACCAAAACTTACACTTCGACAACTTAGCAAACAACTTCTTCTCCTTCAAGACTCCCAACACAATCCTCAAATGCTCAGCATGCTCTTCTTCAGACTTCGAATACACCAAAATATCATCTATAAACACCACCACAAAACGGTCCAAAAAAGGATGAAATATTCTATTCATATACTCCATGAAGACACCTGGCGCATCAGATACTCCAAATGGCATCACAGAATACTCATAATGTCCATACCTCGTTCGGAACGCAGTTTTGGATATATCTTCCGCCATTACTCTAATCTGATGATATCCTGATCTCAAATCAATCTTGCTGAACACTTCCGCACCAACCAACCGATCCATCAAATCATCAATCCTCGGAAGTGGATACCGATTCTTAATCGTCACCTTGTTCAACTGCCGATAATCCACACACAACCTCATGCTTCCATCCTTCTTCTTAACCAACAACACAGGAGCACCCCACGGAGAAACACTCGGCCTGATGAATTGCTTCTCGAGCAACTCTTCCAACTGCTGCTTCAACTCACCCAACTCTGATGCAGACATCCGATACGGCGCAATCGAAATAGGACTTGTTCCTGGTACCAAATCAATTGCAAACTCAACTTCCCTCTCCGGCGGTAACTCAGTAACGTCGTCTGGAAAAACTTCTGGAAACTCTTGCACTACCGGCAAATCACCAACTCCTTTCTCACTACTCTCTTTCAAGGAAGCAAACATCATAAACACACTAGCTTCACTGTCCAAGGACTTCTTCAATTGCTCCGCAGTCAAGAACTTCCCTCCTTCCTCAGCTACTGGCTTAGAAAACGTTATACTCTTGGTCAAACAATTAATGTTAACACCAAAAGTCAACATCCAGTCCATACAAAAAATCACGTCCATATGCTTCAACGGAAGACACACAAGATCCAACTCAAACTCAATGTTACCAAAACTAACAGGGCACTTAGCACACACTAAGGAAGTAGTCATCGAACCACTAGCCGGGGTGTCGATAACCATCCCTCGAGACAACGGAGTCACAACCAAACCCAAACGCTCAACACAACTAACCGCGATAAAAGAATGAGTAGCACCAGTATCAATAATTGCAATCAAAGGAGTACTATTGATAAAACACATACCTCGGATGAGATTATCCGGATGCTCCACCTCTTCCGCATTCAATGCAAACACCTTCCCCGCTGCCTTCTTCGGCTTGGTACACTTAGTACTGAGATGACGCTCTTCACCACAATTGAAACAGGTAATATCTATCTTGCACTCAAACGCCTTGTGACCTGCTTTCCCACACTTGTAGCAATTATCACCCTTCTTGCAATCATTAGCAAAATGACCCAAGATTCCACACTTGTAGCACCTCACCTCAGCAACATTAGGCTTAGAGCCTCCCCCAGATTCTTTCTTCTTTCCTTTGTCCTTGTAGTACGGCTTCCCAAATCCATGACCTTTTCCGTTCTTCTTATTCATCTCCTTATAATGGTTCACCTTGACCCTTCCGACATCATCAAACATATGATACTTATGCACCAAAGTATCAAAATCACGGATTTCCTAAATACACATATTCTGGTAGATATCGGGCCTCAAACCGCTCTCAAACTTCACACACTTAGAAACCATCGCATCCTTAGTGTTGATGTACGGACAAAACCTCGAAAGCTCCTCAAACTTGGCTGCATACTCAGCCATTGAACGGTTCTCTTGCTTCAAGTTCAAGAATTCCACTTCCTTCTTGGTCCTCAAATCCTCAGGAACGTACTTCCTCAAAAACTCAGTCTTGAACCTAGCCCAAGTCACAGCCTCTCCACTAGCCTCAAGCCTCCCCTTGGCATTGGTCCACCAATACTCAGCCTCCTCAGCAAGCATATGAGTAACCATTCTAACCTTCTGATCCTCGCTAGTTACAATAGCACGAAAGATCCTCTCCATGGCTTGCATCCATGTCTGAGCTCCATCCGGGTCATACCTACCCTTGAACGTCGGCGGACTGTTTCGCAAGAAACGATCAAGCCTCCGCTTCTCCAGGATCACGATGACCAAGCGCCGCCTGCTCGTTAGCCTGACCCAACACCTGAGCCATCGAAGCCAAAGCCTGCGCAATCGCCGCATCATCTCTACCAACGGCCATCTCACTTCTACACAAAACCAACCAACAGATAAGAACAACAGCACAACAAAACATGTACCGAAGGTAGTCCATCACCATTCATGTACAAACAGGAAAATCAACGAATACTAGTTCGGACAAGACTGACCACAGCTCTGATACCAACTTGTAACACCCTATTTCTATTAAAGCGATAAAACAAGCGAATATAGCAAATATTCAAGAAATAGACGCTACGTCTCAACAAAACCAAAACATCACACACACACATATATATATATATATATATATATATATATATATATATATATATATATATATTTATATAATACCTCAACAATCACAGCGGATACAAATCATTTATCTCCAACATAAACATGGCATGGTCATCAATACATCATCATATAAAATCCTCCAAGTCCCGACAAGTGGGAAATGTCAACAACATAAAAACAGAATCCAACAATAACATAAAGACACTACAGCCTAATGAGAGCGTAAACCTACAACTCCAACTGATAAAGGAGAAAGCTCCCGTTATCCAGGCACTCACCAAAAGCAACTACACCTACACAACGTCTACCCATCCATACAGACAGGTAGGCAGTCAAACCACTGAAGATTAGCTTTACATCAATCATAATTAATAATAAACAACTTGGGATAAATACATCAAATCAATTCAGTTCAATTCCATTCTTCACCAATCATTATGAACAATTAACCTCCAACTACACATTCACACAACAATATCAATCATCACAAGTATGTATACATCAATCACACTATCATCACATTCATCATCCAATACAACAATTACGACTCATGCTATAATGATATGCGCCTAGACTCGACACATATATGAATGTGGTACCAAATCTCCTCAAGGTCGTCACCCATGATGCAACAAAAACATCATTATCAACGGCTATAGTCAACGGAAATATGGATATAACATCCGACACGACATATGATGCATGAACATATGACTCAATCCACTATGCATATGTTCATAACAATTCAACGACTATATTCAACGATTATAATCAACGGCTATACCAAACGGCTATCATCAACATATAACTTTATCATAAAGTTCAACAACTCCATTCAATACAACATATGATAACAAACATCATATTCATCACCTAACAATCATGCATGCATCTTCTTACAATCATATCAAACTAACCATAGATGATTTATAAAGCATTCGGCTCTTAAAACCATTTTCATCAAAATTTGTCTCTACCATCACCATTTCAAATTAATTGAAGCAATTAAACCAAAACCAAGTAAACAAGATCCAATGCCTCAACTAAGTATACCTCTAGGCCACATATAAGTGCAGTAGGGCATACGGTTACGTTTAACGGGCTAAATACGACGAAATCATGAAAATCACGAAGTTCGTCTCTCTTTATCATTTTTCAAGAAATTCCCATTTTCAATTCAAAACAAGTTAGATCCATCACATCATAGTTTAAATATCATTAAACACCTTAATTGAACTCGTAGAACATAAGTTTGAAGTTAAGAAACAATCCATGAGGTTTGGGTCGACTTAGAAATAGTTATACGGATTTTTTGTAAAATTTCACTAAGACCTCTTAGGAGTATTTTCCTCATAACTCAAAAACCAAAAATCATTTTCATGTGAAACCAACGGTGTTAGAAAGGTAACATCCTTACCTACAACTTTCGTGTTTACACCTAAGGCCAATTCTGCACTGATCAACACCAGTTTTCATTTCAAATTCGGGGTTATGCTGAATTTTCATAAAGTTTTACTAAGACCCACTTGGAGTATATTCATCATAACTCAAAATCTAAAAATCATTTTTGTGTGAAACCAAGACCATTGGAAAGCTAAAACAATTATCTAAAACTTTCATGTTCACACCAAAAGCCAGTTCAAAACATAAACGAGGGAAAAAGACACAAGAACGCGAAACAGAGAATGCTGTCACTAGGCAATTTAGCTGATAGCGAAATTTTTCGCTATTAGCGAAAAAGTTGCAGACAGTTTCGCTATTAGCGAGTTTCTTAGCCAATTTCCCCTGTAGTTACGGGTTTGACACCATTTTTCACCCAAAAACCCAAATTTTGATCCCCCAACATCCAAATTTGTTCTCAGAGGTTGTTTACAGGTATATGTACTCAAAAGGGCTTTCAAAAACACAACCAAACATGAAATCAAACACCATTCCTAACAATTCAGCAAATCATCCCATTTTTTAAAAACCTTCAACAACCATTCAATTCTCATCATAATCCACCAATACATGATACCCAAAGCATCAATTCATCAACAACACATCTAACAACAACAACAACATCTAATCATGATTTCATCGACAATATAACAACCACAACTTCATCCTTCATCGTAATCATTCAAAAACATGGCATATACTTATAAACCCATTTTGACATACAAATTCAACAACAACAACACAATTATCATTCAATTCATGTATATAATCATGTCACCAAAATTAAGCACGAATTTCTACAACCAATTTCAAATTAACCACTTAAACAAAGAATTAGAGAAGAACAACAACTATTAATTATGCTTGAATTCTAACCCCCTTACCTTAATTCTTCACAATCACCAACTAAGGCTTCACTTTAGCTCCCAAAGCTTGAATCTCTAGCTCCCTCTAGCTCTCTCTAGATCTTCCTCTTCAAACCCTTATCTTCTCTTGCCCTTTCTCTCTACCTCTTCTCTTAAAATGAAAAATGATGGTGTAAACCCTATTTCTCTATAACACTAGAGTTTATATAGGCTCTACATAATTGGGCTCAACTCACAATGCCTTAATGGGCCTAACCCATTACTAATCTAATTCAAAATGTTACTACCCACTTAACGGTAAAATGAAATAATAACGGTCACTTACCGGTTATAAATAAATTACTACACTCTCTAGAAACCTAGTAAAATAATACTAGCTCTCACTAAGCCATAAAAATAATCTTCATCAAAATTACTAAACTACCCCTACTCACAAAATGCCCAAAATACCCCTGAGTCTAAAATGACTAAAATACCCTTCTAACACCGAATTCTACAAATCCCAACCAAAATACACACAGAGGCAAATAATCACATACGAGCACATATAAATGCACATAAAAGCAATTAAATAAATAATAAAATAAATCTATCGAAAAATCGGGCTGTTACAGGTAAGGCCCTATGAAAGCATAAACGGTACCAGAAACAGAGCACGAAATCATTACCTGAGATTGCCTAATTTTTGCTTTCTCTGCATCTAGGTCAGGTTCCAGAGCGTAAGCTTGATTGTTCTTCAGTATAAGAGTATCAAAGGTGGCAGCAAGAGGAATTTCTTCGCCCTTAACGGATCCAGCTGTTTGATTACTAGCAGAAGCCATTTTTTCGAATTCGAGAGTTTTCTCGAAAGGGCGGCAGGAGGTCCAGAAAAGGGGAAAACAGTGATAAACAAATTGTTGTTGCTAAAGAAAAGGGATAATTGAAACGGGTTGTAACGAGTGAAAACACAATGAAGAGTTAAATACCCTCTTAAGCTATGAAGTCTTTTAGATGTTGCCACATGTTTATCGCGATGGATGTGATCAATGGTTGACAGTTAGTATTTGTTTTACCAAGGTGTCCCACTAACTTTGCAATTGCAAAAGGTGGCCTACTAAAGCAACGAAATGGTGTCGACCATTGAGAAGAAAGTATCAATGGAACATGCGAAATACTTTCAAAAAAATGCCAATGTTCTCCTCTTTGGAATTGTATCGTCGAAAATGACATTTTTGGGGGGCATTTGTTAGCCAGTAAATTTAACAGACTCATTTAATATGGTCAACATTTGTTTGACCTTTTTACTTTGCAGGAATCAAAGAGCTTTCTCATTGCAATTGAAGAATCTTGACCAAACATCAAGCCTAAGACGCATAGTCAAAGTCTCGACGAAGCAAGGCTGAAAGATTATTCTAGCGTCGAAGTCAAGCAAAAGGGCATGAAAGCACAATTTCAAGCAATGAAGCGGTTTCTAAGTAGTGGAGACGTGGGACAGGAGGTTGTCCAAGATGGAGGAAGTGCTAATCATGGAGTTAGTAGTTCGTCATCTAGGTTTTAGTATAAATAAGAGTTTCCAATCCAGCAAATGGGTAGCAAATCATATACAAAATTCTACAACACTCAAACTACAGGCGTCTAGGGAAACAACTTACATAGAATGTATGTAAACTGATTTGTAGACCACCCCTTTTATTTTAATGCAATGCATTTTACCTTTTCTTTGAGTTTACGTGCGTAAAATTACTTTTATCTTAATTTTATTTGCTTTGTTTTTAGCTTTTAGTTGCAGTCTCAAACCTGTCGAGAGACAGTGCCTTTTACTATCAAACTCGTCCTGCTCTCTAAGCAACCTGAGTGCATTTAGTGACATTTTCTCAAACCCTTTTTCCTATAAAAACCTTTGCACAACGGTCTTGAGATTTCCAGTTTGATCTCGCTTGTAATAATCAGAACTAGCCCCAGTTTTCCAAAATCACAGGCAAACAGACCGGAACCATTCATTTCTGTTGGAACAAAATGTGTTTAACAATAAACCTTAGAGAGTTTTGATGATAAGAAGGTATTAAAAATTGTCAATTGGACTAGCTAATATTTGTTCAAGTGTACAGGACGATAGTAAAAAATTTACATCATATAAAGGTTCTGAAGAACAAAAGAGAGCTAAGGAATCAAGAAAAGGAAGCTTGAAAGCATCTGAAGAAAAGTGCTCCTGAAGTCAATAGTGCTCCTGAAGACAAAGTGCTCCTGATGATGATGACTTCATCAGAAGCTGAAGTTCATCAGAAGCAACGTCATCAGAAGCTGAAAATCAGCAAAAGCTAAAGATTCAAGATTTAACTCTTCAAAAGTTGTCTATTGGATTCGAAAGCAATGCAGAAGATTGGAAATACAATACAGCGGTCATTTTGTGACGATTTGAAGGCATTGGATGCTTATCTTCAAGAAGCGTTGACAAAGTACAAAGTGTACGAAGTGTACAACCACTATCTCCACTACTCTGCAGTGTCCACGCTACAAGACAAGAAAACAGCTCCAGAATACAGCTTTGCCTGCGACAATGTTCCTTCACAATAGGAATGGATTTCAAATTGGTTCTTCATAGGACAACAACCATATCAGACAAAAGATCATTGGTGATTGATCAAGCTTCAACAATGACTCTTTTGATGTGCTGGCAATTTCACAACGTCTCTGTCACACCTCTATATAAAGGAGTGAATACTTAGAGTTTGGTAATGCTGAACACAAGACTCAACATTTTACTAGTGCCAAAACTCTGCTGAAATTGTTCTGCATTCATAGTTCACTTAGACTTTCTGTTTCTAAAGTTCATATCTTAGAAATTCTTAAGTCTTAAGAGTCTTATCTGATTTGTATTGTGAAAACCACTGTTTGTATATCAAGTGTTCAACCTCAAACATTTTTATTTGTAATCTTGTTTGATTAGAAGTCTCTTGCAGTTGTGCTTGAGCATAGAAGTCTCTTGATTGTGTTCTTGAGCATAGGAAGACTCTTGCCAAGTGTGCTTGAGTAAAGGATGTCTCTTGCTGTGTGCTTGAGCAATTGTAATCAGATATTTCATTTTTGTGAACTCTCCTTGGAAGTGCAAGGGGGACTGGACTACTTCCGGATTGTGGATGGAACCAGTATAATTGCTTTGTGTCTTTCTTCTTCTCTCTCTCTCTGTTTTTATCCGCTGCATTTAGATCCTGAATATCACTTCAGAAGCAGTCTCACTTTGCTTCTGATCAGTGTGCTTCAGTTTAGGAGAAATGAAGAAAAATCTAACACAATTCAACCCCTCTTCTTGCGTTTTTCTCACCTTCAATTGGTATCTAGAGCCTTGGTCTGTTGTCTTAACACTTAACTGTGCAACAGAAAAAGATCTGAGAAAAACATGTCTGGTGAATCTGTTTCAGGTAATGGATCTGGTCATAATCATAATAATGTGGCTTATGATTACAATGGTGACAACAAGAAATCCAGCGTAGGAAAGATTCCTAAGTTCAAAGGAGACCCTGAAGAATTTTCTTGGTGGAATACCAACTTCTACAGCTATGTCATGAGTTTAGATGAAGAACTATGGGACATACTTGAAGAAGGTGTTAGTGATGACTTGGTTCTTGAGGAAGAAGGAGCTGCTGTTGATAGAAAGAAACATACTCCTGATCAGAAGAAGATTTACAAGAAGCATCATATTATCAGAGAAGCACTTGTCACTGCTATTCCTAAAGCAGAGTATATGAAGATGAGTGACAAGTCAACTGCTAAAGCAATGTTTGCTTCTCTTTGTGCTAACTATGAAGGCAGCAAGAAAGTCAGAGAAGCAAAGGCTCTTATGTTGGTTCATTAGTATGAGTTGTTCAAGATGAAGGATGATGAGACTATGGAGGAGATGTACTCAAGTTTTCAAACCCTAGTCTCTGGACTACAAATACTGAAGAAGAGTTATGTTGCTTCTGATCATGTGAGCAAGATACTTAGAAATTTGCCTGCTAGATGGATACCAAAGGTGACTGCCATTGAGGAAGCTAAAGATTTAAACACTTGAAGCGTTGAAGATCTTGTTAGTTCTCTCAAAGTTCATGAGTTAAGTCTTAATGAACATGAGTCTACTAAGAAGAGTAAATCAATAGCTCTTCCATCCAAAGGCAAGTCATCAAAAGCTCTCAAAGTAGTTGAATCTGAAGAAGAAGAACCATCTGGTTCAGATTCTGAAGAAGATGCTGCTGAGATGGCTATGCTCTCCAACAGACTGCAGTATCTGGCTAAGAAGAATAGAAAGTTTCTGACCAGAAGGAGTAACTCCAGAAGCTCAAAGAAAGAAGATCAAAAGGGTTGCTTCAACTGCAAGAAGCCCGGACATTTCATTGCTGATTGCCCTGATCTTCAGAAAGAGAAGTCAAAGGACAAGTCAAAGAAGTCAACTTTCAAACCAAGCAAATTCAAGAAGCAGATTAAACAGAGTTTAATGGCCACCTGGGATAATTTGGGAAGTGAATCTGGATCTGATAGAGAGGAAGCTGATGAAGGTGCAAAGATAGATGTTGGGTTAGTAGCTACAACAACTTTAGAAGTTGGATCAGAATCAGACTCAGAAGAAGAAAATGAGGTATATTCTAAAATTCCCAAAGAAGAGTTGATTGAGTCTCTTAAAGAACTCCTTACACATTTTGAAGTAAGAACTAATGAGTTGAAGGATTTAAAAGAAAGATATGTTGATTTAATGAAACAACAAGAATCAACTCTATTGGATCTGAAGGCTTCTGAAGAAGGACTTAGAGGTTTTGACTTCATTTGTAAAACTTATGAAGACAAGCTCAGGTTCTTGTGTCAGAAGCTACAAGAAAAGTGTAATGGAAAACCTTTAAGCAACCATGAGATTGCGCTTGAAGACTTTATCATGTCTGGCATTGACAGAAGCAGAGTTGCTTCCTTGATTTATAGCATTTACAAGAACAATGGCAGAGGAATTGGTTTTACAGAAGTGAAAACTAATAAAACGAATCTTAAATCCTGTTGTGAATGCATTAAGGAAGGACTGAAAATAGTTTTTGTACCTGAAGGTGTAAAAGGTGAAACTGTGGTTCAGTCAGAACCTGAAGCTCCTGACTCTAAGGCTAAGATTGCATCAAAGCCAAAGAATCTTAAGACTAAGGTTGTGACTAACTCTGAACCCAAAACCTCAAAGATTAGGATTCTGAAGAGATCAGAACCCGTCCCTTAGAGTCTGATGAAACCAGAATCTAAAATCCTGAAGTCTGGTGTTCAGAAGAACAAAACAGTTTCTGCTTTTGAAATACCAAAATCAAAAGGTGTTAAACCTAAGGTGATGGTTAATCAGAAGCAACCTAAATCAAACCCTAAAGTACAAGAAGTGAAGAGTGAAATTTCCAGTAGTAACCTTCCAGGACCCATAACACAATGGGTACCTAAATCCAAACTTTTGAAAAATGCAGATATGTCTAAAAGCAATGTCAAAGCAGAAATCATGGTACCTAGACATCGGTTGCTGACAAGAGAGAAGTCCATGTTCCTCAACCTAACAATGAAAGAAGGAGGAAATGTGAAGTTTGGAGGCAACCAATCTGGCAAGATCATTGGTACAGGAACCATTGGTAATTCCTCTACCTCAATTAATAATGTATGGTTGGTAGATGGGCTTGAACATAAACTATTGAGCATCAGTCAATTATGTGACAATGGTTATGATGCGTTATTTGAAAAAGCCAACTGTACTGTAATCAACAAGGAAGAAAAATCCATTGTGTTCAAGGGAAAAAGAGTGGAAAATGTCTATAAAATCAACTTTTCTGAATTGGTTGATCAGAAGGTCATTTGCCTTCTGTCAATGAATGATAAGAAATGGATGTGGCACAAAAGGTTGGGACATGCTAACTAGAGATTAATCTCTAAGCTTAGTAAGTTACAACTTGTCAAAGGCCTTCCTGATATAGATTATCATTCAGATGCACTCTGTGGTGCATGCCAGAAAGGAAAAATTGTGAAATCATCTTTTAAAACTAAAGACATTGTTTCAACCTCCAGACCCTTAGAACTACTTCATATTGATTTATTTGGACCAGTCAGTACTGCATCCTTATATGGAAGTAAATATGGATTAGTCATAGTTGATGATTATAGCAGATGAACTTAGGTGAAATTCCTGAAAAGTAAAGATGTTGCTTGTGATGTATTCAGTAACTTCTGCACATAAATTCAATCTGAAAAAGAAACAAAGATTTTGAAAATCAAAAGTGATCATGGTGGAGAGTTTGAAAATGAGCCATTTGAAGATTTTTGTGAAAAACATGGAATTGTCCATGAATTCTCTTCTCCTAGAACTCCACAACAAAATGGGGTTGTAGAGAGAAAGAATAGAACTTTACAAGAAATGGCTAGAACCATGATTCATAAAAACAATTTAGCAAAACATTGTTGGGCAGAAGCAGTGAATACAACATGTTATGTCCAGAACAGGATCTATATCAGACCTATTTTGGAGAAAACAGCATATGAACTCTTTAAAGGAAGAAAACCCAATATCTCTGACTTTCATCAATTTGGATGTACATGTTACATTCTGAATAAAAAGCTCTACCTAAAGAAATTTGATGCCAAAGCCCAAAGAGGAATCTTCTTAGGTTACTCTGAAATGTCAAAGGCATACAGAGTGTATAATTCAGAGACACTCTGTGTTGAAGAATCTATGCACATTAAATTTGATGACAAAGAGCTTGGAGATAAAACTTCAAAGCAAGATGAAAGTTTTGCAGAGATACATGTTCCTGAAGATACTCTAGAACCTGATCAGATAGCTGAATCTGAAGACAGTCCAGAAGCTGAACCCACCTCAAAAGCACATGATAAAGTTGCTTCTGATGAAGCTCAAGATGGCTCTTAGCAAGCTATTAAACCCCAGGGCAAATTCAAGCACAAGTCTTCACATCCTGAGGATCTAATCATTGGAAACAAAGATAGTCCTAGAAGAACAAGATCATATTTCAGACAAGAAGAGTCTATGTGTAACAACCTGATTTTCGCTAGTTTTATTTTATTATCTATTTATGTGTGATATATGTGCTCTTATGTGATTATTTGCCTTTGTGTGTGTTTTTGGTTGGGAATTGTAGAATTCGGTGTGGAAGGGTATTTTAGTCATTTTGGACTTAGGGGCATTTTGGTCATTTTGAGAGCAGGGGTAATTTTGTAATTTTGTTGGAGGATATTTTTAGTGCTTAGTAAGAGTATTATTTTACCAAGTTACTAGAGAAGGGGTAGTAATTATTTTAATTACCATTAAGTGACCGTTAGTGTTATAATTTACCATTAAGTGAGTAGTGACATTTTGGGTGTTAGAATAGAAATGGGTTAGGCCCATTAAGGTTTGAGAGATAAGCCCAATTGAGTAGAGCATGTATATAAACTCTAGTTGTTGGTAAAACTAGGTTTTACAAACATTATTCATTTCATTTCATTTGGGAAGAGAAGAGATAGAGACTAGAGACAACAACAACAACAACAAAGGTTAGAAGGCAAATAGGGGATTCAACATCTAGGAGCAAAATTGAAGCTTGGGTTAGAAAATCTTGGTGTTAGAGGTAAGAGGGTTAGATTTCAACCATAATTCACATCTTTTTCTCTTTACCCATTTTTGTGAAATTGTTGAATTGAACCTAAATGCTTTCAAATTCGTGTTCATGTTTTGATGCAATGTTTGAGTATGTAATTTGAATGTTAATTGAGTTGTTAGTGATGAAATTACATGCTTAAGTGGTGGTTATATGTATACTTTGCATTTTTGTCCAAAAAAGGTGATATGAGATGTTGTTGTGGTGAATTGTTGGTGAATTCATGATGTTTAGCTGCTGTTGTTGTTGATAGATGTTGTTGTTGATGATTAAAACATTGGGTAATCATAATTGGAGAGTTTGATATGACTTTGTGTTGTTTTTGAATAATTGATGAAAAATGGGTCAAATGATGATTTTTGTTAAGAGAATGTTTTAGGGCAAATTTTATATGGAATTGAGTGACTTTTCATGTTTAGAAATGTTTAGACAAACTTTGGGATCAAATTTGGGCATTAGAAAGTCAAAATTGGGGTTTTGGGGTGAAAATGGCTCTTTTTCCCGAGACTGAACTGTCATAACTCGCAGCTGCGAGCAAGCTTACTCGCAACAGCGAGTAACTGCTAACTCGCAGTGGCAAGTAGCCCTACTCGCAGTGGCGAGTTGTCACAGGACAGGGTTCCTGTTTTGCACTCTCGCATCTTTTTCGCTCGTTTCAGTCGTGAACTGGTTTTTGGTGCAAACATGAAAATTGTAGATAATATTTTTATCTTTCTAAGGGCGTTGGTTTGACTTGAATATGATTTTTGGTTTGCAAGTTATGGGAAAATTACTCTTGAAACGTTTTATTGAAAAATCTCGCATAACTAGTTCCAAGTCGACCCAATCCTTGTGGAATTTTTTAATCCTTGAAAACTTGATTTTTAGGAGTGCAACAGAGGTGGTTAAGCTGTGATGTAGTGAACCTACTTGTTTTTACTTAGAAATTGGGAAATTCTTTGAAAAATGATAATGGAGACGAACTTTGTGATTTTTATGAATTCGTCATATTTGGCCGATGAAATGATTACGTAACCTCTACTACACACACATGTGGACTGTGAGAATACAAGGCATAGGCTATTGAGCTTGTGTACTTGGTTTTGAATTGATTGTTCAATTAATTTGAAGTTATGACTTGGAGAGACGAACTTGACTAAAGATGACTTTTGGGAATCAATTGATTGTGAATCCTTTATGGGGAATTGTTATATGTTATGTGAAGATGATTGGTGGTGCAATTATGTGACAACTTTACGTTGTGTGATTTTTGATGTTGTTGGTGATTGTATATGTGTTAATTGGTGATGAATTGTTGATGATTGCATATATACATGTATTGGTGATGGTGAGGTGATTATTGTTTGTGTGAACATATGCATTGTAGTTAAGTCATATGTTCATGCATTCATGACTGATGGTGGTGGATTTTATATCCAAGACTGATGGTGGCGGATTTTATATCCAATTAAGGTGAGTACGATGTTTTTGTTGCATCGAAGGTGACGACCTTGAGGTGATTTGGTACCACATGCATCTAGATGAGTCTAGAATCATTGCATAAACTGTTGGTGGATTGAATTGCATTTGCAATGTGTGTGATGATTGTTTTGCTAACTGTAATTGTGGATTGGATTATTGATTGTTAATTGTTGATTGATAAGGTGAGTTGGATATATGTGTATGATACACTTGTGGAGATGAACTTGGAATGATAGTATGTATATGCTGAGATTACTTATGAATAATATGTATGAATTGTTATTCTTGAATATATTCTTTCATTTCCAATGTTCATGATAAATGTTTTCGTGGATTATGATGATGTAATGCTAACCCTCAGTGGTTTACCACCTACCTTTCTGTATGGACGGGTAGATGGAGTGCAGGATGCTTAGTTGTTGCTTGTTGATGCCGAGGAGTGGAGTTCCTCTTTTTCATGCAAGTGTCTAGATTAGGGCTCTGATCTAGGATAGTCTTTGCATGTTGTTTATTTGACTTTGTATTTTGGAGTTGTTGAGATATTCTGTTATTTGAGATTTGGAGGATACATTTGTATTTAGTTTGGAGATCCAGAGATGTTTATGAATTATATGTTGTTCCGCTGCTATGTTGTGTAACATGATCTTTATGCATGTATGATTTGTGGTTTATTGGAGACGTAGCATCTATTTCTAGAATATTTCTGATGTATTCGCGTGTTTTACCGCTTAATAGAAATAGGGTGTTACACTATGATTGGACTGATATCAATGATTGAACCTGCTACAGTTGATGAAGCACTTTCAGATGATGGATGGATACTTGCTATGCAAGAAGAGCTTAATCAGTTTCAAAGAAATGATGTGTGGGATCTGGTACCCAAACCTCAGTACAAGAACATTATTGGAACAAAATGGGTATTCAGAAACAAGTTGAATGAGCAAGAAGAAGTAACTAGAAATAAAGCAGGACTTGTTGCACAGGGTTACAATCAACAAGAAGACATTGATTATACTGAAACATTTGCTCCAGTTGCAAGATTGGAAGCAATCAGGTTAAGTCTTTCCTATGTAGTTAATCATGGCATAATATTATATCAAATGGATGTCAAGAGTGCATTTCTTAATGGTGTCATAGAAGAAGAAGTGTATGGAAAACAACCTCCTGGTTTTGAGGATCTTAAGTATCCTGATCATGTTTATAAACTGAAGAAATCACTATATGGCTTGAAACAAGCTCCAAGAGCTTGGTATGATAGACTAAGTAATTTCTTAATAAAAAATGATTTTAAAAGAGGACAGGTTGACACAACACTCTTCAGAAGGACCCTTGGAAAAGATATTCTTGTTGTGCAAATATATGTTGATGATATAATATTTGGTTCTACTAATGCATCTCTTTGCAAGGAATTTTCTAAGTTAATGCAAGATGAATTTGAAATGAGCATGATGGGAGAGCTGAAGTTCCTCCTTGGCATTCAATTAAATCAATGCAAAGATGTAGTTTATGTTCATCAAACAAAGTATACAAAGGAGCTTCTGAAGAAGTTCAAGCTTGAAGATTGTAAAGTGATGAACACTCCAATGCATCCTACATGCACCTTAAGCAAAGAAGATGAAGGATCAAAAGTAGATCAGAAGCTGTACAGAGGTATGATTGGTTCCCTGTTATACCTCACTGCATCTAGGCCAGATATTTTATTCAGTGTATGCTTGTGTGCAAGATTCCAATCAGATCCTAGAGAATCTCATTTGACTGCTGTCAAGAGAATCTTCAGGTATCTGAAAGGAACAACTAATCTTGGACTCTTTTATAGGAAATCCTTAGATTATAATTTGGTTGGATTCTGTGATGCTGATTATGCTGGTGATAGGATTGAAAGAAATTCAACCAGTGGCAATTGTCAATTTCTGGGAGATAATCTGATATCCTGGGCTAGCAAGAGGCAAGCAACTATTGCTATGTCTACAGCAGAAGCAGAGTACATTTCAGCTCCAAGTTGTTGTACATAACTACTTTGGATGAAACATCAGTTGGAAGATTATCAGATTATTGCTAACAATATTCCAATTTATTGTGATAATACTGCTGTTATTTGTCTAAAAATCCAATTTTGCATTCAAGAGCTAAGCATATTGAAATCAAACACCACTTTATCAGAGACTATGTTCAAAAAGGAATTTTAGATATACAATTTATTGATACTGAGAATCAATGGGCTGATATATTTACTAAGCCTTTAACTATTGAAAGATTTGAGTTTATAAAGAAAAATTTGAACATGCATTTTGTGTCTGATTAAAGCTTGCTTGCTTATGAATAGGATTTTAGGTTCTGAAGTCTGTTCAGAAGCTGTGGTCCATCAGAAGCTCTTTATTGAGGTTCTGAGGAAAATATGCTTTTGATGATGATGATGTCAGCATCAGAAGTCCAGAAGCTGGATTTTGTGCTTCTGAATAGCAGAGTTAGTGGAAACGTTGAAAGTTACTTTTTGTTAACTACTGGCCTACTAACTTGGCAAGTACTCTGAAAACTTCTGACGTGGCTTATTTGTATTGGTGTGTAACTTGAAAGGGCGATGATGATTATAAGCTTTGAATGTACTATACACGCACCCCCCTTTGTCATTAATGTTATGTTTGTTTGTCCCCTTTTGAATTGCAAACGTTTTTACTCAACACTTAGTCAATTCACACACTACTCACTTCACAACAAACACTTTCTTTTCTCAAACCTTTCTTTGCGAAGTATGCGCAAATCCTTCTCTCAACCCTAGAACCCTAAATCTTCATCTTCTTCAATGGCAACTTCAACAAGTGGTTCCAGCATGCAACAACAAGACACTCCAGGATATGGTTCTGTAATCAAGCCAAGAACAATGTCCATTCCGCTTAAATCCTTGGTCGTTCAAAAGGAATCACCAGTGGATTTCGACTCTCTCAAGAAATAAAGAGTGGACATGAAGGCTTTGGTAGAAGTTCAGAAGCTATTCGGTTGCTTTCATATGTTGAATGGACCAACATATGAAAATCTTGTCAATGATTTCTGGTTAAGGGCTGAAGTCTATGATTTGGAAGCTGCAAGGTTAGAAGGAAAACAAGCTGTGTCAAGAGATTCAAGTCTGAAAGGGCGGACTAGAGGTTTGCATATTCCTCACAGTGACAAAAGGGTTGCTGAGTTTGACAAGGAGAAGAAAGAGCTCGATGCTGATTTACCATTCAAGGGTATGGAAATAAGGTCAGCAGTGATGGGTATTCCTATAACCATCACCGAAGAAGTGATTGCCAAAGCATGCAGGGTGGCTCCTGAAGGCAGATTTCAGTGGAATGTCAGCAAGGATGATATCTTGTTGGAAAGCTACACAAACTTGCTGCCGAAAGGAAACCCAGCTGCTAAGTTTGTGGATATGGAAGATAATCACATGCTGCTCCTGAAGTTTTACACAGACTGCTTCTTTCAGAGAGGAAGAGGGTCTGACCAACCTAATCAGGACCACAAGCTGGCAATATACTTCATGGCTGCTTTCGAAAAGATAAATCTCCCAAGACACCTCATGCATCATCTGTGATGGGCAATCAAAGAAGGTATCAACAAAGATAGAAAGCAAGTACCATGTGGGAGGTTGCTGTCTGAAATCTTCCACCAAGGTAAACTGCTGGAGATTCTGAGGAGATCCAAGGCCGCATTTGATAAATGCTTTAAGGTATCTACTACTGAGAAGGTTATCAATAGCAGGACCTTGTATTATATGGGGATTATCAAGAAAATTCCTCAAAATGAGAAGGGTATGGAAATATCCACAGCTGAATCAGAACTGATAAGGGATTTTCCTTCCATCTTAAAGGAGGATAATCCTAAAGTCTTGGCTAAATTCATAGCTGCCCATGACAGAGAATCAGGTACCAACATTCAGGATGAAGTTGCTCCTGATGAAATCAAAGGAAAAAGGGCCAGAGTCATTACTGAATTAGAAGCTGCTGCTGGCAAGGCCAAGAAACAGAAAGTTGCTAAGTCTGAAGTAACTAAGAAGAGAAGAGGTAAAGCAGATACCTCAATCACCAAAGAAAAGATAAAATAAGCTTTTGATGAAATGGAAGAAGAAGAGCAGAAGCCCATAAAGAGGAAGCAAGCTCCTGCACAGATTGTGAGTCCTATGTTTGTGATGACTCCTGCCTTGGAAAGAATGGCTCAAGAACATGCTGACAAGTTGTTAGCTGAGAAGAAGGAAAAGCAAGCACAATACATTCAGGAAAGGGATGAAAAGCTCAAGGTTCTTGGGTTAGATAAGTGTGATGAATATTACGTGGAGAAGATTGCTGCGGTAAAAGCAATTGCTGGAGAAGCTGAAGATATTGTTGAAAAGGAAGCTGAAATTGGTCTGGAGGAGATTCAAGTACCATCAGTAGCTGGTGCTTCAGGATCGGTCTCTCAAGCTGCTGATCCAGAGTTTACCTCAGTAGCTGATAACTCAATCAAGGTAACTCAGATTTCAGAACCCTTCATCACCATCTCACATGTTGAACCCTCTATCGCCATCTCACATGTTGAACCCTCATCATCTAAACCTCCTGCTACTGAAGACACCGCAGTTTTAGACAATCTAGAAAGTCACTACAAAGGTGAACTACCTGGTGTAACCCTACATAAAGCCTCTGAAGTTACTTCTGAAGCAGTTGTTAATGAAGAAGTTATTTTAGAAAGCCCCCAACAACAACCACCTGAACCACAAATGACTTCAACATCACAAATACCACAACCACCCAACACACAGATTAACCCACAAATGGCCCCTTCAACTAGCTCTAGCCAAATCTTATCTGAACAAACTGTTCCTGAGCAAACAACCTTCATTAAACCTACCCAACAATTGACCATTCCAGACTCTGAACAAACTCAACCCCCAACTCAAATTCAAACTCTTAGTGTTTCTGATCAACCATCAACTTCATCTGACATTCAGATTCTTGTACAACAACCTTTAAACATCCTAGAATCTGACTACATTGAATCTGAGTTACTCAAGATCAGCTCAGAAATGCAATCTCTAGTGCAACTAAGAAGAGTTCCAATTCTATCTGTTGAGTTTGAGGATCAGTGGTCATCTCTGAAGAGCAAAGCTTCTAAACTGCTAGATGATGTGAGCAAGAAGTGTTTCAAGATCCAAGCTGCTGCAGTAAGAAGACATTTGAAGAACATTCACTTAGCTGAGCAAGCTAGAGGTCCACTGATGTATCTAACAAATGAGCCCTTCTATTCAGAGTCAGACTATGTAACAAGGGAAGCAAAGGTATACATGATGCTGAAGCAGAAATTGAAAGAATCTAAGGCTAAGGAAGATTCTCTCATGCAGAGGCAGTCATCACTTGAAGACATTGTGAAGCAACAATCTGAGCTCCTGAAGAAGCAAACTGAGGAAATTTCAAGCTTGAAGGCGTTGATTCAGCAACCATAGCAAACCAACCCTTAGAATGCACACCTTGTTGTTTATTTTTTTTTGTTGATTTCATGCTTCTGACATTTATCTATATTGTGAATTCTTTTTGCTTATGATAGTATATCATCTCCTCACTATGCTTTACTATATGTTGCTCTGATATAAATTTTTACTCCTGCTCTGATTATGTTTTGATATGATTATAGATTCTGATTATAGTTTATACTCTATGCTTATTGGTTTTTCTCACTATCTTTTAAACTTTTTTTCTCTTTTTGTCTTAAGCTTTCTTTAAAAACTTTTTGTTGATGACAAAAGGGGGAGTATATGTGATAGTATTTAAAGGCTCTGAGCCCCATTAATGTTATTTGAAAATTAATTTTGAAAAACTTCTATCATTTTTACCTGAAAGGTATAAGCTGTGAACGTAAGAAGGAGTATCAAATTTCAAATAAAATTAATTGAACCATTCTTCTTATCTATAATCTCTTTTCATTTTTTTAAGCTCTGATATTATTGCACGCAAATGAATTTAATTAACATGGATAGAACTTAGGGGGAGCTTATAAACCTCACCTTAAAGACTATCAGACTCAGGGGGAGTTAGAGCTTACAAACCTCAGACTCTAAGCTTATAAACCTCAGAACCCCAAAGTCAACTTGTTAATTAAATTAACAACAATTGATCAAATTTTAAATACTATTGTTTGTCATCATCAAAAAGGGGAAGATTGTTGGAACAAAATGTGTTTAACAATAAACCTTAGAGAGTTTTGATGTTAACAAGGTATTAAAAATTGTCAATTGGACTAGCTAATATTTGTTCAAGGGTACATGACCATAGTAAAAAATTTACATCATATAAAGGTTCTGAAGAACAAAAGAAAGCTAAGGAATCAAGAAAAGAAAGCTTGAAAGCATCTGAAGAAAAGTGCTCCTGAAGTCAATAGTGCTCCTAAAGACAAAGTGCTCCTGAAGATGATGACGTCATCAGAAGCTGAAGTTCATCAGAAGAAAGTTTCTCAGAAGCAACCTCATCAGAAGCTGAAAATCACCAGAAGCTGAAGATTCAAGATTTAACTCTTCAAAAGCTGTCAATTGGATTCGAAAGCAATGCAGAAGATTAGAAATATAATACAACGGTCATTTTGTGAAGATTTGAAGGCATTGGATGCTTATCTTCAAGAAGCATTGACAAAGTACAAAGTGTACGAAGTGTACACCCACTATCTCCACTACTCTGCAGTGTCCACGCTACAAGACAAGAAAACAGCTCAAGAATACAACTTTGCCTGCGACAATGTTCCTTCACAATAGGAATGGATTTCAAATTGTTCTTCATAGGACAACAACCATATCAGGCAAAAGATCATTGGTGATTGATCAAGCTTCAACAACGACTCTTTTGATGTGCTGGAAATTTCACAACGTCTCTTTCACACCTCTATATAAAGGAGTGAAGACTTAGAGTTTGGTAATGCTGAACACAAGACTCAACATTTTACTAGTGCCAAAACTCTGCTGAAATTGTTCTGCATTCAAAGTTCACTTAGAATTTCTATTTCTCAAGTTCATATCTTAGAAATTCTTAAGTCTTAAAAGTCTTATCTGATTTGTATTGTGAACACCACTGATTGTATATCAAGGGTTCAACCTCAAACATTTTTCTTTGTAATCTTGTTTGATTAGAAGTCTCTTGCAGTTGTGCTTGAGCATATAAGTCTCTTGATTGTGTTCTTGAGCATAGGAAGACTCTTGCAAAGTGTTCTTGAGCAAATGAAGTCTCTTGCTGTGTGCTTGAGCAATTATAATCATATATTACATTTTAGTGAACTCTCCTTGGAAGTGCAATGGGGACTGGGCTACTTCTGGATTGTGGAAGGAACCAGTATAATTGCTTTGTGTCTTTCTTCTTCTTCTTCTTCTTCTTCTTCTTCTCTCTCTCTCTCTCTCTCTCTCTCTCTCTCTCTCTCTCTGTTTTTATCCGCTGCATTTAGATCATGAATATCACTTTAGAAGAAGTCTCACTTTGCTTCTGATCAGTGTGCTTCAGATTAGGAGAAACGAAGAAAAATCTAACACAATTCAACCCCCCCTTCTTGTATTTTTCTCACCTTCAACTTCGTCCGAAAACCATTGGTTTTGTATTCCCGGCTGAGGCAATGTCAAGTTAGTAAGGCTCGAATTCTTCCCGTGCGAGACACCTTTCACCCTATGCTTTTTTCAAAACTGAAATATGAAAACAAAAAACAACAAACAACACCATTAAATAAATCATAAGTAACATAAACATTAAATATATTCTAACATAAATTTTAATTCTAACATAAAATAAGTAAAATAATCATTAGAATAAGTTAAATAAACAATAAAAGAAGTAAAATAAACATTAAAATAAACAATAAATATACTTACATTGGCATCGACCCATATCCTGCATGCCACATGTCTTCCGAAGTGAGGTAAAAGCGTGGCCGCAGAAGGCCCCCCTCCATAGCTCTCGGGTCCGACCTCGTACTCCACAACTGGCACCCTTGAGCCTGACCCCCACCCTGCTGCTGCTGAGGCTGCTCAATATCAGGCTGCTTATGCTCAATATCAGGCTGATACCGATGATCCTGCTGGTGATACGCCACATACTGATGTTGCTGATACGCATCAAAATGATATTGTTGAGGCTTCTCACAATTAGGTTGATTCTGCGCCTACTGATACTCCTCATAATGCTGTTGATGCTGATACTGTGTCGGGTCCACCGTCTGGGATGGATCCGTCTGTGACGATGATCCCCCCGCAACATCAACCGTACCAAGTCTCGTGCCCCCTCTCCCTCGACCAGCCAAAGGAGGGCGTAGTGCATCCTTTTCCCTTCGTGCACTACTAGTTGAGGACTGCACTATCCCTAACCTAAGTCTGTCACTCCTCTCCTCAGGCCTCTGAGAGATATTCCTCCGAGACATATTTGCACAACATTTCAAAAATCAAAAAATCAATGAGACATTTTCATACGGATATTGTGTCATTTCTAACAATTCAACAACAACACTTATATTTTGGCAGTGTCATTTCAATCCGTAAACTACCACATTGCAGTCAAACATACCATAATCAACATTAACAAACCATAGTCTAACTAATTTCTTCATTAGCAATCCAAAAAACAAAACAAAAATCATTGAGACATTTTACCAAACACATAGAGTGCAATTTTCAAACAACTAAGAAATCTAACAATTTCTAAACCCTAAACTATCACATTGTACTCTAAACATCTAAACTACAATTTCTAACTTAATTCATCACTAACAATCCTAAAAACTAACATGCAAGCCAAATTTCTAAAAACCTAAAAATGTATAATTTCTTGAAAAAATCAAAACTTTCAACAAAAAAAAAAGCAATGAAGTAGAATAAGCAACACTTACTCGTTTAATTGCGTGATTGATGAAGATTTCCTTGAGTTTTGTGAAATTCGCACTTGGACGGGAAACAATCGCACTTTGGATGAAACGAACAGTGAAGGGTTATGTTTTTGTTATGATGATATATGACTTAAGTCACGCATCATGACTTAACTCACACGGCGTGACTTAAGTCACGCAGAGGCATATAAGGTGTGTGAGTTTACACACGTAGGAGTATATAGGTCAATTCAGTTGAGCGCGACCGTTTTGTGTTGGATAAAGAGCAGAATTCAAAATATAATTGAAGTAATAATGTAGATCACCCCACCCCTGCCCCCATATTTCTAAAATAAATCAATTCTAGAATGCAAAATTTTGCATTCTGGAAGGTAAAAACCATGAGCAATCTGTACGCTCAAAGTTATATAAGTCCTCAGTGATACTGTAGGAGAACTGCAATGTAGCAGCGTTGGTTGAAACTAAATTTGCCGGTGAACAAGACATTATTGACTGTGGAACCTGGTAATTTGGTCTAGGTTTTGTAGATTGAAAACAGAGAGTAAAATGAATCTAAAATAGTTCTGTGTGTTGAAATTAAGAGTTTGAGCAATAAAACCCAAGTATTTATAGTACAAGGTAACACAATGGATTAGTTATGAGATGTTTACAAATGCCAACACCTTTAATTAACTATTACAGTAACTATACACATAATAAGGTATAGAAGCAATGCAAGCTTTTAGCTTATTTATTACAAAAATATATATCATGTGATTAATTAACTCTAGCTTAAACGCACTTTTGGCCCCTATGTTTGCCATAGTTGCGATTTTGGCCCCCTATAAAAAAACAATTTCAAGCCTCCTAACTTTATCCCCTTATGCAACTTATAGGCCCCCTTGATTTTGACACGGTCAACGCCCACATGGCCACTTGCTTAAGTGAGTTGGACGCCATGTGGGTTATTATTCAATTAAATTTAAATGGAAAAACCATTGTGTATATTAAAATTAAAGAAATAGAAAAAGAAAATAGGAAATAGAAAGGGCACGTGAGAGAAGGGTCTCCATTTTTTTGTCCCATGTTTCCCCACGGGGCAACATGAGACAAAAAAAGGGGAAAGAGAGAGAGAGAGAGAGAGAGAGAGAGAGAGAGAGAGAGAGAGAGAGAGAGAGAGAGAGAGAGAGAAAGAGAGAGAGAGAGAGAGAGAGATGGGGTTTTTCTCGCTTTTAACATAGTGGGCCCCTACGTAAGGCCCACACAACGGGCAATTAGCTTAGTGGTGGAGCGCGCCCTTAACAATCGGATTTTAGGGTCTTAGTACCCCCAAATCACAACTTCATTCTTTAGTCTTCTTCAATTCGCCGCTCCTTCCTTCCTTCACTAGAAAGATGAAGGGAGGAAGGAGCGGCGATTGGGAGAACATGAAGGAATGGATTTTTGATTTGGGGGTATTAAAACCCTAAAATCCGACTGTTACCCCTCTCTCACGTGCCCTTTCCATTTCTAATTTTTATTTTTTAAAATTTTAAAATACACATTGGATTTTCCATTAAAAGATCCATAATCATCATACATTGAGTATAACATCAGTACAATAAAGTTATAAATTGAGTTCGTCTCCAACTATAATAAAGGAAAAGGAGGAACCTTTGTTGATCAAAATTTTATCCTACCTTTTTTGGCTTGGATTCTTGCCAAATGCCTACTATAGTTCATTCTATTTATGTAATACTCATTCTATGATGATTATGGACCTAATTAATTACTTCCCCAAAATAAAGTTTTAAATTGAGTTTGTTTCCAACTATAATAAAGGAAAAACCTTTGTTGACCAAAATTTTAGCCTACCTTTTTTGGCTTGGATTCTTGCCAAATGCCTACAATAGTTCATTATATTGATGTAATACTCAATGTATGATGATTATGGACCATTTAGTGATCTAGTTTTTACACGAAGATGTCGGACTTAGCATAAAAAGCCTTGAAGCTTTGAAGTTCGACAAGGTACGAGTCAAGAAGCAAAATTGTCGAAGTCAAACAACTGCCTTGGAAGTGGGAAGATTCGAATTTCAAAAGAGAAGCGGTTTCCTCAAAGGAGAACGTGGGAAACAAGCGGTTGTCTGGAATGCTGATCGTGGGATTAGTTTCTTTCCACTTATTTTCCATAGGGAAAACGGGTCGCAAATCACCTATACAAAATTCTAAAACACTCGAAGTACCGGCACGAGAGAAAAGAGTCATAAAGAATGTATGTAAATGATTTTTCGAACCACCTTTATTTTTAATGCATTGTATTTTACCTTTTATTTAAGTTTCTGCAATTTAAACTTAATGCATTTACCCTGCTTTTAAAACCTTTTTTCTGTCGAAAGACACCACATGGTCTCGTCCCGTTCGTTAAGCAACCTATGAACTCGATGAACTCGTATAAACAAAAAGCACAACATGTCCTAGGATCTCTGGTTTGGTCTTGCTCGTAATAATCAAAATCAGCCCGTATTGTTTACCAAAAACACTGGTAAACACCGTCCTTCATAGATACCCTCTATCCCCTTCACCAGCACCTTCCCCCTCACATATCCTTTCCACCTCTTTCGCAGTCGCCCTATCGAACCTAGCAACCTTCGCCTTCACTCTTACATTACCAAAACAAAAAACATTTACCGCTTTCAACAGCTTACCAACATCACGGACATTAGAATACCTCACAAAACCATAGAGTTCGCCATAGACATTATGCTTACTAGGAACAACCACCTCCTCCAACATACCACAAACTTCAAAACCTTTACGTAAATAGAAATTTGAAAGTTGTGCAGGAAAATTGGTAAGGTAAAAAGTTACAAACCGTCGAAATTGAGGACCGTCAGAACCCTCCTTGTTATTATTACCGGTTGCTCGCGATTCAGGCTTACGAAGCGCCCCTGCAAGCCGTCCTCCCTGCGAGTTTGCTGCACTTCCCATCAGCCATAACCATCGTCGTGCCTCCAACTCTCAGTCCGATACCACTCCTCGTCAAAGTCCTCATCAACTGACCCCTACACCTATCCTGATACATGTAATCCTCCTCGCTGCCATAATACCCTTCTCGTGAAACCTTGACTGCCCCAAACTCTGAACTGCTTATTCTCCCGCTGCCTGACCTGACTTCGATCACCATGTCGCAACGCTTTCCTACGTCGCAGTCTCACATCAAGTCAATCCTCCCCATCCCACCCCCTTTTGTGGCACCCGGCTAAGAGCCCATCCCACCCCCCCCCCCCCCCCCCCCCCCCCCCGATTGGACCTCTCTTCCGGCAAAAAGAAACGCTGACGTAGCTGCTCACGGTGGAACCATGGGCGGTCACCTCTCTTTGTCGCTCTCGCTCTCTCTCATGTTAAATTTTATATACAATTAAATATGTTAATACCTAATTTTACATATGTATGAACATTGTTATATTTTTAATATATTACTACCTAAATAAAATTAAATTATGCAACATATTGAAATAAAAACTCCTCATACAATTGTTATAGCAAAATTAAATAGACCAATTTGTTTTGCATTGAAAATAAATAATGATGAAAGAAAAGTGCAAATAATTATTGATTATTTATTCCGAAGCATGCATGTCATGAACTTGTATACTAGTTATTACATCTATTTTGAATCGTCACTTAATTGTCTAGCAACAATAAGGACTAATAGCTCATTCAAAACAATTCTAAATTAAAAAGAGAATGGGAAGAAATTACAAAGAAGGGTCTCACTATAATTACTTATTTGAGTTTATCTATCAACATAAAAATTTCTAAGACCGTTTGGATAGAGCGTATGAAAATAACTCGTGACTTGTCCATAAGCTACTTCTATTTTTTTTTCCTTCATAGATTCTCTATGATATTCTATGAAAAGAACAATTAATTTATATGGAAACAATATTGACTTTATTTATTTATTTTTAATAGAAATAGCTTATAATATAAGCGTTTAGTTAAGCTGTTGATTCAACTTGGACCTTAAAGGGACTGAACCATTAAAGGAAGTCCATAAGCTGGCCTTAGTGAGAGCATTATAGAAGGTGAATGTATATAATTTGGGGAGATTTTAAAACTGAACCTAGAGAGAAGAAGGGTTAGCACTATCTTATATTCTATAAAGCTCAAGTTTCTACCAACACACATTCTTCCTCCAAATCCAAAAGGTAAGTATCCCATGTTTTGGTTGCATCCACCAGTTACATCGTCCATGAACCTCTCTGGTCGAAACTCATTCACATTTTCTCCCCACAACGATGAGTCGTGGTGCATCGCAACAACATCGATCCACATGTTAGTCCCATTGGGAATTGTTAAATTGTCAACTTGAATGTCTTCTCTAGCTTGCCTTTGAACATTTGGTGCTGTTGGGTAGAGCCTAAGGACTTCATTCATCACCCACTTCATCTGCGTATATGGACAACAAACACATATATAGTTAATGCCGGAAAACAACACGTTATTACCAAAACAAATAAAATATTTATGATTGAAATTATACACAAACAAATATGAAATCTGCAGTGTCTAATTTATCACTAATTAGTAACAAAATTATTCGTGCACTTATATATTTTTTAAAATTTTATGGCTAATTAATATTTTAGTGGCATATATCAATAATTTTGGGTGCATAGAAGCAATTATTACATTTAACAATATCATTATAAAAAAGTCCTCTTTTATTAAATTTGGATTAATTATTTTATAATCCCTCCGTCTTCAAATAATTGTTTCTTTAGCATTTTTCTGTCTCAAAATAATTGTCACTTTAGAATATCAATGTAATATATTTCTTTTTTCATTGTTATATCTTTATTTATTGAATTTCATACTCCCTCCGGTCTCAAATATAAGAATTTTTTTTTTACACATATTAAGAAAATGGATTGACCACATTTAAGTCATTATAAAAAGTACTACCTCCGTCCCTAATTATAGGACCCTTTTGAAAAAATAACGGGAATTAAGATAGTGGATATTTGTATTAAATATGTTTGTAATTACTATTGGTTTTACAATTTTATCCCTTAAGAGAGAGGGTTGGTTTATGTTTTCAACATGTTATTTATTGCTTATTGAAGAAAAAGATGTATAATAAATAGGGGCATGTATGTAAAGAAATAATTAATGTAGTTGGAAATAGCAAAGGGGTCTTATAAAAAGGGACAAAAAAAATTCTCAAAAGAGTCTTATAATTAGGGACGGAGGTAGTATTATTTTTCTAATTTTACCCTTGTCTTGGAGTAGTAAAGACATTAATGAAGTGGTTTTAATGAGGGTAAACTTGGAATAGTGACATTTAATAGATTCATTTTACTATACTTTTTTTTATATTTGAAATCATCAATTTTATTTTTTTGTTTCTTACATTTGAAACCGAAGAGAGTACTACTTAACTGTTTTACAAACTATAATTAATAAAGATATTTTAGTAAATGACATTAAATTTACCGTTGAAATCAATGCAAATGATTATTTCCTCAAAAATCATGCACAAACGAATACTATTATTTTGAGATCGGAGGGTGTATTTGTGTGGTCTCGTATTATTTTTATTAGTTACCGTATTCATTACGATTTTACTTTTGACATTGATAATGTAAAAGTAATCTATTGACTTGTAACCAAAAAGCAAAGTCAATCTATTGACCAATTGGTTCAAACTCAGTGTCAAAGTGTGAATTCATTTTAACATGCACAACACGACAACAGAACTCAGATATTGCTGCTTCACACAACAAATTCTAAATAATTTTTAATTCAATATTTGAATTTCTTTTCATGGCTGTATAGACAAATATGGTCCACCTAACCATCCCAGATATGAACATTGACTGACTAATTAATATGGTTCAACCTGCCACCAAATTTCATGTACTAAACTTACGTAGACAATATTAAAACAAAATCGAATTCCTTTTACTCTTTGACATGTCATTCCTCGTGGAATAATTCTGAAATTACAACTTTTTTTAATCACATCTACCGTTAATGGATTCAATTTATTTTTATTTTAAATAATTTTGTTTCACTCACTGTTCTGTGACTTATATTAAAATTTAATATTTTGCATTATCATAAATTCTAAATTAGATTGGTAGTATTTTTTGTTTCAGATTATCAGACTATCTTTATCTCGGAGTCGAACTCCAGATTAGAGCCCTTTTTTCGAGGAACCGGAGGGCTAATGTAAAAAAAAAAAAAAATTGGCTGTATTTGCTCTTGCACAAGGTGTATTCTTATTTAATTATTTATATTTTTATACGAGCGAGTGACACATTATTTTTTGGAAGTAGATTTAATTTTGTGTACTCGAAATAGATAGATAAAAAAAATGACTAGTTTTTTTTATGAAAAAAAATTTAAGTTTTAAACATTACCTTTTTCAACCCAGAAAGCACATTGATATCAACTTCTTTATCACCAACAACTTCTCTTATCTCATCTCTCAATTGATTTTGCCAATCTTCATGCATAGCTAAAAGCATTAAAGTCCAAGATATAGCCAATGCTGTTGTCTCATGGCCTGCAAAGAAAAATGTCTTGCACTCATCCACCAATTGTTTTGTACTCAATCTTTTCCCATACTTTCCATCAACTTGATTTTCATTCAACAACAAATCCAACAAGTCTTCTCTACCTTGGTTTTTTTGTCTTGATTCCTTTCGAGTTTCAATTACACAAAGCAAAAGCTTATCTATCTCTTTCCCAAGTTTCTTCGCCTCTATGGTTTTTTTCATATCAATGCACTTGATATATGGAACACCTACATATCTTGTTGTCTTGAAAAGTGCCATTTGTAGGGTACGTAACTTTTCACAAATTTTTCTTGCATGTCCATCTTTTATACCAAAGCTTATTCTTGCTATGATATCTCCTGCGGTTGCGATGATCTCTCTTTCAATATCAATTTCGGTTCCGGAGTTGATTCGGGTAATCCATCTATCCATCATTTGCTTTGTAGATTCTACCATCATGCTTGACGTTTCCTATTACATTGTTACACATACAATTTGTATATATCAGCAAAAAAATTAATTTAGTACGTAGCATTACTTTTGCTTCACAATTTGGTGACACTCATGATAAAGCTAATAATATATATTATAATACACGTGAATCATGCATTGTGTATTTTTTTTATTGAACCCATTGAACCCATTAGAGTGAATAGAAGATCTTAGAGATGCAAATTAAACTTTTTAAAATTCATAGTGATATGATGCCAAGTATTTTCTTATGCCCTCTACACCATATATAAAAGGGCAACCCGGTGCACTGAAGCTCCCGCATACGCAGGGTCCGGAAAAGGGTCCCACCATTTGGTGTATTGTACGCAGCCTTATCCTATTTTTACACAAGAGACTGTTTCCAGGACTTGAACCCGTGACCTTACAGTCACATGACAACAACTTTACCAGTTGCACCAAGGTTACCCCTCCACCCTCTACACCATATATGATGAAATATTTTCTCTAGAAAAGAGGGAAAGAGAGAGAGACCTTCAAGTTAAGAGGAGAAAATGTTGGGGCTATAACATGACGATGATGAACCCATTCATTGCCTTCAGCCATCACTAAACCCTTTCCAAACATAGGCTCTCTATCATTTCTAAACACATTCGGTTTTCCCCATCTCTTTGCTATAACTTCGTTGGACATTTTCTTCAAGAATTCTGGATTAGCAATGTATAGAAAAGGTTCTGTCCCTAGCCAATAGATAAAAACCTTCCCTGCAAAAAACAATTTAATAATTCATCTTTATATATTCATTTTGCTTAAAAAAAATTCGAAAGTAATGTTCAATTAACAATTTAACATACATAAAATAGAGTTTATACTTTATACAGACGTTTTTTTTTTCTTTTAAAGATTACCAAATTATGCATGCAGTTAAGATTTAAACAAATAAATAAGAGTTTGAGAAAAAAATAAATCATATATATCTAACTAATTACTTCCTTCAAAAAAAAAAAATCTAACTCATTACTTATAGATATTTTTTTTAAAAAATATTAATGTATGACATACTATTATACTCCTTTTTATTTAAACATGCATATGTGTATTCTACACATAAATAAAATCATATCTTAACTAAGTAATTCATATAGATTTTTTCTGAAAATATATTTTAGAACTAATTACCATGAGATATTTGCCACCGAGAAAAATAGGGGAACACAGTGGAGTGTATATCATGAGTGAACATTGAGGACCCAAATGAAGAATCAACACCATTCTTCTTTTTCATCTCTTTAATATTTCCAAATGGAAAATGTGGGGGTGGCCCTTGAAATCCACATCTTTGAAACTTACGATTTCTTTGAATTGGTGAAATCCACCAAGAAAACAATAGTTTCAAGAATAAAACGAGTGCTAATATTGCCAACAAAGCAAATATACCAAGTAACACCATTCTCTCTTTTTTTCAATCTTAATATTTTAGAACTTATTTAAGCTATTAAAAAGAGGATAGTAGCTTAATTTGTATGTGTTTGTTTTGGAAAAGAGAAATACAAAATGGTAATATTTATAGATGAAGATATTGAGTAGGAAAAGAATGGAGAATGTTTGACTTTTGACCATGAAAAATACCTCAATAAATATGTTTGAACATTAGCAAGGTTGCTACTTTAAACCTTTTTGGCCCACAATTGTGTTTCTCATGATTATGCCATTTTTGGACATATCTAATTTGGTCGGAACATTATTATTTGAGAAATTTCATTTTCTTAAATCACTATTTTGTTTCCAAGTTTGGCCTTAGCCGATTTTTAACACCTTTTACACCTGGGTCCAAAATAATTGAGCGAATTAATCATTTTAAATGTATTTATACAATTTGGAGGTGAATTTAAATAAATTTTAAAATATATCTAAATGAAAAATCATGTAGTAAATAATATATATTAGGTTTTTTTCTATATATATATATATATATATATATATATATATATATATATATATATATATTAGGTTTTATTTTGATAAGTAAAAATTTATTAGTGAGAACAGAATAGGTTTTTTAAAGCCATTATAGAAAATCTGAGAGATCCAATTTCCTTAAAAGAAGAAAAAAGATAGTAATTATCCACCGATCATCTCATTTACATTAGCCACCTTCCGTTAAACATATTTTTTTTCCAACCAAATGCACCATGTTGTAGCTAAACAAATTAACTTAGACTTTTTTTATTTTTTTTTTTTATTTTTTTTTTTGTATTTTTCCCTTTCACCAAAGAACTGTAAGTCCAAAATCCTCCAATTCTTCACTACCCTGTAGCGCAGGAAGCCAATTAAGTCAAGACAATATTGATTTCCAAATTATTATCGCCAAAACAATGTGTACAAGTACATAATTTTTCATAATCACAACATTCATCAAAATTCACCAATGCACGTAATCACATAGTCACATAATCAAACATGACACGTTTCACATATCTCATGTGCATGTAATGTTCTAGACTCGACTCTACATGCATGTGGTACCATTTGGATATCGGAGGTAATTTTAACGATTGATCCCTCTGCATATTCTCTACATATTCTCCACATATCTCTACATATATGACTTATGAATGCATGGATGCCAAGTATTAGCTCGATAATGCACAACATCGATTTACTCTACATATTCTCCACCTATTCACCACATTGCATTATTAAACAATACATCCACACATCAAACATTTATCAAAAAATTAATTATCTCTAGATAGTCTTCATCAAGTATTCATCTCCATATGTTCATCATCAACAATCGTCAAACAATTGTCGCCATAAGGAATAACATCATCTCCTAAGGCTAAATTCATAGAATAAATGAAAAATCGTCCACACCATGATAACCAACATATTCTAAAGCCATCAATCATTTATTCATTCTTATTTCATCATATTATCATGATTACAAAGTCATTTTCAAGTTATTCGATCATAAATCCTCATTTTAACAAAGTTCGTCTAATTTCACAAAATTGCCTATTTCCAATTTTTCTCAACAAAAGTAGGATACTAAACTCTTACATATCATAAATACACTACTACAGAAATCAGTTTTCACATCAGTTGGAAACTACTTTTCACATCAGGTGGCAACCGATGTAAACTGATATGATGTGGAATGTGCACGTCATTTCACATCAGGTACGGACTGATGTAATAGCAATATTTCCACATCAGGCTTTTTTCCCACTGATGTGATACGTTCTTTTTAAAATTTAAGATCAGGGTTTTCACATCAGTTTTATGAGAGACACTGAAGTAAAATAATTATATTTATCATCAGTCTTCTATCCCACCGATGTGAAATCTACACTTTTTTTTAAAAAAAATTATGCTTTATTAATACTGCTTATAAAATCAGCTTGAGACCACGTTCTTTTCTTTTATTTATATTAGAAATATGAAAAAATATATATGATATTTTAATGCCAAAAAGGAAGCTAAAAAGCTAACAGATACAAAATTTTATTTATAACCCTCACAAGTATACTTTCAAACTTATGCAAATTACATCATAAATCTGTAAGTCACGTGAGAAGCAAGGCCAAGATCTGTATGAAAAAAATACCAGAAATGCAAAACATAAGACAATGATAATTTATGAGCTTGCAAAAGATCACATTCAGATGGAGAAGTCGCACAATTACAAAGACATGCAATTATCACTTCAAAATTGAAAAACTCCTATAAGCTAGAAGATCATCCCAACCAGGCCATAGTCTGCCACTTCAAAATCATCACTCAATAACAGAGAGGATGGAGATGAATATTAGATTTGTCTTGGCTTGTTCAAATATATAAAATGAGAAACTCACAGTTGGATGATAATAAGCATATATCATTCCAATTATCCATATGTATCGATCAAGCCCTGAGCGAAAATGCCATTCATGCAAGCGGGTAAAATGTGATTTAGATGGATCAGGATCAGTATAACCTGCAAGTTCAAAAAAATATTCCTGTAAGCATGATCTGCTGTGCTTTCATGTGTGCACCTAGAAAAAGACGGAAGATGTTACAGTCGGTACAGACCAAATATGAATTGCAATGCAATAGTTCTGGGAATTGGTATACCTGAGCAAATCTTGCCATGCTAAAATCTTTACGTATATATAATATGCTAAAATCTTTACCTGAGCAAATCTAGAAATGCAATATATGATATGTCAATGAAATTCAGCTGATTTTTTAAAATAAACAAAATCAAATTCCAGCAACTTTGAAAACTAATTGTCATTTTTAAATGCTAAACAATCAAATTCTCATGTTATATTGATTTTTTCAAAAACTAAAAAGCCATATATAACCAAAAAAAGTTGATTCGTACCATTTTGCCAAAGAGAAAACATACCGGGTTGGAGTTGAGGTCAAGGACTGAAATAACATTAACAGATTTGGATGAAACTCCTTCACCCATAACAGATTTTTAGCATTTTGGGCCAAGATATTGACAGAACCGGTCTTCTCTCATACGCGCACGGCAACGATCTTCTGATGCTAGTGGATTGAAGTGGAGGCGAAGAAGGTGGAAAGAATGGCAGGCCGGTTTAAAAATGTACTATCAGCATATGACACAATTCCATGCCCTCGTCGATACTCTCTTTCACTGCAATCTAAAACACCATAAATGCGCTTATTTATTTCCTTCAGAGTGACATCTCCACGGTCACCACAGGGTTTAATGAAGGCAAATGGATAGGCCACAGAAGAAGATAACCATGTTGGTGTTTTCATAATAGATTTTCGACCTACACATGTAAATGCGAGTCAGAGATTTCATGCCATTAACTGCTATCTACTAAAACTTATGGCATAAGGAACTTTAGCATTTTATTACATTAATTGATTGATTAAAGACCCCAGCTTTAGGAACAAAAGCACCAGTTTAGTAAAGTATGAAAACAATAGAATTCAGTTTTATGATCATGTCATGTCTACGAAAGATCTTTCAATCATGAGAAATTATGTAGACATCTCGTTCTAAAACAAGAAAAAAAGACAATATAACTAAGCCTTTTCTCACTAAAGAATATCTAGTCTCCTGTCAAGTATTATTAAAGTCAAAGAAAGACCATATACTATAAATCTCTTTTACAAGTTTGACCTATACATATCTGTCTCCCTCTAGAGCAAACTTTTAGACTACTTTCCATCGAGTCAAACCTCCTTATCCATGCCTCCACGAAGACAAATATTACTTGTTTTAATTCTAGTTAAGTGGTATTGGAAGTATGCGTTTGGAGGCTTGTCTCCACTTTATTCAATATCAAGTGAAAAATAAACAACAAAAGGATAAAAAAGGTCAAACCTTTGAAGACAATTTATCTGGGAGTTGAAGAGATTTGAAGCTGAGCCACATTCTGTTCAAATGGTGGTGTTAAATTGCAGATCTCTGCAGTAGCAAATGATGTTTTCAATTAAGTTCAACGTACAGCGGTAAAAATTATGAAGAAAAAAAAGGAAATAAACATTAGAAGACAACAGTGGACAGAAGACAATGTCTCATACCAGTAGTATCAACATGAACATCATCTACGCCAGAAAAGTTCCTGAAAGACCATAATTATAAGATTATTTTATATAAATATATATATGCCACAATTATATTTGCAGTGGTTTTTAGAATCGTACGGATTATCGGGATATAATTGCATTTCAGTATCCTTAAAGAAATCTGCGAACCACTTTTCAGCCGACTCAAGGTCCTCGTAGTTGGAAGACGAAGCATTTTCTAATGCATATTCCATTGGGGAAAGAATAGAAATAAGCATCCAAATAATTTATCAAAAGTCACTAAAAAAATCAAAGCTAAATCTTGCATGAGGAAAACCTGAATCCTCAGATAGCTATTGCGAAACTTCCGGGAAAATATCCTCGTTGGAGTAGTCCGTCGCCTATATGCATAATGAAACAGTCATACATTCACACAAAAGCACAGTTCTAGTACAATTTTTAACTCTAAACATTTTACAATAAAATCAGTATAGTACTACTACACACATTTGACACACAAATGTTAAAAGGAACTTGTATTATCATTATAAGTGGTAGTGAAGCTATCTACAAATCATGAAAATTTGAAGGAATCATAAAAGAGTAACCACTATGGATCAACTTAAAACAGAAGGATACTTCACATTATATGTAGGACTTTAGGTATCATGTAAAATAAAAAATAGATCACAAATAATTACTACGAAGGATGGGATAAAGACCATCACAGATTTGAAAATAACACCTCGTTATCATTACAAATGTTTAAGTGAAACAGGACTCTATGTTAAGCCTGTTCTAAATTACAGTTATTGAAAATTTGCAGTGAAGAGCTTTGAAAAAGTGGTATTTCACAGATGAACCAATACAATACAAGACATTAACACAAACCACTAAAGCTGAACCAATCATTTCATTTAAGAAAATTATTAAATCTAATATAAAAAATAGAAATCTAACAGGAAAAACTAAAAGATAGACAAAATATGGTTACTCAACATCACATGATTTATTCTTTCCATATACATGAACATAATGATAAAATCAATGTAGAACTTATTAACGAAAAATATACACTTTGCATGAGAAATGACTTCACTAGACCATGCCGTATCAGGAGATATATAAGATTGTCTACAACAGACCCTATGATGGGTCTGATTGTTCTATAGACCCCACCGTATTGGGAGATTTATCCCACTAGGTATGTTTATGCTATCTATACTTTATGATATGGGTGTGAAAAGTAACTATATATGAAAGCTACTAACACTGACATTTAATTGCAGATATGCTGAAGACATCTGTTCATCCGAAAGGGAATGATTCCTATTCTGATTGTTGAACTGTAGCATCCTCCGTCTCTTGGCTTGCGAAGAAGTCTCCGAGCATTCTTCCTGATCCTTCTGTATATCATTTGATTCTGAAATGCATTTCTTTAAATTAAAAGGATGACATTGTATCCACAAATAATAAACATATATTCAGATGGTACATGTCAATAATTACATAAGGTCAAGAAAATTGCCTTTCAGAGAGAACTTACCACTGCCATTGACATTGTATAGAAAATCCATGCAAGCCTTCACAGGGGTTGTTTCATCATCGAGCTCGATAGGAAGGTCTTCAATTCCAGGAACTTCGTTCCACAACTCTTGTGAAATGTCTGATCAAACAACTAGGTTTTCTTAAACATCATTTATTTACACTAAACTTACAATCATAATTAGAACTTACCAAAATTTGAGGTCTTCTGGAGACAATAACCTTCCTCCCTATGCCAATTCCAAGGAGCCCTAACAATGACACATTCAGAAATTTACGTTATGTCGAAAATACTCAAATTATATGGGGAGTGACTCAGGTGAGAATACCAACTAGTGATGAGAAACGAGAAAACTTAATTTTAACCGTCAAATTAAAATTAATCACTTAGATTACATTTTTATTTGAAAAAAGACATGTAAATTCAAACTCTTCATCCCCCTCTGTGGTGTATTCTTCTTTTCCATGACCGTGGAGATGTCTGTGCTTCATAGATTATAAGTAGCTCCCGACTTTGTAAAAGCATATCAGTGATCATTCCTAACCACAAATCACCATAATAACACAATAAATATACACAAACCACAAACATGCATGAAATACAAAGAACCCTAATAAATGTAAAAATGAATTTCAAAATTGAAAAACCACAGTCAAAGAAAAAACGAACCAAAACCACAGTAAATCGCTCTCAAATTCACGCTTCAAAATCCAAAACTACTCGAACTTCCCCAAATCCCTAATCCGCATGAAAAAACTAAAATGCGGAATTCGATTAAACAAAACCTAACACAAATTTCTCACTCCACAATACAATCAACAACTACGCGATAGAAGATCATAGGTATGAAAAATACCGAAAAAAATTAAAAAAAAAATCGAAAAATTGAGAGAAAAAAAAAGGAAGAAGAATAAGAAGAAGAAGTACGAACCTTAGGTTTGAGAGAAAGGAGCGTTGATGAAGGATGATGAAGGTTGATGGATCGTTGTTGAAACGAGAAAATCAGAGCGCTAGATCTAGTGAGGAAGAAATGTGAACCAGATCTACGGTGATGGCGATTCAACGGTGATCTACGGCTAGATCTAGTGAAGATCAAATGTGAACCCGATATTCAATCTCTAACCCTAGATTGATCTGAAGAAGGGTAAAATTTGAGTAGAAGTGGATATGAATGGAAGGGTTCTAGATTTGTTTTGGAAGAAAGGGTTTGATGCAGGGAAGGAAAGTTACATTTTACGATTGAGGAAAGGGATAAGGCAAAGTGAAAAGGTGTTTTTGCCTCAGGCAGTTTTCACCACTGATGTGGAAAAAATTAGCCAAAGTTTTCACCTAAATTGCGAATATGCCACCGCGTTTTTCTCCCATCATTTCAACTATCCACTGATGTAAATATTATGTGCTATTATGAATTCCCCTCATTTACTTATGTGAACTGATGTAAAAGACCACAGTATGTATCTTTCCCTTCAGGTATTTTTTGTGCTGATGTGAAAAAGGAAACCCCCTTGATGTTAAATGTATATTTTGTAGTAGTGATACATTCCTACATATCATCTAACACCTTAGTAATTCAATCGTAGCATATTTGTTTCACAAAGTTCATTCATTTCTCAAAATTTTCAAATTTCGTCTCTTTTTCTGCATTTTTCAAAACCAATTATTTTTCAAAGCAAAACTATGTTAAACCACTCCTATAAGTTCAATTACAATAAAAGTTCATTAAAATACAAAAAAAAAATGGAGTTTCCAGGCAAGGGTTGGCATGGTCGCGCCAAGGGTTGGCACGGTCGTGCCACCTTTAACAGTGAGTCACGCATGACCCGTACCAAGAGGGCGCTTGGTCGTGCCAGTGATGCAGGTGGCGGAAACGCGTTTTCGAGCTTAAAATCCCGTTTTTAAATCAGTTTTCGACCCGAATCGCACCAAACACACCCCAAACACTTAGACCATTTATACTCACTAAAAAAACAACTTAATTCAACTCACCCCAAAATGACTTATTTCACAAAAGTCCTGAAAACAACTTTTTACTCAAAAACCCGATTTTCACCCAAACGATTACTCACTCAAACTTAACAATTCAAAGCAGAAATTTCAATCAATCTAACTCAACATAACAACTTCATTAATCCATTCAACTTCATCAAAATCAAACTTCTCCTATTTTGACCCATTTTCACAAAAATCACCAAAACACAACAACTTAATCAAGCCTCACGTTTATCATCATCAAATTCGTGAATTCTCAACACCAACATATACCCAACAACATTCATAGCACATGAATCATGAATTCATCATTAATCAACAACAACATCATCATTTTCACCAATTTAAGCTAAATTTTTAAAGTAATCACTTCAACACAGATTAACAATGAAATTCAAGCATCAACAAGTTTTCAACAATTTTCATATACCCAAGTTTACCACATATTTCCAAGCACGAAAATTACACATATAATCATCATTTTTTACAAATCACTCAAAACAATTATGACCCATAAGCTAGAAACAAGATTATAGATTATTAGGTAGAACAAACCCATCCCCCTTACCTTGTTTCCTCTTAAACTTAGCTAACCTACCAAAAAATTTACTCCCTTTGTGAATCCTACCTCTCCTCTTCTCTTTCCTTCCTCGTCATCTATCTTCTATCTTAATTTCTCTCTCAATTCTCTCTATGTTTCTCTAGCCACCCCTTTTTGTGAAATGTGAGAAATGAATACCTAAACCCTAATTCTCCTCAGAAGCTACCCTTATATACTCCAACTAATGGGCTAAGTAACCTTTACTCATAATGGGCCTAGTGACTCTTACCTCTCAATTAAAAAGTTAATACTCATTTAACTCTTTAAACTATCTCATATTTACCATCTCAAAATAATTAGCTCAAGTTACTACTAACTTAGTAAAAATAACTATTCACACTAAAGCACTAAAACATTCTACATTCCAAAATTACTAATTTACCCTCACTCCTCAAGTAACCAAAATACCATTAGTCCTGAAAATGACTAAAATACCTTTCTCGCCTAAAAATCCAGTAATCCCAAGACAAACACACAAACAAGCAATTAAACATATAATAAATAAATAAAATAATCCTAACGAAAAACAGACTGTTACAACTCCCCTCCACTTACAGAATTTTCGCCTTCGAAACTTACCTAAAGAAAACAACTCCGGAAACGATTCCCTTATACGACTCTCCGATTCCCAAGTAGCGCTCTCGCCGGCTGGTCCAAACCGAATCACTTTCACCAATATGATCTTTTTTCCTCTTAAGCGCTTAACTTCCCAATCTTCAATCCTCACCGGCCAAGTCTCAACGGTCAAATTATCTCTTACTTCCAAATCATCCACTTGAATCACATACGATGAGTCATACACATACTTCCTCAACAGAGACACATGAAACACATCATGAAGATTCAACAATGACGGTGGTAACACAAACCGATACGCTACAGCTCCAACCTTCCCAATGATCTCAAACAAACCAACAAAACGCAGTGTCAACTTCCTACACTTCAAAGCAAGCCCGACACCGGTCACAGGATTCACTGTTAAAAACACATGATCTCCAACTTCAAAATTCAATATCCTTCCTCCTCTTATCATGATAATTTTCTACCTACTCTGAGACGCTTTTATCTTTTCCTGAATCATCTTAACCTTTTCCGTAGTATCCTGCACAACTTCCGGTCCTAATAAAGCACTTTCTCCCGACTCATACCAACACAACGGAGTCCTACACCTCATTCCATACAAATCTTCAAACGGCGCCATACCAATACTCGAGTGAAAATTGTTGTTGTAAGTAAACTCAATCAACGGTAAACACTCAGCCTAACTTACTGCTTGAAACAAAACACAAGCCCTCAACAAATCTTCCAAAGATTGAATAGTCCTTTCCGTCTGACCATCAGTCTGAGGATGATAAGCAGAACTCAACCTCAACTTAGTTCCTAAAGCTGCTTGCAGACTCTCCAAAAACTTCAATGTAAACCTCAGATCTCTATCTGACACAATGCTAGATGGAATACCATGCAATCTGACAACATGCTCAATGTAGATCTCCGCCAACCTCACCACAGTCATATCGGTCTTAATTGGAATAAAATGTGCCAACTTCGTCAACCAATCAACAATCACCCAAATAGAATCACTTCCCTTCGCAGTCTTAGGCAAAGCTCCAACAAAATCCATAGAAATACTATCCCACTTCTAGTCTGGAACAAACAAAGGTTGCATCATACATGATTGTTTCTGATGTTCAATCTTAGACTTCTGACAAATCAAACAATCATACGCAAACTCCGGATATCCTTCTTCATTCCTGGCCACTAAAACAACTTTTTCAAATTCCGATACATCTTCGTCGCTCCAAGATGAATACTCAGACTACGCCTTTTACCTTCTTCCAAAATCCGCTTCTTAAGCTCAGGTACATCCGGTACATAGACTCGATCACGAAACATCAACACACCGTTCTCATCCAATCTGAAGTCCCCTCTTTTACCTTGGTTAACCAACACCAAATGATCCACAAGTTCCAAATCCTCTTTCTGACCTTCCTTGATATCCTCCAAAATGTTACTCGTCAACTTCAACATCCCAAACTTCACACCTCTTGGAGACAACTCACTTACCAAACTCAAATCCTGAAACTGCTCAATCAATTCCAATTCTTTCACCATCAATGCAGACATATGCAACAACTTCCTACTCAAAGCATCTGCCACCACATTCCTGGATGATAGCTTAACTGAAAATCATAATCCTTAAGAAATTCCAACCACCTTCTCTGCCTCATTTTCAACTCCTTCTGGTCCAATAGATACTTTACTTGTCTCTATCAAAAGGCAGTTATTTTCATACAAAATACAATTTTCTTTATCTTGTTCATAAAACAACCTATAAATATGATGAACATTCGTGTATTTTCTGAAAAATGATTGCACAACATGTCCTAAAATTTCTGGTTTGATTTTACTTGTAATAATCAAAACTAGTCATTGTTTAACAAAAACACAGGTAAACAATATGTTTGAAGAACCAACCACCGGTTTCCCAACCTCTCTTGTGGTATGCATAAGTACTTTTCCCAACCTTAATATTTTACTTACAAAATATGAGTACTTTATTAGAGACTTTGACGTGTAAATAAAATTGTATGCTGGTGGATTCAAATTATTGTTCGTAACATAATTTCTAACTTTGTGATGTGTTTTAATAAAAAAAAATGAACTTTGTCTTGTCTTAAATTACAACTAAACTAAGTGTTCTGGACCGACCAAAAGAACCTTTGGCCCATTTACTTAGGCCCAATACAATACAAAGCCCAAGCACCACGTTTGGCAACATTACTTGCGACACACCCCTTCCCCGCGAAGGGGGTGCACGAGCGAGCGAGACCGGTTCAAGCAAGCCACAACGTCTCTCTGCACATTCCCGCAATAAACTCTCTGGCGGTTACACATCCCACGATTTCGTAACCACAAGAGCCAGGTGTGCCACTGCAGGTACACTGCAGCCCTCCACCTCTATAAATAGGGGACTCACTGCAGTCCCCAAGGTAGAATTTATCTCTTCCTCTAAACCCTCACTCTCTGATCTCTACTGACTTGAGCGTTGGAGTGCCTGCAGGTACACACCCCCCATTCGCTCTAAGAAGCATTCTGACGTATTCCACCACCGTTTAAACCACCGCATTCAAAGCAACGGCAGTCACCTTCTGATCAGGTATGATCAGTGGCGCCGTCTGTGGGAACTATAAGCTCTCCCTATTTTTATACTCCTAAAAACCAAAGCTTTCCAAAAAAAAATTACCATGGCTGCGAACGGTGCCAGCTCCTAGATACGAATTGAGATACGCATCCCTCAACGGGATGGTATGACATCCTCACCTTCACCTGTGGGCACACCCACAAGGGAACCAGTACAATTAGTTCCTCTCCAAGAAAGCCCTCTGCAGGGTCCTCTACGACCTACAGAGGCACCTGAAGATACCACGCCAACTGGTGCCCTCGTCAGCAATCTGCTCCGGACGGTTCAACGACAAACGTCTTTAATCAAGGAACAGAACCGACGCCTGATGGATCTAGAGCAAGCGCGCCCACTTGTCCGAACCAAACAGACTCCTTACCCAGTACGTAGCAGAAGAGGAAGGAGCCCTCGCCAGTCCCGTTCCAGATCCCCGCGGCACTTAGTAAGCGTCAGATCCCCGAGTTACAATAGGAGATCGACGAGAAGGAGGTCACCCAAGCGAACTCCTCCAAGGCGGTCTCCTCCTAGATGATCTCCCCTGAGGATATCCCCTCCACGACGATCCCTTCTAAGGAGATCTCCACCAAGACGTAACAGGCGCTCTTGGTCACCCTCTAGCTCTGAGGACCCTCGCGATGCCCGGAATGACCGTAACGCTTACGGTTCATTCACACGGCGCATCCGAGAAGCTCCTATCCCCCGCGGGCTAGAGAAGCCTCCCTAGAAGGACTTATACGACGGGACAACTGACCCAGACGAGCACATCGAGAACATTGCAGCAGTTCTCACCTACAGATCGGTGCAAGGAGCCGTAACCAGGTTCAAGAACTTAAGGAGAAACTCCATCGATTCATGGAGTGACCTCTGCTACGAGTTCACGACCCACTTCACCATGTTAAGGACGCAACCAAAAACCGTGGCATCCCTTGAAGCCATCGTCCAAGGAAAGAGCGAACCTCTCTGAGACTACATCGAGAGGTTCAACAAAGAAGTTGTTCAAGTAAGAGGGGCCGATGAAACAATGAAATGGTACCTCATCGCCAAAGGTCTGCGCGAAGGCACAGACGTGAAGAAAGTTGTCAGCTTGGATCGTCAGCGGACTCTCAACGAGTTCCTAGCGATCGCAAAGATCTACATAGCTTACGAAGAAGAGCTGCATGCGGACAACCTCAACAAATCCAGGAAGGAGGAACCTGCTGCTGAATCCTCCAAAAAGCCCTTCCATGAGAGAAAGAAGGAAGGGAAAGCAACTCATGAAGGCAAACGACCCAACGGTAACTTCACCGACTACACTCCTTTGGCCATGTAAAGGGAGAAAATCCTCACCGAGATCGTTGTAGCCGATCTAAAAGATGCTGGCGTCAAGCCACTAAAGGCTCTGTCTCAGGAGAGGAAGGGAGTCGACAAAACAAAGTATTATCGATTCCACAAGTGCCATGGACACACCACTGATGACTATATCCATCTGAAGGATGCTATTGAACTCCTCATTCAACGAGGACGACTCAAGCAGTTTATCAAGAGCCCGAAGGCGGAAAGGAAAACGTCGAAATCATCGGTGATGGCACTGAGCCAGGCAAAACAATTACCATGTCCGTGGAACATCTAGGTGATTTCCCTGACAACGTGGAAGTCAACCCCTACTCATGCACCTGGGAGCAGTTTCCCTTTGCCAACGTCATCATGGGAGGAACGCTGGACATCTCCATGGGAAGCATAAAGAGAAATTTTGAAGAGCTCATGAGCGTCAACTTGCTGGTCCCCTCCAATCACGGAGGAAGACCACCTTTGGCGTTCTACGACTCAGAACTACCTGGTGGAGCTTCAAATTCTGCCATTCCTTTGCTCGTGCGACATCATGTACACCAACCTATTCAAAACTCCTCAACTGACGGAGAAAAACCTTTCTCCTTATGTTGGAAATGAACTCTACGGCTTCAACGGCTCGTCTACTCAGCCATGGGGATACGTAGAACTACTGGTCACCTTTGACGAAAAGCAGGCCAAGAAGACAATAAAGATCCCATTCCTGGTGATCGGCTGCCCTTCTCTCTACAATTTCATCATAGGGAGAACCAGGCTCGCCCAACTGGGTGCTGCATGTTCAACCGCTCATCTGAAATTGAAATACCATGCAAAAGAGGGCGTCATCGCCTGCCTCAACGGGGACATCGAAGCAGTAAGAAGATGTTTCCTCTAGCCTAATAAATCCCAGAACTCGGTTTCCCAATCCAGCAAACCTGCTGAAGATAAAGGGAAAGCTGTTGCGAGCACTCTGGATGCCAACTTGGTCGAATTTGATCCCAGGTTCACCAAGGAAGACCTTAAGGAACAAAAGAGAGAAAAGAAGGACCCGCTCAACGCGAAACTTCTTAGACCCATTCCTGACGGTGAATTCGAGCTGGTCCCTTTCGGGAACGACCCCTCGAAAAACTTCAAGATCAGCAAGGATCTTCCTGAACTTGTTAAAGCACAACTGATCGCCTGCCTCAGGGAGAACACCAACCTATTCGCATGGAGTATGACCGACATGCCCGAAATCGACCCTAGCATCGCTTGTCACCAGCTGACAGTAGATCTCGGTGTAAGCACTGTAGCTCAGTGACGTAGAAAGCAGTCTCCTGAAAAATCAGAGGCTGCAGAAAAGGCTATAAAAGACCTCATAGAGGCAAATTTTATTTCTGAGGCCAAATACACTACCTGGCTCTCCAATGTTGTACTTATCAAGAATTCTAATGGAAAATGGCGTATGTGTGTTAACTATACCGATCTTAATAGGGCCTGCTCTAAAGACGCATATCCTCTTCCTAACATCGACAAACTCGTAGATAATTCCTCCAGCTATAAACTTTTATCCTTCATGGACGCCTATTCTGGGTACAACCAGATACCCATGGTCGAAGAATATAAGATGAAAACAACCTTCATGACCGAATCAGGGAACTATTACTACAACGTAATGCCCTTCGGTCTACGAAACGCGGGGGCTACTTATCAACGTATGATGAACAAAGTCTATGACAAGGCACTTTTGGACGACATCCTTGAGGTCTGCATGGACGACATGATTGTAAAATCCCAACAAGAGGTTGATCATGCCGCTCATCTTAAGAGAGTGTTCGAACAAACTCGGAAATACAACATAAGGCTCAACCTTGAAAAATGCACCTTTGGGGTTCAAGCGCGCAAATTCCTTGGTTTCTACTTAACAGAAAGAGGAATTGAAGCGAACCCAGATAAATGTCGAGCATTTATTGAGCTTCCCACACCCCACTCCAAGAAGTGCATCCAAACACTCAACGGTATGCTGACTGCCCTCTCAAAATTCGTGGCTAAGTCCGCTCAACACGCTCTCCCTTTCTTTAAACTCCTGCGAAAGGAAACAAAGTTCGAGTGGATGCACGAGTGCGAAAACGCCTTAAAACATCTCAAAGAAACCCTCTCTGAACCACCAGTGCTCTCACGACCCGACCAAGGTGACGTATAGTACCTATACCTTTCTGTTTCTTCTGACGCGGTAAGCACCGTCCTCATCAGAGAAGCAACAGAGGGACAGAAACCAGTCTACTTCACCAGCAAAGCGTTGCTAGGGCCGAAGACGAGGTACCAAAGGATCGAAAAGGTGGCTCTCGCCCTCCTCACAGCAGCTCGAAGATTGAGGCAGTACTTTTTAGCTCATACGGTAATAGTCCGAACAGACCAACCCATCAGACAAATTTTGGGTCGCAACGACGTGGCCGGTTGGATGATGAAGTGGTCACTTGAGCTATCAGAGTTTGACAAACACTATGAATCCAGAAAGGCACTGAAGGCGCAGGTGTTCGTAGATTTCCTTGTCGAAATGACATTCCCGATCGAGGATAACACAAAAGAATGGATCGTCTTCGTAGACGGATCGTCCAACTCCAAAGGAAGCAGAGCAGGGATAATCATAGAAAACAACAAAGGTATCGTTGTCGAAATCTCTCTTGGTTTATCTTTTCCCGTTACCAATAACACTGTAGAGTACGAAGCCTTCTTAGCTGGTCTACGAACCGCCCAAGACCTCGGAGCCAAAAAGTTAAAAATCTTTACCGATTCTCAGCTGGTAGCTTCCCAAGTCATAGGCGAATTCCAGGTCAAAGAGGAGCACCTCAAACAGTGCGTCTAGCTGGTACTAGAGAAAATGAAAGAATTTGAAACTGTCGAGGTAACTCATGTTCCCCATGAACAAAATACCAGGGAAGATATTCTTTCGAAGCTCACTAGCATACGGACTGCCAGCAGAAACAAAACCGTCATACAAGAAGTTCTCAATGAAGCAAGCATCCACAGACAAGACGCTCAACTCCTCGAAGTCAACTCAATTATTGGGATGGAGGATTGGAGAGGACCCATTTCTCGTTACATAGAGAATGGGGAACTTCCTTCCGATCCGCATGAAAGGTCAAAGCTGAAACGAAGGGCTTGCTCATTGACTTTAGTGGAGGGAACCTTATACAAAAGGGGTTTCATCACACCACTTATCAAGTGTTTGGGACCTAATGAGACCCAAGAGGTCCTCACCGATGTCCACGACGGCATCTGCGGACAACACCTTGGTGCTAAAGCTCTCGCCAAAAAGGTCTTATGGGTAAGATATTATTGGCCTACCATGCTGAAAGATGCCCAAGATTACGTAAACCTTTGTGACAAATGTCAGCGACACCGGGACATGCATCTCGCACCCCCCGCTGAGCTAACGTCATTGGTTTCCCCTTGGCCCTTTGCATGGTGGGGCATTGACCTTCTTGGACCATTCCCTAAAGCCACTGGACAACTCAAATACCTCGTAGTGGCCATCGACTACTCAACAAAATGGATTGAGGCTGAACCATTAGCAAAGATCAAAGCCAAAAATGTACTTCGTTTCTTCAAAAGGAACATCCTAGCAAGATTCGGAGTACCGGCCCTGGTGATATCCGACAATAGAACTCAGTTTACAGACCAAAGGTTCCAAGACTATTTAAGGCAGATTGAAATCAAACAAAGTTTTACCTGCGTCATGCACCCTCAAACTAACGGCCTCGCCGAGGCAGCAAACAGGGTCATTCTACGAGGAATACGAAGGAGACTGGACACAGCCAAAACTAAGTGGGCTGAAGAGTTGCATACGGTCCTTTGGGCCTATAGAACTACTCCCCACTCCACAACTGGCGAGTCACCTTTTTGACTCACGTATGGGACAGAGGCCGTCATACCCATTGAGCTAACTGAACTCACATGGCAGACTGACGCCAACACTGACTTCCCAGCCAACACGACAAATCTACGTGAATAGCTCGAATTTATCGATGAAGCCAGAGACGAAGCAACCTTGCGAGAAACAACGCTAAAACAAAAAATAGCTGCTCGTCATAGTAAAAAGGTCGTTAAGAGAGAATTCGAAGTAGGCGACCTCGTCCTCCGGCGAAACCAGAAGGACTCTGAAGAAGGGAAGCTCGCCGTCAACTGGGAGGGACCCTACAAAGTACGAATGAAAACCGGAACAGGGGCTTACGGGCTGGAAGATCTCCACAAAGGCACAATTCCAAGAACCTGGAACACCGAAAAAACTCAAAAAGTATTACACTTAGATGGCAAATAATCCCAAACTACTCTAATGTACATACTCTGAATCGAAAAAATTAAAGGATAAGAGGGATATACACAGTAGAGTCTCTTACTCCTCAGTATGTACGCTTACCGCTGCGACATCACTGCTCGGCATGTTAGGTAGAAGCCCAGCTCGCGATGGGGATTCACGCCTCAGTGCATTGAACTTAGATTGATTTCTTTGTTCATCCGTTGTTCTACGTCCGAAACACAACTTTGGACACACATTCAGATAAACGATGTCTTGGATGTGAAATGCTTCTGACAAATACTTTGCGTAACAGTCAGAACCCTCGCGCCCGAACTCTTTCTTGCAAAACAACGCAAAAGGTAAAACGTTCCAAACAGAACAACTAATGCCTGGGAAGAGAAAGGCAAAACTTGATTCAAAACAACGAGTCAAAGTAGCAAGGTCGCTGGCAGGCATGCGAAACTCTCCAGTCATTAATTCACTCCGTCGAAATAATGACTGCCGGGGGGCAGGCCATCCCACCTCAGCGGACTTACACCACTTCAAGCCTCGTTTTCCTAAAAGCGGACATCAAAACATTGTTGAACACTAAGAGCATACGAATTGTTACATTTTGTAAAACAGACAAGACGAACAATTCGCTCTCAACAAATACTTCAAACAGTATAAATAAGCCTCATACAACCAGCATTCATATTCAAAACATTATACTTGAAAATAAATCATACATTTTCAGACAAGTGTAATTGAGAACGAGCATAATGCATATATCAAAATGAAAATACGAGCCTCGAGTGGCCTCATAATGTCAGTGGCGCAATGGCCGATCATCTTGTCTTTATCTGAAGCATCTACCCTCAAAGCGGTCACTTCTGCCTCCAACTCAGCCATCTTCTTGGCCGTTTCATCACGTTCACGAGCAAGGCATCAGAACGCATCGCCTCCTCCATGTATGAATTGTTAAGGAACACAGCAACCTCTAAAGCTCTCATTACACCAACAACCCCCTCGGTGACTGCACAAGATCGACCAGCAGTCCCCAGGTCGCGAATTGCCTTCAACTCAGAATCACCAAGGTAAAGTGATGGCCGAGGACCAAAACGGCCGGACTACGACCACACTTTTGGAAGCTGGAACAGGCCTTTGTCAACAGGAGGAGCACCTTTGGAAGAGACCACAGCTTGAGTCTGGACCTGCTTGCCCTTATCAAGAGCAGCGATCCTTTTTCTCTTAAGAGGAACCTCTTCCTCCTCCGCTGGGTCATCGGTCACTCGAACAGGAAACCAAGCCTCCGCTGTCCGATCTCGCTGCTCACTTCTCTTCCTGCTACTGCTGCCCTGACCAGTCACTTTCTGGTTAGCCTTGTTCACCAGGGAACGGATGTGAGACATCTTTCCTGCACGTGAAAACATAAACAAATCATTAGTAAAAGCTTGAACCAAGCAGAAGACGAAAAATGTAACGCCATATTCCTATTAAAGCGATAAAACACGCGAATATAACAAATATTCAATAAATAGACGCTACGTCTCACATAATCCAAAAACTCAACATGCATATCTAGATTAAATATCTCAACAGTCGCAGCGGATACAAACATATATCTCCATCAATACATGCCATGGTCAAATACAACCTCAACTTAAAAATCCTCCAAGTCCGACAAATGGACAATATCAACAAGATAAAATAAAAACCAACAAGGCATAAAAAGACTCTACGACCAAATCAGAGCCTAAAACTACGACTCCAGACAATAACGGAGAAAACTCCCGCTATCGAGCACTCACCACAAAGCAACTACTCCTGCACAGCGTCTACCCATCCATACAGACAGGTAGGCGGAAAAAACCACTGGGGGTAAGCATTACATTAATCATAATCAACAAATAATAAACATAGCATTCAAGGATTCATACATATCACATATACATAACCATCCCTCCTAGAATACTAGCATCACATGATTATCCCCCATCACTTGCACTTCAAGCTATCACATGAATATCATAACATAACAGACATATTTAATCAAGTCATCAACAAAAGCTCATCATTTATCAACATCAATCAATGAAAACATTCCTCACCTCATTACTCATCTAGCATGCTTAACTCAACAAGTACAATCCATCATTTCAAAGTGAATTCTCCACATCATATACGTATATACATATACACATCTCAACTCATCATTATTATCAAAATAATTATCATCAAATAGGTTCACCAAGTGCATAAGTACAAGCAAGTAAGACATGCAATCAGGACATAGTTGAATTATTCACAACCATCAACAAAATCCACCAATGTACATATACACCAATCCACACAATTACAACATTCACCAAATTTCACCAATACACAAATTCACCCAGTCACATATTCAAATATGGCACGACTCATCAACTAATCAAATGCATGCACTGTTCTAGACTCTTCTAGATGCATGTGGTACAAAATCACCTCAAGGTCGTTACCTTCGATGCAACAAAAACATCGTATGTAGGAGTACACCTCCTCTTACAAATCACCTCAATAGGATATAAAATCCACCACCATCAGTCATGAATGCATGAACATATGACTCGACACAATGCATATGTTCACACAAACAATTCACCTCACCATCACCATCATTTTGCATACATGCATTCACCAACAATATCACCATCAAAATTAGCATGTATGAATTCACCACCAACATTTAACATGTTCAACAAACAACATAACATAAACATGTTCACCACCATTCATTCATCAAACGATCATCACCAACATTTAGTATATATGCAATCGACAACAATTCACCACCACTTGACATATATACAATCACCAACAACATTCACAATTCAGTCAACATATAGTTGTCACATATATACATCATCAATCATCTCAACATAATTATATCAACTATCCATAAAGGATTCATAAGGCAATTGACTCTTAAAATCATTTTCAATTAAGTTCGTCTCTCAAAATCACAACATTAGAAATAATTGAGCAATTGAGCCAAAACCAAGTAAACAAGTTCCAATGCCTCAACTAAGTATCCCTCTAGGCCACATATGAGTGCAGTAGAGGATACCTTGGTGTTTCATCTGCCAAATACGACGAATTCATGAAAATCACAAAGTTCGTCTCTCTTTGTAACTTTTCAAGAAAATTTCCATTTTCCAAACAACCATTTTTAGAATTCATATAAACTTTATACAACCTTAACCCTACCTGAATTTTCGAAGAAAAACGAGTTTTCGGAAAAATCGACGTTTTGGACCATTTTCAAAAGTTAAGTGAAAATTCACAAAATCAAGTCCAGTTCGACTCATACAATGTTCCAGTAGGTTTAAGTGTATAAACAGAGGTTAAACAAGTCAAAAGAAACATTTTAGAAAGCTCGGATTGGTCCCCAAGTGCACGAAACGAAAAAATCAAAAGTTGCTGAACTGAGGGTAGCACGCTTAATTGTCCGCCGCACGCTTAAGCGTCCGAGCCATAGAAGCTACTGTGACTGCACGATTTCAGCATGCTGGCAGCACGCTTGCTGCTCGCTTAAGCGTGGTGAGCACGCTTAAGCGTCCTCCTTCAGACTGTCAAAAATCAGTTACGGTTTCCAACCCATTTTCATCAAAAATCCCCATTTTGATTCTCCCAAACCCCAAAACTTAATCCCAAAGATGTTTATAAGTCATATATGCTTTAAAACACTTAAACATGTACAAGTTTGGAGATTAAAACATCAACATAACAAAATTCACAAATTCACCAAACTTTCACAACTTTCAACAACAACAACAATTCTCATCACCAATTCACCAAATTCATGATACCCGATGCATCAATTCAACAACAACATATGTCAAAATAACAACAACAACATTTGAACATGATTCCATTCACAATTCATCAACAACAACTTCATTCATCATCAATTTCATACAAAAACATATCATGTTCATATCTATCCATTTTGACATACAAATTCAACAACAACAACATAATTATCATTCAATTCATGTACATAATCATGTCAACAACATTAAGCACGAAATTCTACAACCAAAATCAATTCAAGCACTTAACCACAATTATGTAAAGAATTAGGGTAGAAATTAAACTAAAGAATTATGATTAAAGACTAACCCCCTTACCTTAATTCTTCACAATCAACACTAAGGCTTCAATTTAGCTCCCAAAGCTTGATTCTCTAGCCTCTTCTAGCTCTCTCTAGATCCTTCTCTTCAAACCCTTATCTTCTCTTGTTCTTTCTCTCTCTACCTCTTCTCTCTAATGAAAATGAAAATGTTGGTAAAACCCTATTTTCTCTACCAACTAGAGTTTATATAGGTTCTAACCAATTGGGCTCAACTCACAAAGTTCTAATGGGCCTAACCCATTTCTATTCTAACCCAAAATGTTACTACTCACTTAACGGTAAAATGTAATACTAACGGTCACCTACCGGTAATAAAATAATTCACCACAACTCCCTAGCACTTAGTAAAATAACCACTCTCACGAAGCACTAAAAAGAATTCTCAGCAAAATTACAAAATTACCCCTACTCTCAAAATGACCAAAATGCCCTTAAGTCCAAAATGACTAAAATACCCTTCTAACACCGAATTCTACAATTCTCGACCAAAAATACACACAGAGGCAATTAATCACATAAGAGCACATATAACACACATGAATAAATAATAAAATAAATCTAAGGAAAAATCGGGTTGTTACAAAAAACAACAAGCATAACCTACCTAAAAGAGTCATGGGGTCCTTAGAAAGCATTAAAGAGCGGGTATCAATCAAACGGGGTTTGGTAACCGGATTCCCCCGCGAATCCAAGACAGGGTTACCATCCTCAGCAACCACCTCTGACCTAGAAAAGGAGCCCACAAACTCGATGATCTTGGCAAAACTCGTTTTGTTATGGTCGGTCAGCCTCTCATAGCTATGTATGTACATAACAGGCTCATGCTTGAAATGATTGTGACTCCAACAAAAATGGAAATGTGGGACACGCGCTAACACAACCCCTACATCCTCGTGGGGGTGTTCCACCACCTTTAGAACATTGTTCAACGCCGTCTCTGTTCGCGATCTCACCAAAAAGAACCTCTGCTAGAACTTCGTGGCCTCGCTATTAAGGACCTCAAACAAAACCTTGCGCTGGCAAAAGGACACCCAGTTATAGCTGCCATCTTTGTCCAAACCTCACTGGATGGTAAAGATGGTAAAGAACAAGTCTTTAGTAGCCGGAAGACGCAGAAAGCGACACAGCAGTTCGAAGGCTATCAGATAAGCAAAAGAATCTGACCGCAACTGAGAAGGGCACAGCTCCAACCAGTCAAAAATGCTCGCTTGAAAAGAAGAGAAAGGGAGTCTGAAGCCTACTTCCCGAAAGACAGCCTCATACATGGGGATATAGTTCGCCGAAAAAGCGCGAACAAACCCTATCCGAGACGTTTGGAAGGAGAATTTCCCAATCTTCTTTCCTCCCTATCAAGCAGCGCGGGATCATTGTTGCACCATCAGCCGAGAAATGAGATGCTGCTTCTAGGGCTTCCTTCCCTACCCAAGAGTTCTCGTACGCCGCTCCACTGTCCCTACTTGAATTACTTTCCACGATCAAACCTGAAAGCGAAAAAGAAAGGAGAGGATCAAACCTAAAGATCACACTCATTTCTCCTTCAAACTAACGGGTTTGATCATCACGGAAAAGGGTTTCGAAAAGACTTTGACAACGTGACAGTAATTCAAACAGGTAGGCGGACGACTACGAGCACCTATGCATGGCAACAACTAGGCGTAACCCTAGAAAACTAACACATGTCGCCAATGTTTTTCTAATACATACAGAAAACATACAGCAAATCCTAAGAACTCCTCACGCACGGTGGAAACCACCGTAACAAACAATGGAAACCACCGAGTCTTAGTAACTTCTACCCTAAAAGCATGCATTTCTACGGTTTCTAAAAACAGAAATTAAGGAAACCAAAGCATATAAACAAAGGAAAAAACGAGTCATTTGAGCATTACCTGTTACAATGGATGGACTGGACTTGGAGTGAGATGTTGAAGGTTCGGAAATGCTTCGCCTTTGAAGAAATTCTTGGAAAAACTTCTAAAGTTTTTGAGAAAATGGAAATGTAGTAATGTTCCAAACAGAAACCAAAGGTTATGTCTCCTCAGTTTTTCCCTCGAGACATGGGCATTAATTGCGGAATGACATTCGACCAAACTTCCTGACGAGGGAATCTTTCGGCCTGATCCTACTTGGCCGAGCACTCAGAGGACGAACATAACTCATGTCATTGGCGAGCTTACTTAGTCAGAGGGCAAAGGGACTTCAGAGGATAGCAAACGCATTCACACACTCGCTCGCCCAGTTCTCATGACACTCTCAATCACCCCTGCTAACAGTTCCCAAAATCGGTGACGTCTTCACATCTGATAGACAAGACTCATCTCACTCTCGAACAAGAGAGCACATAAAAGCGAACCTTCCTTTCCAGGACCGACCACGAACAGGCGAAAAACCTGCACTTAAGTCATCACTCTTCATCAAGAGCAACGACTTGGGGAGCTACTGTTCTGGACCGGCCAAAAGGACATTTGGCCCATTTACTTAGGCCCAATACAATAAAAAGCCCAAGCACCACGTTTGGCAACATTACTTGCGACACACCCCTTCCCCGCGAGGGGGGTGCACGAGCGAGCGAGACACCATTCGCTCTCATTCGCTCCAAGAAGCATTATGAAGTATTCCACCACCGTCTAAACCACTGCTTTCAAAGCACCGTCAGTCACCTTCTGATCAGGTACGATCACTAAGTTAAATTAATTTTTCATAAATAAGATAGAAACCATGAAAATGTCTTATTTCTTTTCTCTTTTTTTTTTTTGAAAGAGAAAAAATTATATCATTTCATTTAAAATCAGATCAGTAATACATGTTGGAATATCATCAAATATCTGGAAGCTAGTATTAAATGTGGCTGCCTTAGCTAAAGTATGAGCAACCTCATTTGCTTGCCTCCTAATAAACTCGACATGAGAGTTTGTTAAAAAGTTGTTGAAAAAGTAGATGCTACTTTCCATGATGGACCCAAACTCGGTGACATCTCCTCGGCCATTGTTGAAGTAATCAGCGACTCTTTTAGAATCCACTTCGAAATCAACATTTGTAAGTTGAAGTTCATGTATCCACCGAATTGCATGAAACAAACCCAGGGCCTCCCCTACATCGATAGAACAAGCTGGACTGAACCACATAGTTTTAGAACGGATATGATTTCCGTCTGAATCTCTAATGCACATTCCAATTCCAACTTTGTTTGTATTGATTGGAAACGAGGCATCGACATTGCACTTGTATCTTCCGCTTGTTGGTTTCGTCCACCTAAAGATTGCATCCCTATCGTTGGGATATCTCGGAATGGACGATGAGTTGTCTTGCCTTATAGGTGCCTGCCTACGATTGGCATTTCGCCATCCTTCTAAAAGGTGCCTTGCTCTTTCCAGAATTGTAGCAGTCGAATCTGATACTTGTTGCCATAATTTGAGATTCCTAGCCTTCCAAATACTCCACATAATAGTAGCAATGAACTCCATGTGAGCTGCAGACAGTTTTTGCAATAAGTTGAAGATAATATCAGGTGCGTTATCAAAATGACTCAGGGACGGAGAAATCAAATGCCACATATTAGCTGTTTGCCAAATTTCAATTGCTATAGGGCAGTGAAAAAGAATGTGGTAACTATCTTCATGGGGGTCTACACACCTAACACACTCTGAAGGGCAGTTAACACCTCTGCTTCGCAACTTCACTCGGGTTGGGAAGCAATCTCTACAGATTCTCCATATCAAATTCTCGACTTTGGGGGGTACTTTCAGTCTCCAAATACCACTCCAATACCCAGGTTTGCGCAAGTGATCATTATTTATAACCTCTTCAATACATAAACGGTATGCACTTCTTACTGAGTAGTGCCCATTTTTCTCTGCTTTCCATATCAACTTATCCATCTGGACCTGATGATGCAAGGGGGTATTCAAGATGTTTTGGGCCGTCTCATCTGGAAATAACTGACGAACCAATGGCTCATTCCAAGCTTTCTCCTCCTGATCAATTAGGTGTCCCACTGTGTATGGTTGAAGAGCCAGCATGTCATCACCAACAGGGAGAACACTGGATCCTGACCCTATCCAAGGTTCGCTAATGATAGGGATATTGAACCCAGTGCCAATTTTCCACCTCGCTCCTTGTCGAACCACCACTTTTGAGCTATGTATGCTACGCCAAACAAAACTGGGATTGTGTCCCAATTTGGCATCTAGATAACTATTATTCGGGTAGTACCTAGCTTTAAAAATTTTTGAGACTAGAGTTTCCGGATTGGTTTGTAGTTGCCACCCTTGCTTACCAAGCATTGCCACATTAAAAGCTGCCAAATCCTTGAAACCCATACCACCATTATTCTTGTGAACAGAAAGTTTTTCCCATGATAGCCAATGTAGACCTCTATTGCTTGTACCACCATGACCCCACCAGAAAGCATTCATCATCTTTTCAATTTCATCTAAAAGAGTATTTGGCAGCCTAAAGATACTCATGACATACGACGGGATTGCTTGGAGAACAGATTTGATCATGACTTCCCTACCTGCTTTGGACAAGCATTTGCTACTCCAACTACTAATCTTTTGCCACACTCTATCCTTAATGAAACTGAAGGTTGCTTTTTTACTGCGCCCTATCATTGAGGGTAAGCCAAGATATTTACCTGTCCCTAAGACCGCTCTGACCCCTAAAATATTAGTAATGGATTGTTGAGTTGGGTCTTCAACGTTCCTGCTGTAAAAGATTTCAGACTTAGGCAGGCTAATTGCTTGACCTGATGCTTCCTCATATTGATTCAAAATCTGCTTCATAATGGTCGCCTGATGTTCCGTTGCTTGAAAGAACAAAAAGCAATCATCAGCGAACAGTAAGTGGGATACTCTTGGAGCAGCGCGACAAACACGAACACCTTGAAGGTCCCGTCTGTTTTCAGCATTTCTGATTAATGCTGATAAGCCCTCAGCGCAAAGAATAAAGAGATAAGGTGATAACGGATCACCTTGTCTTAGACCTCGACCTGGAATGATAGGGCCAACCATCTCTTTATTCAAGATGACAGAATAATCAACTGTTTCAACACACATCATGATCCATTGAATCCACTTATCTGAGAACCCCATTTTGCTCATGACATCTCTGAGGTAAGCCCAGTCAATTCTATCATAGGCCTTGCTTATATCTAACTTCAGCGCCACACTTTTCTCTTTACCCTTTGTTTTAGTCTTCATGTAGTGAACCAGTTCAATGGCAACTAAAGCATTATCCAAAATGGATCTTCCAGGAACAAAAGCTGACTGTGAGTGGGCAATACATTTGTGCAAAATTTTCTTTAGACGGTTTGCCAGAACCTTTGACAAAAGCTTATAAAGAACATTACACAAAGCTATGGGTCTCCAGTCCTTCATGGTTCTTTGATCTGTACCTTTTGGAATTAGAGCTATATTTGTGGAATTCAGAGATGGAGGAAATTGTCCATCATTCATCCATTGACAACACTCATTGAAGATATCCTCACTACAAACTGTCCAAAAATGTTGATAGAACCCCGGATTGAAGCCGTCAGGACCCGGACACTTGTCAGGTTGCATGGAAAACATAGCTTCTTTGAATTCCTCTCTACAAAAAGGGGCTGTTAACTGTGCATTATCCTCATCATCAATCACCTCATTAATCAAATTAATCACTGGAGAGCGGACACTATGTTGCCCTTCAAACAATTCTTCGAAATAATTCTTCGCAATGGCCTGCATGCCAACATCGTCGGTGGTACGAATTCCTTCTTCGGATTCAAGAGAAAGAATTTTATTTACCTTCTTTCTGGAAGTTGCTGCAGCATGAAAGAACTTTGTATTCAAATCTCCATCGCGATACCAATGAGTTTTAGCTCTTTGTCTCCAATACATATCCTCTTGAACTAACAAATGGTTAAGTTTTTGTCTCAAATTGTCGAAGTGAATCTCATCCTGTATACCTTGAGTTGTACGACTCTGATCAAGTTGTTTTCTACAACGCTCGATATCAACTCTAAGCTTATTGCAATGAGTTTTACTCCATTGCGTCAGTTCTTCTGCACAATTTGATAACTTGTTAATCACAGAACTTCCTGCACTACCAAGCCAGCTATCTCTAACCACATCATTTACCCCATCCTCAATTCTCCAAGCATTTTCAAATTTGAAAGTCCTCTTAACTTGATGGCTTCGAGCCACTGGAGTTCTATCTAACAAAATAGGAAAATGATCTGATGATGGAGCAACAAGGTTTTCTAACTTTGCATTTGGAAATAGTTGCATCCAAGAATTAGTGGCTAAAGCTCGATCCAACTTTTCTTCAACAGCCCTTGTAGTACCCAAACTTTTAAACCAAGTAAAAGGGTATCCCTCCATATGTACATCAATAAGGCCAGCATCTTGAGTAGCTTGACGAAATCCCCTGATGAGCCAATTAGGTCTAGAAGCCCTCCCTTTCTTCTCATCGGCATGGAGAATATCGTTGAAATCTCCCATCAAACACCAAGGCAAATTTATTTGCCTAGCAAGACTACGGATAAAATTCCAAGAATCTCTTCTTCTGCCATTTTCTGGATATCCATAAAATCCTGTGAACATCCAAGTTGTATGATTAACTTCTTCAATTTTAGCACTAATATGGTTAGCCGAGTAATTAACAATGCTACAGTTAACCGTATTACGCCAAAATAAAGCAATACCTCCACCTCTACTATTTCTAACAGGAGCAAAACTAGAATCATAACCCAGCATATAACGAAATTCCTCGATTTTATTAACCTCAACAAGAGTTTCACATAAGAAAAGGATTTCCGGTTTGTAATACCGAACAAGGAATTTGATTTTAGGAATTGCACGCAGGTTTCCCAAGCCTCGGCAATTCCAGGCTATTATACTCATTGCTCTCGGCAGGCCTGGCTACCAGGTCCCGCCGTTTTATTTTTTTCAAAAACTGGATTATTAAAGACAGACATTGCTTCCTGCCCCTCCTTTCCTTTGTTTCCTTCCTCAGCAAAATCTGTTCTAGACCTCTTCTTAGGCCCAGCATCTTCTTGAGGCCCAGCAGCTCTACTGGCCCCACGTGCACTAGCCATAAAAGAACCTGGCTGTACTGGATTGCGCCCTATAGCTGGCTTGCGCGGCTTCCCATGCAGCTGGATGGCTGAAACACCTTTGTCTTTTCTGGCAGCTCTGGCTCGGCTTGGCTGGCTAGAACTGTCCTTTGTGGCAACAAATTCTGCACGATAATCAGCAGCGTGGGACATGGGAGACAAAACTGATGGTTGATCATCATTAGGCAGTAAATGCTGAAAGTTGTCAACTTTTTGAACCTGAAAAACAGTATGATTAGCATTAAAAGAGACATTTATTGGTGCTGTCTCCTTTGAAAACAGTTTCCTGTAAGCACTTGCAGGCATCTTAATTGCTGATGATTGCTGCAATAATGGTCTCATTGATTGGTTAGCATGTGGATCTGCAGACTGATGGACCCCGTCAAACAGAACCAATTGACCTTGTTGTTGTTGCTTTTTCGCTGACGTCATGCTTCCAGCAGGTGGGACCCTGCTGTCGGCTTGCTTCCTCCCACTCTCACCTCTTGTGTCACGCGCCACATGCTTGCTGCCACCAACCTTGGAGCATTGTGGGCTTCCCTTTTGCTGGGCTTCTAAATCTATCAACTTCCACAATGCTTCTGCACCTCCTCCGTTGGCATAAAGGAACTCATCCTTCTCGTTCATACCCTCAGCCAATACTTTGTTGACCTGGTCCGACTTTGTAAGGTTTGGAGCGAATACCTTTGCACTGTTCTTGACCTCTTCTTGGGGGGCCCCACCGCTAGTGTCTTCCATAGGATCGATCTCCGTCCACCATCGCACTAAGCCCGTTCCGTCCGATCTTTGACATTCCATATACTTAAAAAAAGTTAAAGCTCTTGTCTCCGCATTAATACCTACCTTAATGCGCCCATAAACCTTGTGGTTTGAAATTCCATTACCATTGACTGCCAATGAATGCCTTTGAATGTCATTAATGTCCGCACCTTCTTCGTTGCGACCGCCGGAATTTTTGCTCCGACCACCGACTATCCACTTGCTTGCTTCCTTGTTGCTTCCACCAACAGCGTTGTTCTCAGCTTTGAGATATGAACCCCACTTCTTCGAATTACTTGATGAAGCAGATTCAAACTTGTCACTACAAAAGTTTTCTGAGTGACCTATCACACCACACACAAAACAAAACTTTCCCAATTTCTCATATTTAAAAACACGTTTAATATTTTCACCTTCCTCCCTCTCAATGACCAGCTCTTGTGGTAATGGTGCCTCCATCGCAATTTCAGCTCGGACTCGCATATACCTCCGCCACGGCCCGTAGTTATTTTCCTCATCGAATCTAATCATCTTGCCAATGTGACTACCAACAAGGGCACCCACCTTTTCGTCCATGAATCCGAACGGCAATTGATGTACCTGGACCCAAATCTCCGAAACATTCATAGGCATTGTCATGGGGTCCTCTCCAACAGCAACTTTTTTCAAAATGATCATATTATTGTCGAGCACCCACGGACTCCTATCAAGAATTCTTTTCAGGTCCGCCTTTGAGTACAGCTGAACCATAAACTTGTTATCCTCCATGAGGATCAGCGTCATTTGATACTTAGGTTCCCAAATGGGACCGAGCCTCGCCTCCAACGTAGCTAAATGAATAGGTTTGTTGACCATCACTCGACCAACAAGGCAAAGATCAAGCAATTCACCCTGAGTGAGGTTCGGTCTCTTGGAAGCAACACCATGATCACCATTGATGTTAAGTGTCTCCATTTGTGTGGCTGAAAGAAAGATTAGGAAGAAAATATTTGTGTGGAATAGGACGTTGAATCTCATAGAGCAGTGAATAACCACAAGCAATTGTAGATTATTCTTATAATACTCGTTGTAAATAAAAATAAAAGACAACCAAATCTTAACCAATAAAGTTGAAATCTTCATGATTAATAGGATAAGTTGAACACCATAAAGCCCAAGATATAGCCACATAATGACTATTTCCTTATGTATGGTATTTTTTGAAAGCACAAAGAAATACATTGACAAAACCAGCTGTAATTCCCGTGACATCACAGCTCTAAACATGATTGAACCAAACCAAATCTTAAAAGATATTGGAGTAAAGGTAGATCTGGGTAATAACAATTCTAAAAAGGGAACACAATATCTGGGTAATAACAATTCTAAAAAGGGAACACAATACGTTTGACCAGCCAACACGTGAGTAACCGAAAGATCTAAAACAACCAATTTTGGAAGAAGAAAGAAATCAAAACAAATCGATTAGATTAAGGATAATCAATCGGACAACAAAATCTCACAAAGGACAGACAAGAGAGAGGGACCTTAGGAGAGAACACTATGTTCTATAATTAAAAATATCCAAAAAATTTTATTCATAGTTGTATTACCATGTTTTAGAAATATTGATATAATCTCGTGGAATCATATTTTTGATATAAATTAATTTTAATCATAGTTGTATTACCATGTTTTAGAAATATTGAAATCAGTAATATATATGATAATACTAACGAGTTTTTTAAGATTTGTATGAAAAATTTAAAATTATATTTTCATAACAACACGAATAATCTCGTGGTTTAAAGGTATATAGATAGATAAAGGAGGAAAAAATTCAAAACAATAGTAAATTCTTTAAAAAGAAATATAAAATCAATTATGTTATGTATAATGTATATGATGATGAAATCAAGTGATCAGACTCAAGTGGTTCACGAGTTCCCTCTAATTGTTGCAGAGTATCCGAGTTCGATTTCTAGTAGAAACAATTTTTGTTACCTCCCCGCTGAAGTTTGAATTACTAGGCTCATTCCCCTAGGAACAAGGTGTTAACATAGGAAATGTATTTGAACCACGGTCCCCCTTTACAAAGTCAAATAATTGTTTTGCAATAGGGAAAAAGAGTGATTGAATTATTTTGAAATATTTTTTATTTAATGGTGAAGTAATAAATAAAAACTAAAATCATCAAGAAATTGAATTCCCCATTCCAATGTATCACTAAATAAAAAACTTCCAAATTGAATTAAATTTTTTTCAACGTCATCATTAAATAAAACTATTTAAAATTCTGATATCTTAATTTTTTTAAAAGGTTTTATCTTTATTTTTTACCTTTTAAAAATTAAAATTAAATATATTTAAAGACATGAAATATATTTTGAAAAAGGTGCATGTGAGAACCGTAAACAATATACGATTGTTTTAAAAACATTTGCTATCATAGGCATCCATATTTCAGACACCAAAATTAGATGGACTATTTAGTTGTGTGATAAATAGGACAATGACCTCCCTTGTGAATGCTCATGTGCTCTTTAAAACCCAAATAACACATGTCTATTGTATGATTTTTGAAAGGAAAAAAATGGACAAAGTTTACATTGGTTGGTTTTCCATTGTACGTGGTGGTGATAGCCGATTAATGTTGAGAAAATGACTTACTACAGCCACAGAACGAAAAGCTTTTGTTTGTTTCATCTTCGAAGTAGGAAAAGGTTTTCTTTGTTGTTTTTAAATTTGATCCTAAATATATCTTTTGGTTGTGGAGATAGGTTACATGTCGTTGTCAACATTTTTATTTGTTTTTCTTTATCATGTACTATATGTGAACATTTCATAAGCATGCATAGAGTACATAATCAAAACCAAAAGAAATAAACTATGATATATCCTCACATGAAACTGCGGCTATTCAAAACGACATCACAGAGTTCAGATGCGCACGCGTTTTTCTATATAGTGATTGGACAAACTTCTTTTCATGTTCTATACTTTTAAGTTTAACTAGACCGTCAGACTCCTGTGATGCACGGGTCATGTGTGTTAATATCTACTTCCTCCGTTCCGGAATATCTGACCCATTTTCTAAAAAAAAGTGTTCCAAAATAACTGAATCATTTCAATTTTCAATACAACTTTCATCATTCCCAATACAATATAACTCTAATTAATACTACTTTCATAATTCCCAATACAATATATTCCACTTTCCCCTTTATTTATACATTTTTCTTAATCTGTGTGAAAAACCAAACTGGCTCAGATATACCGGGACGGAGGGAGTATGTTACGATAAATTAATATTTCTTCAAAGACATACCAACAATTAAAACAACAAATAAAAATTGAAGAAAAAAACATTATCTTATATAAGTAAAAACAATTAAAGTTGGGGTGTATTGCAAACTGAAACTGCAAATTGAAGTAGAATGCTTTGTTTTTAATATAAATATTTCATTCTTTTTTTTTTAAGCAAGCAAATTTAAGGTGTTTCATTCATAATAATAGTAGCAATACAAAAAGGAATTACATCAAAAGTACTGCGTGAAGCATGGGATAAGGCTTCTCGTGCAAGAGCATGAGCGCTACCATTTGCTTGACGCCTAGTAAAAACAACTACAAAATAGTTATAGTGATATAAGGTTCTACAATTTTGGATAATCGAACCATACTCAGATAGATTCATCTTACTATTGTGCACATCATCCACAACCATTTTACAATCAAGCTCAAAATTGACATTGTGGTATCCTAATGAAGAAATCCATTGAATGCCTTGGTACAAACCCCAAGCTTCACCCTCCTCTATTGTCATCACAACCTCACAGTAAGTTGTCAAAGCAGCAACAAATGTGCCTTTCTCATTGTCGCGTCATTTTTCGAAGATCAAGGCTATTTGATTAGCTTTTGACTCACTAATTTATTTCACGACTGAACATTTATTTTTTTGAGAAAAGGGGAAAAAAGTTCGAACTACCTCTTTAAAAGGATTTTGGGTTCGGGTGTTAATTACATAAAGGGAAGGTGTTAGCACCCTTTATGTCCGTAGTACTCTATGGGAACCTCTTAGTTTTATCTAAATAATGTGCTATAACTTGCTTGTTTTGAAAAAAGTGGAATTTTAAATGATTAAAAGAACAAAAACCTAATTATCTACATTTTATTGATTTGGAAGGACGAATGTCCTGTAGAAATTGACGTTTGATTTGTTTTGTGTTTTTTATTAGTTTTGGAAAAGGTTTTAAAGTAAAAAGCCAAATGGCAAATGAGAAATTGGTTTGTGTTTTTTAATATTGAAGAAAGTTACTGATATAGCCAAACCGCAACTGCACGGCCTATCGAAGTAATAGTAGTAAGAAAGAGTATCGTTCCGCTAGAGAGTTGTTCAACTTAATTAACCTTTAAAGAATGATTAGAGGAGAAGAAAGTTTGATAAAAGGAGGTTTGATTGCTGAAGGTAATTAACAATAATAATAAAGAGCCTTGGGATCATTGGTTTGTCATAATAACAAATCTTTCACTAGACAAGACTTTAACTTCTAATTCCATGGTTTACAACGTAATTTCCTAAGACCGGTTTCCCTTAGCCCCTCACCTTTCCGATGAAAGTCCGGTGAGAGTTTACTTCTAGTAATCAAGCCTATTTCGCTGACTTGATTACTAGAAGATGCTTATAAGGGTTGAAACTACTTGTGTCTCAATAATTGCAAGGACTATTTCGCTGTCTTGCAATTATTGTCTAGATTCACTTGTTCCAACATCAAAGCTCCGCTCTTGCTTTATGAATTGATGTTTGGGATAATGGATTAACAATTATCAAACCCTCCGCTTTCGCTTCCACAGTTTGATAATTGTTAATTCATGTTAAAACGGTGAATCTAAATTAGAAATTACGATTACATAGAATTAGGGTTAAAGCTTGGTTTGTTTGGATTATGTCATTAGACTTTCCCAACAATCCCAAGACAAAGAAGTCTACTCACTTATGTTCATCGTAGACATGGGGGAAGAAGAGAGAAGACGATAAAATAAATTGCGAAAGAGAAAGTAAAGGAATAAAAGACTTTATTGAAATAGTAACTAAAATATTCTAAGCAAGGGTGAATTGTTTATGATGGAATGCTACTCTATTTATAGCTTTACAATTGACTTAGAAACTAAGCTACTATAAGGGCAAAACAGTAAAGCTACAACGGAGTAACTTGGGCTTGAAGAAAAGCAGCAAAAGTTGGCCTGGAGGGTGGCACGGCCGTGCCACATGTTGGCACTGGCCATGCCAAGGTTCTGACTTGGTGGGAACATATTTTTGTTCCGTATCTTCGTATTTTCGCACTGTATTTGCTCCGGACCTCTTTCTTTTGCTCCAAGACACCTTCCACCATATATTCGTTCCTAAAATATAATAAAAAGCAATTTAAAGTAAAATATTCAAAAAGGAAATAAATATGCAATAAAATAAAATCAAATCTTTATAAAACTAAACTAAATAATGCATTAAATTAGACTAATTATTGACTCATCAAACTCCCCCACACTTGAATCTTTGCTTGTCCTCAAGCAAAAGGCAATAGACATAGCAGCAACTAAAAGGATTAATTATGGCAATGCAATTGAAAACACAAGTCTCTTTGAAGGTTTTGTTTCAAGTACACTAATTACAATTTCAAACATTCCTCATGAACCTATTCAACCCAACATCAAGTCCCAAGTGAGTGTGTGTGTGCAGTCCAACCCTTTTCTTGCTCCTGTATAAGACAGATATTATGAGGAACAAGTTCTATCCTTAATGCTAAAGTAACCGAGAAAAGTCCTTTCTTCATTTCATATAAGAGTGATGGGAATTTAAGTTAACATTGAATTAACAATTAAGCACAAATGGGCTGCATATGCTTAGGGGCTATCTATCCTCATAGGAAGTCTTCTCGGATGTAGTTGTCCTTTCCCCCTAGATTCAAAATCACCCTAAGTAGTGCTGCAAAATTTTCTTTTATTTCATCTCCGTGTAGGAAGTCTTTTTGGATGTAATTGTCCTTTCCCCCTAGCATTGATGAATTTGTTTCACTTTAAGTTCAAATTAGGTAGTCACCACCACAATTAGGAAGTTAGGGATTGTCCTTTCCCCCACATGTTAGTGCCATTCTCCCGCCACAATTAACTTTAACAATTTAAGAATATAACAATTAAGAACATTGATTTTTCCCACACAAACTTATACTACTTTTATTCTTAAGACTTTAAAGGGTCTAAGTTAACACTAAAGATAGAACATGCTCCTTAAAATACCTATTCATACACTTGCTCAAAGATTGCAACTGGGTGCTTTTCTCATTGGAGATTTTTCACAATAAAACAAGATGTGCGTATAGCAAGCATACAAGAAACACAAGAAACTACTTTTATGTACAAGAAACAACCTTTAAAGAAGAGACAAAACTGAAATTTTATGCCATACTTTACATTAAAAACAAGCTACTTAATCATGCCTTTCGCTATAAAAACAAAACAAAAAAATAAAGTTCAAGGGAGTTTCGAAACACTACGACTCTAGACACTTTATTAGCCCCCCCCCCCCCCCCCCCCCCCCACACACACACACACACACACACTTAGGGGAAGCATTGTCCTCAATGATTCAAAAGAAAATAAATTAAAAAGAGAAGAAGAAGGAAGAGGAAGAAGAAAGGGTGCAGAAAGCTCACAATGTGCTATAAATAGCAAAAAAAAAAAAAATGAATTTTGGAGTCTGCAAGCTGGCACGGCCGTGCCAACCTCAGCATGGGCTGTGCCAACATTCTGTGGCTTGACCTCCCTTTTTGTTTGAAAAACATGGCACGGCCGTGCCAACCTTAGCACGGGCCGTGCCAACCTGCTGGTAAGGAGGCTTCAAAAATTTTCAATTTCTTGTTTTCTTTTCGAATCACACTTGGACAATTACCTACAAAACAACTTAAAACAAAGAAAAACGAAACAAAAGCAATTAAATGCGTGGGTTGCCTCCCATAAAGCGCTCTTTTACCGTCATTAGCTTGACTAAAAGAAAAACAACTTTAAGGCGGGTCAATAAGTTTCCAAGCAGCCACTACTTCAGTTCCTTCTCCTTCATTGTACACTTTTAGCCTTTGTCCGTTAACCTTGAATGGTCCTGTTTTTTCAGAAAAGATTTCAATTGCCCCATAGGGATAGACTTTGCGGACTTGAAACGGACCAGACCACCTAGACCTTAGTTTTCCTGGAAAGAGCTTCATCCTAGAGTTATAGAGTAGTACAAGGTCACCAATTTTGAAGTCCTTTTTAAGGATATGTTTATCATGCCATTTTTTTGTTCTTTCCTTATAAATGCAAGCATTCTCGTAGGCATCTATCCTAAGTTCTTCTAACTCACTTAGTTGAAGTTTCTGTTTTTGACCGGCTAAATTTGGGTCCAAGTTAAGGTTCCTAATTGCCCAATAAGCCTTGTGCTCAAGTTCAACCGGAAGGTGACAAGATTTCCCATAAATTAGCTTAAAAGGAGTTATTCCAATGGGAGTTTTGTAAGCCGTTCGATAGGCCCAAAGAGCATCATCAAGCTTACTTGACCAATCTTTCCTAGAGATAGAAACTGTTTTTTCAAGCATGGCTTTTATTTGCTATTTGAGACCTCAACTTGTCCACTAGTTTGTGGGTGATAGGGTGTTGCAACTTTATGTCTCACTCCATATTTTTGTAAAAGTTTTTCAAAATGTTTAGAGATGAAGTGAGACCTTCCATCGCTTATGACAACCCTTGGCACCCCAAACCTTGGAAAGATAATTTTTTTGAACAATTTCATAACTACATGTGCATCATTGGTGGGGGAAGCAATTGCCTCAACCCATTTGGACACATAGTCAACAACCACCAATATGTATTGATTACCAAAAGAAGAAGGAAATGGCCCCATGAAATCAATACCCCATACATCAAAAATTTCAACTTCAAGGATATTGTTTAAGGGCATTTCATTCCTTTTAGTAATATTACCGGTGCGTTGACAATTGTCACATTTAGAAACAAAGAGATGCACATCCTTAAAAAGTGATGGCCACCAGAAACCAGATTGAAGAATTTTGAAAGAAGTTTTTTGACTACTGGCGTGGCCACCATAGGAGGAGGAGTGACAATGGTGAAGAATACTACTTACCTCGCTTTCAGGGATGCATCTTCTAAAAACCCCATCCGAACCTCTTTTGAATAGGTAAGGCTCATCCCAATAGTAGTGCTTGAGATCATGGAAGAATTTTTTCTTTTGCTGGTAGTTCAAGTTAGGCGGTAGTACTCCTGCTGCAAGAAAATTAACAAAATTTGCATACCAAGGTGCGTTAGTTTGCGCCAATAAGAAGAGTTGGTCATCCGGAAAAGAATCATCCAAAGGCAACTCGTCCTCATTGGGTTCCCTAAGGCGGGACATGTGATCAGCCACAACATTTTCAGTGCCCTTTTTATCTTTTATTTCAATATCGAATTCTTGGAGGAGCAAAATCCATCGGATCAACCTCGGTTTGGCATCTTTTTTGTTTAACAAATATTTTATTGCCGAGTGATCTGTGTAAATAATGATTTTTGATCCTAGCAAGTATGGCCTGAATTTGTCAATAGCATAGACTACTGCTAACAGTTCCTTCTCAGTTGTAGCATAATTTACCTGTGCCCCATCAAGGGTCTTACTTGCATAATAAATGGCGTGCATCTTCTTGTCATTTCTTTGTCCCAACACAGCCCCAACTGCATAGTCACTTGCATCACACATTATTTCAAAAGGTAAGTTCCAATCTGGTGGTTGTATGATTGGGGCAGTGACCAAGGCTTCTTTTAACCTGCAAAATGCTTTTAGGCATGCATCATCAAACACAAAATCTGCATCCTTAAGGAGCAAGCTTGTTAGTGGCTTAGTGATTGAAGAAAAATCTTTAATGAAACGGCGGTAAAATACCGCATGTCCTAGGAAGCTTCTGACTTCTTTGACCGAGGTAGGAGGAGACATTTTTTCAATAATTTCAATTTTTGCTTTATCTACCTCTATACCTCGTTCAGAGACTAACTGTCCTAGGACAATTCCTTCTCTTACCATGAAGTGACATTTTTCCTAATTCAACACTAAGTTCACCTGTTCACATCTTTCCAAAACTTTTTCCAGGTTAGTCAAACAGTTATCAAAACTAGATCCATGCACAGAAAAATCATCCATAAAAACTTCCATTATATTTTCAACAAAGTCAGAAAAAATAGACATCATGAATCTTTGAAAGGTAGCGGGGGTATTGCAAAGACCAAAGGGCATTCTCCTATAGGCAAAGGTACCAAATGGGCATGTGAAAGTAGTTTTCTCTTGGTCATTAGGGTGAATAGGTATTTGGAAGAATCCAGAATAGCCATCTAAGTAACAAAGGTGTGAATGCTTAGCTAACCTTTCTAACATTTGGTATATAAAGGGGAGTGGGAAGTGATCTTTACGGGTTGCTTTGTTAAGCTTCCTATAGTCAATACACATCCTCCAACCGGTGATGGTTCTAGTTGCAATGGATTCATTTTTATCATTTTTAATAACTGTGAGACCACCCTTTTTAGGTACCACTTGAACCAGGCTTACCCATTTAGAATCAGAAATTGGATAGATAACACCTGCATCTAGGAGCTTTAAGACTTCTTTTTTCACAACTTCTTTCATGTTAGAATTTAATCTTCTTTGGTGTTCAACGGAGGGCTTATAGTCCTCCTCAAGTAATATCCTATGTGTATACAATGAGGGGTTTATTCCTTTGATGTCATCAATGGTATAACCTATGGCTTTAGGGTATTTCTTGAGAACATAAAGCAATTTTTCAGTTTCTACCTTATTCAAGCTTGCATTCACAATAACAGGGTAGGTTGAGTTAGGGCCCAAGAATTCATACCTCAAGCTTGGTGGAAGTGGCTTGAGCTCCACCTTTGGTGCTTCTTTCGGTAGAGGGGCTGCTTCTTCTTTTATTAATTCTTCCATTCCCAAACCTTCCATGGGAGGGTTTTCATTCAATAACTCCTCGTAGGCCTTGGTATCTCCTTCTAGTTTTGTACCTGCATCACTAACCAAACATACCTCCAAACCATCATCTGTAGTTGATGCTAAGGAGCATTCTTTCACACAATGGTCGATTATATCTAACATACAACAAGAGTCTTTAATGGAGGGATTTTTCATTAGTTTAGCAAGTTCAAATTAACAATATCATCAAAATTAACATTCAATTCATGCACATAATCATACAACCACCAGATTGGAACTTACCTTTTGAATAATCACATAAGAGCACATATAACACACATAAATAAATAATTAAATAAATCTAACGAAAAATCGGGTTGTTACAACTCTCCCCCACTAAAGAATTTTCGCCCTCGAAAATTACTTGAAGGAAACAACTCCGGATACGAAACCTTCATCCTACTCTCTGATTCCCAAGTGGCACTCTCACCAGTCGGTCCAACCCAAATCATTTTAACCAAAACGATTTCCTTGCCACGCAAACGCTTCACCTCATGATCCTCAATCCTGACTGGCCAAGTCTCAACGGTCAAATTATCTCTTACTTTCAAATCATCCACTTGAATCACATGAAACGCATCATACACATACTTCCGCAACTGAGACAAATGAAACACATCATGGAGATTCGACAAAGACGGTGGTAACGCAATCCGATACGCTACAACCCTAACCTTCTCAATAATCTCAAACGGTCCAACAAAACGAGGAGTCAAATTCCGACACTTCAAACCACGACCAACACCGGTTACAGGATTCACTCTCAAAAACACATGATCACCAACCTGAAACTCAATGTCCTTGCTCCTATTATCATGGTAACTCTTCTGCCTACTCTGAGACTTTCTCATTTTCTCTTGAATCATCTTAACCTTTTCCGTAGTCTTTTGCACAACTTTCGGTCCTAACAAGGCACTTTCACATGATTCATACCAACACAACGGCGTTCCACACCTCCTACCATACAAAGCCTCAAACGGCGCCATTCTGATACTAGAATGAAAAATGTTGTTGTAAGTAAACTCAATCAACGGTAGACATTCAACCCAACTGACACCTTGCTCCAACACAAAAGCTCTCAACAAATCTTCCAAACTCTGAATAGTCCTCTCCGTCTGACCATCAGTCTGGGGATGATAAGCAGAACTCAACCTCAACTTAGTTCCCAAAGCAGCTTGCAAACTCTCCCAAAACTTGGAATTAAACCTCGGATCCCGATCCGACACAATATTAGAAGGAATACCGTGCAATCTAACAATCTTCTCAATGTAGATCTCAGCCGACTTAGCCACCGACATACCAGTCTTAATAGGAACAAAATGTGACGACTTCGTCAACCGATCAACAATCACCCAAATAGAATCAAAACCCTTAACAGTCTTTGGCAACGCTCCAACAAAGTCCATAAAGATACTACCCCACTTCCACTCTGGCACAAACAATGGTTGCATCAAACCCGACGGTCTCTGATGTTCAATCTTAGACTTCTGACAAACCAAACAAGCATAAATAAATTCCGCGATCTCCTTCTTCATTCTAGGCCACCAAAATAACCTCTTCAAATCCTGATACATCTTAGTCGCTCCTGGATGAATACTCAAACTACTTTTATGACCTTCTTCCAAAATCCATTTCTTAAGCTCAAGAACATCTGGTACACAAACACGATCACAAAACATCAAAACACCGTTCTCACCCAACCTGAAGTCTCCACCCTTGCCTTGGTTAACCAACACCACTCGATCTACAAGTTCCAAATCTTCCTTCTGACCATTCTTAATCTCTTCCAAGATATTACTTGTCAGCTTCAACATTCCCGACCTCACACCATCCGGTGTCAACTCACTAACCAAACTCAAATCTCTAAACTGCTCAATCAACTCCAACTCTTTCACCATCAAAGCAGACATATGCAGCGACTTCTTACTCAAAGCATCAGCAACAACATTTGCCTTCCCAGGATGATAGCTTAACTGAAAATCAAAATCCTTAAGATACTCCAACCATCTTCTATGCCTCATATTCAACTCCTTCTGGTCAAACAAATACTTCAAACTCTTATGATCACTGAACACTTCAAACTTAGAACCATACGGATAATGCCTCCAAATCTTCAACACATACACAACGGCTGCCAATTCCAAATCGTGAGTCGGATAATTCTTCTCATGCACTTTCAACTGCCTTGAAGCATAAGCTACAACATGACGATCCTGCATAAGCACACCACCAAGACCCATCTTAGAAGCATCACAATACACAACAAACGATTCCTTCGGATTCGGCAAAATCAACACTGGAGCTGAAGTCAACCTCTTCTTCAACTCTTGGAAACTCTTCTCACACTTAGCATCCCAAACATAAGCTTGTCCTTTCTGAGTCAACTGCGTCAATGGCAACGCCAACTTAGAGAATCCCTCAATGAACCTCCTATAATAACCTGCCAACCCAAGAAAGCTTCTAACTTCAAAAACAGACTTAGGTGATTCCCACTACAACACTGCATCAACTTTCGACGGATCCACGACAATACCACCTTTAGAAATCACATCACCAAGCAAACTCACTTCATGCAACCAAAACTCACACTTCGACAACTTAGCAAACAACTTCTTCTCCTTCAAGACTCCCAACACAATCCTTAAATGCTCGACATGCTCCTCCTCAGACTTTGAATACACCAAAATATCATCTGTAAACACCACCACAAAACGGTCCAGAAAAGGATGAAATATTATATTCATATATTCCATGAAGACAACTGGCGCATTAGACACTCCAAATGGCATCACAAAATACTCATAGTGTCCATACCTCGTTCGGAACGCAGTCTTGGATATATCTTCCGCCTTCACTCTAATCTGATGATATTCTGATCTCAAATCAATCTTGCTGAACACTTCCGCACCAACCAATTGATCCATCAAATCATCAATCATCGGAAGCGGATACCAATTCTTGATCGTCACCTTATTCATCTGCCGATAATCCACACACAACCTCATGCTTCCATCCTTCTTCTTAACCAACAACACTGGAGCACCCCACGGAGAAACACTTAGCCTAATAAACTGTTTCTCAAGCAACTCTTCCAACTGCTTCTTCAATTCACCCAACTCTGATGCAGACATCCGATACGGTGTAATCGAAATAGGACTCGTTCCTGGTACCAAATCAATTGCAAACTTAACTTCCCTCTCCGGCGGTAACTCGGTAATATCGTCCGGAAAAACTTCAGGAAACTCTTGCACTACCGACAAATCACCAACTCCTTTCTCACTACTTTCCTTCAAGGAAGCAAATATCATAAACAGACAAGCTTCGCCGTCCAAAGACTTCTTCACTTGATCCGCGGTCAAGAACTTCCCACCTTCCTCAGCTACCGGCTTAGAAAACGTTACACTCTTGGTCAAACAACTAATGTTAACACCAAAAGTCAACATCCAATCCATACCAAAAATCACATCCATATGCTTCAACGGAAGACACACAATATCCAACTCAAAATCAACATTACCAAAGCTAACAGGACACTTAGCACACAATAAAGAAGTAGTCACCGAACCACTAGCCGGGGTATCGATAACCATCCCTAGAGACAAGGGAGTCACAACCAAACCCAAGCGCTCAACACAACTAGCCGTGATAAAAGAATGAGTAGAACCAGTATCAATAATTGCAATCAAAGGAGTACTATTGATAAAACACATACCTCAGATGAGATTATCTGGATGCTCCACCTCTTACGCATTCAGTGCAAACACCTTCTGTAACATCCCAGACTGGTTACAGGATTGCCGACTAACCCCACAAACCAACACGAGACTTTTCAGCATGCTTTATCCTCACTTCTATGCTTACCAGGAAACTTCCCGGTTAGTCACCCATCCTAGTACTACTCCAAGCCAAGCACGCTTAACTATGGAGTTCCTATGGATTGAGCTCCCGAAAAGAAGATGCATCTTGTTGATATGGGTAGTACCTAACAATTCTTATAAGTCTTCCTTCAACCATGTAGTCCCATACCTACACGGCCTCCGGATCCCTCTCATTCCAATGTGATTCGGATCTTCCTATCAACGTGGGGACATCCTGTAACAGCCCGGTGGTCCGACTCATCCCGCTTAAGTCCGGGGCCGGCCTGGCTCCACAACTGTTACTGGGCCACGTTGTGGGTGTTACATGCCCACCAGCTTCCGCCTGGTTCGTCCCCGAACCACACCGTACTGGGAGAGGTCTGCTCTGATACCAAGTGTAACATCCCAGACTGCTTACAGGATTGCCGACTAACCCCACAAACCAACACGAGTCTTTTCAGCATGCTTTGTCCTCACTCACATGCTTACCGGGAAACTTCCCGATAAGTCACCCATCCTAGTACTACTCCAAGCCAAGCACGCTTAACTGTACGCTTAACTGTGGAGTTCCTATGGATTGAGCTCCCGAAAAGAAGATGCATCTTGTTGATATGGGTAGTACCTAACAATTCTTATAAGTCTTCCTTCAACCATGTAGTCCCATACCTACACGGCCTCCGGATCCCTCTCCTTCCGATGTGATTCGGTTCCTCCTATCAACGTGGGGACATCCTGTAACAGCCCGGTGGTCCGACTCATCCCGCTTAAGTCCGGGGCCGGCCTGGCTCCGCCACTGTTACTGGGCCACGTTGTGGGTGTTACATGCCCACCAGCTTCCGCCTGGTTCGTCCCCGAACCACACCGTACTGGGAGAGGTCTGCTCTGATACCAAGTGTAACATCCCAGACTGCTTACAGGATTGCCGACTAACCCCACAAACCAACACGAGTCTTTTCAGCATGTTTTGTCCTCACTCACATGCTTACCGGGAAATTTCCCGGTAAGTCACCCATCCTAGTACTACTCCAAGCCAAGCACGCTTAACTGTACGCTTAACTGTGGAGTTCCTATGGATTGAGCTCCCGAAAAGAAGATGCATCTTGTTGACATGGGTAGTACCTAACAATTCTTATAAGCCTTCCTTCAACCATGTAGTCCCATACCTACACGGCCTCCGGATCCCTCTCATTCCGATGTGATTCGGTTCCTCCTATCAACGTGGGGTCATCCTGTAACAGCCCGGTGGTCCGACTCATCCCGCTTAAGTTCGGGGCCGGCCTGGCTCCGCCACTGTTACTGGGCCACGTTGTGGGTGTTACACCTTCCCCGCCACCTTCTTCGGCTTGGTACACTTAGTACTGATATGGCCCTTCTCACCATAATTGTAGCAAGTGATCTCCTTCTTGCACTCAAACGCCTTGTGACCTGCTCCCCCACACTTGTAGCAGCTAATAAATATCTGGCAAGTGTACCAAAAACTATCGAAGTAGTAAAAATATCGATCCACAAGGACTGTGTTAATTTCAATTCCAGCAAGCTCGTTATACGTTAGGATGTTTAAAGTTCGTAATTGGTTGCCCTAGGCAGAAAAGTTGGGTTTTAATCAGATTTGATTAAAATAGAAAAAGTTCGAAAGAAAATTATATTGAGATGAATGGTTAAGCCGGTGAATCCACTATTGCTTTATATGAAAAAGTCTTCCTCTCTCTACTCTCAATTACTACTCAGTTTTTACGATAAATTAACTAAGTGACTTTGATCAAACTCTCGCATCAAAGCCCTTTCCTAAGTTATAACCCTATTAATCTCTTAACGTGATTGAATAACCGCGGAAGCAATTTTGGAACGTTAATTCTTGTATCATAACCCTCAATTTCCTATCTCTAGGCTCCTAGTGTTGAGTTAAACAAAATTACTATTTCAGGATTAAAAGCTAGGGCTAGTAGTCATTCAATTCTTAAGATCAATTCATGTGATTGCAAGAAGCTAGGGCTAGTAGTCATACAAAACAATAATCATGAAAAGCAATAAACACAAGTAATTCTGAATAAAAACGGAATAGCATTGATTATAGAGAGAGTTCAACTACAAAATCATATATTACAAGAGTTTCATCATGGCTTAACCAAACTAAAGGTTTAGCTACTCATAGCTAAACAATCATAAGAAATAACAAGAGAAAACATACATAAATCTAACCAACGGGGTGTTGGTATGAGATTCAGGGCTCGTTCCTTGGTCTCCTGTCGTCCTTAGTGCTCAAAATCGCAATAATAATCAGTACCAAAACCCTTGCAAGCAGCTGGCTATTTATAGAAAGAAATTAGGGTTTCAGAAAAAGCCCATCATCGTGCCACGTTACGGGCTGGTCGTGGCACGATGCTTCGTTAATCCTACGTGGCAGCTGACAAAATCAACCATCGTGGCACGATCATAGTTTCTCCAGCAAACGTGTCACGATTTGGAAACACTCGTGCCACGAAATTTCCAGTGGCTTCCATCCTGATTTTAGTTTCCAAATCGTTCCACGATGAGAAACTGGCGTGCCACATCATGAAGAAAAAGTTTGCTTTCAGCTTTCATAAAAATCTTTTTGCTATTTTTGTTTTGTAAAATGCAGTAACTAAATATAAACAATACCTGAGTGGACCTAAATCCAATGGGTTGCCTCCCATCCAGCGCTTCTTTACCGTCACTAGCTTGACTTATGATTACCCCTAAGGATCATCCAACACCACTCCCGCTCTATTCTTAGGGAGTTCGCCTCCAAGGTAAGGTTTCAGCCTTTGTGCATTAACCTTGAAAGTCTCTTGTGCACCAGGCTTGCTCAGCTCCACAGCTCCATAGGGAGTCATGTCTACAATCACGAATGGTCCGGACCACTTGGATTTTAACTTCCCGGGAAATAACTTCAACCTGGAATTAAACAGCAAAACAAGTTGTCCAATATAAAATTCTCTCCTCACCAATCCCTTGTCATGATACCTCTTAGTTCTCTCTTTGTAAATTACGGCGTTCTCGTACGCACGCAATCTCATCTCCTCTAGCTCATTAAGTTTTAACAGCCTTTTCTTTCCAGCTAAAGTTTGATCAAAATTTAGGGCTTTGATAGCCCAATACGCTTTATGTTCCAATTCAACTGGGAGAGGACAAACCTTTCCATAAACCAACTGATAAGGGGACATCCCAAGGTGCATCTTAAACGCAGTTCTATATGCCCAAAGAGCGTCGTCTAACTTCCTAGACCAATCCTTCCTAGAAGACGCTACAGTTTTCTCCAAAATTTGTTTCAACTGACGGTTTGAAACCTCCGCTTGACCACTAGTTTGAGGATGATAGGGAGTTGCAACTTTGTGTTTGATGTTAAACTTTTTAAGTACAGATTCAAGAAGATTGTTGCAAAAGTGCCTCCCCCCATCACTGATCAAAACTCTAGGGGTTCCAAACCTAGTGAAAATATTCCTTTTCAAGAAACTAACCACAGTTTTAGCATCATTAGCAACACATGGTATCGCTTCAACCCACTTGGTAACATTGTCAACACACACAAGTATATGGAGATACTACCTGTTCTTTGGCATTTATCACACCTCTTTACAAACTCTTGGCAATCCTTGAAGATTGTGGGCCACCAGAAGCCACTTTGCAAGATTTTTGCAGCGGTTCTTTCTCCACTATGGTGGCCCCCATAAGCTGAGCTATGGCAGTGCCACATGATACTATTAGCTTCCGTTCCTGCAACACAACGTCTAATCAAACCATCAACACTTACCTTGAATAAATAAAGATCATCCCACAAATAGTGGTTTACATCCTTGAAAAACTTTTTCCTCTGGTGCTGCTCCATGTCATCCGGAATTATGTTACCGGCCTTAAAATTTGCCATGTCGGCAAACCAAGGCCTTTCTTCAACGGCCATCAGCTTTTCATCTGGGAATTCAGCCGTTATGGCCTTCTCTTTCTTTGTCACCTCCTCATTTTCCAACCTTGAGAGGTGATCAGCTACCACATTCTCCACTCCTTTCTTGTCACGAATCTCCAGGTCAAATTCTTGTAATAAAAGGATCCACCTAAACAGCTGAGGCTTCGAATCCCCTTTCGTCAAGAGATATTTAAGGGCTGCATGATCTGTAAAAACAATGACTTTGGAGCCTGTTAGATAAGAACGAAATTTCTCCAATGCAAATATCACTGCAAGCAATTCCTTTTCAGTAGTGGAATAGTTGACTTGATTTTCATTTAAAACCTTGCTTGCATAGTAAATTGCATGGAAAAATTTGTTCTTTCGTTGGCCTAGGACTGCACCAACAGCATAATCACTTGCGTCACACATAAGTTCAAAAGGTAAATCCCAATCGGGTGCAATGATTATTGGTGCAGTCACCAACTAGGATTTAATCAAAGAAAAAACATTTAAACATTCAGAGTCAAAATCAAAATCATTCTCTTTGACCAAGAGGTTGCAAAGGGGCTTAGAAATTTTTGAAAAATCTTTGATAAAACGCCGATAGAAACCGGCATGCCCCAAGAAACTCCTAACTCCTTTAACATTACCAGGTGGGGGAAGTTTCTCTATAACCTCTATCTTTGCTTGATCCACTTCTATGCATTTAGCACTTATTTTATGCCCCAAAACTATACCTTCGGTAACCATAAAATGACACTTTTCCCAATTTAAAACAAGGTTCGTTTCGGTGCATCTTTTAAGTACAACATTTAAGTGAAACAAGCATTCATCAAAAGATTTACCAAACACAGAAAAGTCGTCCATGAATACCTCAATGTTCTTCTCTATCATATCAGAGAAGATGGAGAGCATACACCGTTGGAAGGTCGCCGGTGCATTACACAACCCAAAGGGCATCCTCCTATAAGCAAATATACCAAAAGGACAAGTGAAGGCAGTCTTTTCTTGGTCTTCCGGAGCCACCGCAATCTGATTATACCCTGAATACCCATCCAAGAAGCAGTAAAAGGCTTGGCCAGCCAACCTTTCTAGCATTTGATCCATGAATGGTAATGGGAAGTGATCTTTCCTTGTTGCGGAATTCAGCCTCCGGTAATCTATACACATTCTCCAACCGATGACGGTGCGTGTGGGTATCAATTCATTCTTTTCATTAGCCACTACCGTAATTCCTCCCTTTTTAGGTACTATATGAACAGGACTTACCCAAGAGCTGTCAGAAATAGGGTAAATCATGCCTGCATCGAGCAACTTTAACACCTCCTTTTTAACCACCTCGTTCATTGTTGGATTTAGTCTCCTTTGAGGTTGAGCTATAGGTTTGTATTCAGCCTCCATATGTATTCTGTGCATACAATAGGCTGGACTAATACCCTTTAGATCAGAAATACTCCATCCCAGTGCTTCTTGATTGCTTCTCAACATCCTCATTAGTTTCTCTTCCTCTAAAGGTGTCAGTGTATTACTGATGGTTGCTGGTCTGGAAAAATCCTCACTAAGGAAGACATATTTCAAGTGTGGAGGGAGTTCTTTTAACTCTGGATTTTTTTCTTTTTCATTGTTCAAGGTTTCTGATCCCCCATATTTTTCACCAAGTATGTTTTCAAGTGGCGGTGGCTGTATTTGTTACTTACTTGCCTCAAGTTGCTTGACACACTCCTTCACCTCAACATCTTCAATATCTTCATCATTCTCTATGGAATTAACAAGTGTTCTCTCCATAGGTTGTGTTGGTTGAGGTTCACGAGAATCATCTTCAACTATCTCCTCAATGACATCAATCCGGTAGCACTTAGGATTTTCAGCTCGATGTTTCATGGCTTCAAAAATATTAAACACCACTTGCTCATTGTGGAATCTTAACATAAGCTCGCCCATTTCAACATCAATCAAAGCACGACCAGTTGCAAGGAAGGGTCTTCCTAGAATGAGTGGCATGTCTTCGTCTTCAGCCATGTCTAGAATCACAAAATCAGCAGGGAATACTAGCTCGTTGACCTTAACTAACACATCTTCAAGTATACCAAAAGGGTAAGAGATTGACCGATCAGCTAAAGTAATGGTCATTCTTGTTGGTTTTGGCTCCCCACATCCAAGCTTTTTCATCATTGAAAGGGGCATCAAGTTGATACTTGCCCCTAAATCACACAAAGCTCTTCTGATGTCTACCGGTCCAATTGAACAAGGAATAGTGAAAGCACCTGGATCTTTTAGTTTTGGTGGAATTTTCTTTTGAAGAATAGCACTACAATTTTCTGAAAGTGCAATGTTTTCATCATCTTTTGGCTTTCTTCTTCCAGTCAACAAATCCTTCATGAACTTAGCATATAAAGGCATTTGATCAAGAGCCTCACCGAAAGGAATGTTCACCTGAAGTTGTGAGAAAAGTTGCATAAACTTTTTGAATTGACCTTCCTCCTTCTTCTTTTTCTTGGCTAAATGAGGCTAGGGAAGCTTCACATATGATGGAACAACTTGTTGCTTGTCTCCATCCTTCAATATTTGGCTCTTAGACTTCCTCAAAATTAAGTCTTCATCAATCAATTTCTCACTTTTTTCTCCCTCTGTTTTTTTCTTCCCTTCATTTTCAACTACTCCTTGATCATTCTCCTTTTTAACTACACCATGTTCAATCTCTTCTTCAACTATTCCCTCATTATTCTTTTCAATTTCACTGTCCTCCTCTACTACTCCGTCAACTTTCTTTGGAGTCTTTTGAACTAAAGGTTCAAGAACCTTTTTGCTCCTCAATTCAATAGCATTGGAAGACTCATTCTTAGGGTTGTCTTTTGTGTTACCTGAGAACCCCCCTTTGTTTTGTTCAGCCAATTGCTTTGCTAATTGCCCCAGCTGAGTCTCAAGCATCTTTCTAGAGGCTTCATTGTTCTTTCTTTCAGCCTCTTGACTCTTCTTCATCTCTTCAAAGTTGCCTCGAGTCATCTTCATAAAGTTAATCATAGTTTCCTCAAGAGCTGAAGGCTTTCTTTGTTGTTGTTGTGGAGGATAATATTGATTTTGTCTTTGATAGTTTCCCATGTAGTTGGCGTCCTCACTAGTTCCTTCACGCACACATTCGCCGTTAGCATGTCCTTCACCACATAAATCACACCTGATTGCAGCCACTTGTTGTGACTTGTGTGCCAATGTGAAATTCTGAAACTCCTTAGTTAGAGTCTCTATTTGTTTGTTCATGGCTGCTTGGTTGGCTAAGATTGCAGTTTGATCACTTACCCCAAACACTCCTCTTTCTTTCTTTTTCGCTTCAGCACGATACTCATTGCTAGCCATGTTTTCAATTAAAGCTTGAACTTCATGATCAGTTTTACTCTTGAGACTACCTCCCGCGGAAGCATCTAAGAACATCCTAGTGTTAGGTGTCACCCCCTCAGTGAAGATTTGGAGGTATTGTTTTTCAGTGAACTCGTGGTTTGGACATCTTTTAAGAAGCAAGTTGAATCGCTCCCAAGCATCATATAGTGACTCATTCTCCCCTTGCTTGAAGTTAGAGATCTCCATCTTGTTTTCCCAATACTTAGACATAGGGAAATATTTCTCGAGGAACTTAAGCTCTAACTCCTCCCAAGTTTGAACAGTCCCATTGGGTATAGTCAGCAACCAATCCTTCGCTCTTCCCGTCAAGGTGAAAGGAAATAGCCTGAGTTTCTTTTGTGCATTGGTTACAGTAGCTGGTTGTACACAAAACTCACATGTTTCAGCAAAGCGGCTTAAGTGTTCATGTGGGCTCATGGCTTCGGTCCCATCAAACTGTTTGTCTTTTAAACCGTTGAGAACAGTGGTCTTGATGTCAAAAGCAACGGGGTTAGCTGGTTGAAAAGTGTGGATCAGTTGACCGCGATGAGTGGCTAACCCATAGTCTCCAAGCTTAGGTCTCGGTGGTACTTGTTCTCCTTCCATGATAGCAGATTTAGGAGAGGCGGATGTTTCAGATTCAAGAGAAATTTGCTCCGGTATTTGTTCTCGAACACCCGGTGGAACGGAATGAGACAACCTTTGCAACCGGACAGCTTTTCGGAGTGCTCTAGCAGTCCTTTCAATTTCTGGATCGAATTCGAGATCGTCGGCGCTCACTTTACCTCGCATAAACAACAAAATACCTTAGTAGCACTGCACAATGTAAAGTAATCAAATGAATATGAAAACAGAAAAATAAAAATTAAAATAGAAAATTAAATTGCAGAAATCCTAAATTATAGCGTAATTGCCTTGTTGAAATGAATCAACAGTCCCCAGCAACGGCGCCAAAAACTTGATAAATATCTGGCAAGTGTACCAAAAACTATCGAAGTAGTAAAAATATCGATCCACAAGGACTGTGTTAATTTCAATTCCAGCAAGCTCGTTATAGGTTAGGATGTTTAAAGTTCGTAATTGGTTGCCCTAGGCAGAAAAGTTTGGTTTTAATCAGATTTGATTAAAATAGAAAGAGTTCGAAAGAAAATTATATTGAGATGAATGGTTAAGCCGGTGAATCCACTATTGCTTTATATGAAAAAGTCTTCCTCTCTCTACTCTCAATTACTACTCAGTTTTTACGATAAATTAACTAAGTGACTTTGATCAATCTCTCGCATCAAAGCCCTTTCCTAAGTTATAACCCTATTAATCTCTTAACGTGATTGAATAACCGCGGAAGCAATTTTGGAACGTTAATTCTTGTATCATAACCCTCAATTTCCTATCTCTAGGCTCCTAGTGTTGAGTTAAACAAAATTACTATTTCAGGATTAAAAGCTAGGGCTAGTAGTCATTCAATTCCTAAGATCAATTCATGTGATTGCAAGAAGCTAGGGCTAGTAGTCATACAAAACAATAATCATGAAAAGCAATAAACACAAGTAATTCTGAATAAAAACTGAATAGCATTGATTATAGAGAGAGTTCAACTACAAAATCATATATTACAAGAGTTTCATCATGGCCTAACCAAACTAAAGGTTTAGCTACTCATAGCTAAACAATCATAAGAAATAACAAGAGAAAACATACATAAATCTAACCAACAGGGTGTTGGTATGAGATTCAGGGCTCGTTCCTTGGTCTCCTGTCGTCCTTAGTGCTCAAAATCGCAATAATAATCAGTACCAAAACCCTTGCAAGCAGCTGGCTATTTATAGAAAGAAATTAGGGTTTCAGAAAAAGCCCATCATCGTGCCACGTTACGGGCTGGTCGTGGCACGATGCTTCATTAATCCTATGTGGCAGCTGACAAAATCAACCATCGTGGCACGTTGCATGTTGCTTCGTGCCACGAAAATTCCAGTGCTGAATCCTTTGTCCCACGCTTCCTTCAACGTGCCACGAATGTGATAAACGTGGCACGATGGTTGAGTTTTAGGCAATTTTCCTTGGTTTCTTGAAGTTTCTTCTCTTGAGCTCTTGTTCCTGTTTTGGCTTGATTTCACCATGAATTCATTGCAGTTGACTCTCTAAATGCTATAATAAAGACCTAAATATGACTTAAAAACTAATGTTGATGCACTGTCATCAGCAGCTCTTTCCCTTCTTGCAATCATTAGAGTAATGACCCAAGGTTCCACACTTATAGCACCTCACCTCAGCAACATTCGGCTTAGAGCCTCCACCAGATTCTCTCTTCTTTCCTTTATCCTTGTTGTACGGCTTCCCAAATCCATGACCATTTCCCTTCTTCCCATTTTGAGCCTTGTAGTGATTAACCTTAGCCCTCCCAGCATCATCAAACATACGACACTTATGCACCAAAGTATCAAAATCACAGATCTCGTGAATACACATATACTGGTAGATATCGGGCCACAAATCACTCTCAAACTTCACACACTTGGAAACCATAGCATCCTCAGCATTGATGTCCGAACAAAACCTCGAAAGCTCTTCATACTTTGCAGCATATTCAGCCACGGAACGGTTCTCTTGCTTCAAGTTCAAAAACTCTACTTCTTTCTTGGTTCTCAAATCCTCAGGAAAGTACTTCCTCAAAAACTCAGTCTTGAACCTAGCCCAAGTCACAACTTCACCACTAGCCTCAAGCCTCCCCTTAGCATTGGTCCACCAATACTCGGCCTCCTTAGCAAGCATATGAGTAGGCAACCTGACCTTCTGATCCTCACCAGTCACCATAGTATGAAAAATCCTCTCCATGGCTTGCATACATATCTGAGCTCCATCTGGGTCATACCTACCCTTGAACGTCGGCGAACTGTTTTGCAAGAAACGATCAAGCGTCCGCTCCTCAGCCTCTCTAGGATCACGATGACCAACCGCCGCCTGCTCGTTAGCCTGAGCCAACACCTGTGCCATTGCAGTCAAAGCCTCTGCAATCGCTCCATCATCTCTACCACCAGCTATCTCGCTTCTACACCAAAACCAAACCAACAGAGATGAACAACATCACAACAAAACAAGTACTGAAGGTAATCCATTACCATTCGCATACAACATGAAAAATCAATGAATACTAGTCTGGACAAGACCGACCACGACTCTGATACCAACATGTAACGACCTACTTCTATTTAAGTGATAAAACACGCGAATATAGCAAATACTCAAGAAATAGACGCTACGTCTCAACCAAACAACAACTAGCATGAATATATATTTTTCTCAACAGTCGCAGCGGATATAAAAATCATACATCTCCATCAGTACATATGCCATGGTCAACAAACATGAATATAAAATTCTCCAAGTCTCAACAATGAGTACACCTCAAAATAAAATAATCCAACATAACTAAGGACACTGACACAACCTAATCAGAGCCCTAGACTACGACGCCAAAATGATAACGGAGGCTAGATCCCACTATCCAAGCACTCACCAAACTGGACTACTCCTGCACAACGTCTACCCATCCATACAGACAGGTAGGCGGTCAAAACCACTGGAGGTTAGTATTACATCAATCATAATCAATTTAATTAATGTGACATAAATAAACAGTTCAATTCTCCTGTAATCATCATGAACATTTAACCTCCATATACGTATTCATATAACAATTTCAATCATTGCAATTATGAAATCACAAGCACACTCATCATCAACATTCATCATTCAATTCAACAATCAAAAATCATGCAATATGATATACGCCTAAACTCGACACATACATGCATGTGGTACCAAATCTACTCAAGGTCGTCACCTATGATGCAACAAAAACATCATAATCACCTCAATTGGATATAAAATCCACCACCATCAGTCATGAATGCATGAACATACGAATCGACTACAAATGCATATGTTCACTCAAACAAATCACCTCACCATCAACACCATTTAGTATATATGCAATCGACAACAATTCACCACCACCTGACATATACACAATCACCAACGACATCCATAATTCAATCAACATATAATTGTCACATATATACACCATCAATCATCTTCACATAAGTTATATCAACTATCCATAAAGGATTCACAAGGCAATCGGCTCTTAAAACCATTTTCAACAAAGTTCGTCTCTCAAAATCACAACATTAGAAATACTTGAGTCATTTAACCAAAATTAAGTAAACAAGTTTCAATGCCTCAACTAAGCATACCCCTAAGTCACATATAAGTGCAGTAGAGCATGCAATTACGTTTCACCAGCTAACTGCGACAAAATCATGAAAATCACAAAGTTCGTCTCCCTTTATCACTTTTCAAGAAAATTTCCATTTTCAAAGCAAGACAAGCTAAAACTTGATGAAACCAATCACAACCATTTTTAGAAATCATATAAACATTATACAACCTTAACCCTACTTCAATTCCATGATAAAAACGAGTTTTCGGAAAATTGACGTTTTGGACCATTTTTCAAAAGTTAAGTGAATTTCACAAAATCAAGTCCAATTCAACTCATACAATGTTCCAGTAGGTTTAAGTGCATAAAAAGAGGTTTAACAAGTCAAAAGAAACATTTTAGAAAGCTCGGATTGGCCCCCAAGTGCACGAAGCGAAAGTTCAAAAATGGCAGAACTGGGAGCTACACGCTTAAGCGTCCTCTACACGCTTAAGCGTCCAACTTCCAGTAGCTTCAGGGAGTCGCTCGCTTGGAGCATGCTTTCTGCACGTTGGGTAGCTCGCTTAAGCGTCCTCTGCATGCTTAAGCATCCTACACCAGAAGTTCAAAAACCAGTTACGGGTTCCAACCCATTTTCACCCAAAATTCCCATTTTGATTATCCGAAACCCAAAAACTTAATCCAAAACGTGTTTACATGTCATATACACTATAGAACACTCAAACATACACATGTTTTGAGATTACAACATCAATTCATCAATAATTCACCAATTCACCAAACTTTCACAACTTTCAACCACAACAACAGTTTCATCACCAATTCATGATACCCGATGCATCAATTCAACAACAACATATGTCAACATAACAACAACAACATTTGAACATGAATTCATCAACAATTCAACAACAACAACTTCATTCATCATCAATTTCATACAAAAACATATCATGTTCATATCTACCCATTTTGACATACAAATTCAACAACAACACAATTAACATTCAATTCATGCACATAATCATATCATCAAAATTAAGCACGAATTTTCTACAACAAAATCCCAATTAACCACTTAAGCAAAGAATTAGGGATAAACTGCAACTATTGATTATGCTTAAATTCTAACCCCCTTACCTTAATTCTTCACAATCACCTACTAGGGCTTCACTTTAGCTCCCAAAGCTTGATTCTCTAGCCTCCTCTAGCTCTCTCTAGATCCTTCTCTTCAAACCCTTATCTTCTCTTGTTCTTTCTCTCTCTACCTCTTCTCTCCAAATGAAAAATGAAAAATGATGGCGTAAACCCTATTTTCTTCAATGAATAGAGTTTATATAGGCTATATCTAATTGGGCTCAACTCACAATGCCTTAATGGGCCTAACCCATCACTTAATCTAATTCAAAATGTTTCTACCCACTTAACGGTAAAATGTAATAATAACGGTCACCTACCGGTTATAAAATAATTACTACACCCTCTAGCACTTAGTAAAATAATAACTCTCACTAAGCACTAAAAATAATCCTCATCAAAATTACTAAATTACCCCTACTCACAAAATGACCAAAATGGCCCTAAGTCCAAAATGACTAAAATACCCTTCTAACACCGAATTCTACGAATCCCAACCAAAATACACACAGAGGCAAATAATCACATAAGAGCACATATAACACACATAAATAAATAATTATATAAATCTAACGAAAAATCGGGCTGTTACATGTACTGGTGACAAACAACACAATTTGATTCACAATTGACACCTTTTGTCATCAATCTTTGCCTATTTGGCAAACAATTCCTCCCAAGCCTCCACATAAAATGTGTTACCTTGGGAGGAATGGCTAACACCCATAGCTTATTCCAATCTCCTTCAACTTTCCATACATCTCTATTTATCATCACATCCACACAAACTCTATATGCACTTTTAACCGAATACAAGCCTTTTTTATCGTATCTCCAAATGATTTCATCACTCTTACCAAGATTCACAAGTGGTATCTGTAATATTTCTTTAGCATCTCTATCACAGAAATTCTCTCGCACATAATTGCTATTCCAACAACCCATATTTGCATCAATTAAAGAACTAACCTTTAAAGGAAGATTAGAAGCGGTAGTGTGATTGACAACATACAGGTTTGTATCATTACGCAGCCATGGAGTATTCCAAATTGGTATCAAAGATCCATCGCCAATTTACCAACGGTAACCTGCCTTCAACAATGTTCGATAGGACCAGATGCTACGCCAAATATAGCTAGGATTATGCCCCAAGGATGCTCCTAAAAAATCCCCATTTGGGAAGTATTTAGCTTTGAAGATTCAATACACCATAGCATCAGGGTTGGTCAAGAAATTCTAACCTTGTTTCCCTAACATTGCCAAGTTGAAACCATAAATATTACGAAAGCCCATGCCACCCCATTATTTCCTCATGGTCAATTTTTCCCAACCCAGCCATCGGATACCATTTCTATTTTCACCTCGCACCCCACCAAAAAGAGTTAAGCATTCTCTCTATCTCATCACCAATGGAAGTTGGTAAAAGAAAGACTCCCATACAATAAGATGGAATTGCTTGTGCCAACAATTTGATTAAAACCTCTTTACCAGCTTGAGACAACATTTTACTGCTCCAACAAGAGATTCTATTCCATATCCGATCCTTAATATAATTGAAAATAGATTTCTTACTCCTACCAATCATGGAAGGTAGACTAAGATATCTTCCTGTACCCAAACATTCTATTACCTGTAAAATATTTGAAAGGGTATTCCTCAAAATGGTTGAAACATTTCTACTAAAGAATATTTCTGATTTCTGCATATTGATCATCCGACCAGAAGCGTTAGCATAATCATCTAATATTTTTTTTCAAAGCATTCGTTTCAACCTCATTAGCTCTAAAAAAGAGAAAGCTATCATCTGCAAAAAGGAGGTGGCTAATGGTCGGGGCTCTACGAGAAACCTTTATTCCGTGCAAAATATTATTCCTTTCAGCTTGTTTTATCAGAGATGTCATACCTTCAGCATACAAGATAAAAAGATAGGGTGATAATGGATCACCTTGTCTCAAGCCTCTTCCTAGAATAACCGGTCCAGCTCTTTTATCATTTACCAGAACATGATATTTGACATTATCCAATTAATCCATACCGAATTAAAGCCCATTTTTTCCAATATGCTAAAGAGATAATTCCAATAAGCAATTAAATATATCCATTTAATCAATTCAATGTTATCGTCTCTCCATTACTGAAACAATTTTTTTCATTCTTTACCTTATGGACATGATGAGTTTAATACAATTTTATTGTGAGTGAGAGGACAAAATTGGAATTAGATTGTAGAAATAAGGGTAATGATGAGTCAATAATGAGTCATTAATTAGTGTCTTTTATTTAATATTTAAGTCTATTTTATTGATTTAATATGTTTTTATTTCCATCTAGAACTATTTTACTTCAATTGCAAGTTATTATATTTTAGGAACGAATATTCAAAAGATTTAGTCTTGGAGCAAAAGAAAGGAGAATTGGAGCATATTCATGCCAAAAATATAAAATCTCATGCAAAAATATATTGTGCAAGGATTCATGCCGAAAATATGAAGATCTTATGCAAAAATAAATTGTGCAAAGAATTTGAAGATCTTGTGCAAAAATATAACAAGTGGCGCGACCCTTTTACCCTTTTGCTGCTTTTGCTTCTTCGACAAAGCTGCCTATTTTAGTATTTCTGAACTAGAGCCCATGGTTTCTTGTGCAACAATTTAGTGATTTAATTCTTGGGGCTCGAGTCAATGTTAGACTATAAACAGAGCAGCCATCTAGTTGTAAAACCATCTTTTGTTCTTGGAATAAAAGTTCTTCCTTTATTTCTTTGTTATTTACTTTATGCTTTTTCTCTTCTTCTCCATGTCTATGATGATCATGAGTGAATATATTCTTCTTATCTTGGGATTGTTGGATGAGTCTGAGGGTGAGAACAACACAAGAAGGGGGGATTGAATTGTGTTAGATTTTTCTTCGTTTCTCCTAAACTGAAACACACTGGCCAGAAGCAAATAATGACTACTTCTGAAGTGGTATTCAGGATCTAAATGCAGCGGACAAAGATAGAGAGAGAGAAAGAAGAAACACACAAAGCAATTATACAGGTTCCTTCCACAAACCGGAAGTAGTCCTGTCCCCCTTGCACTTCCAAGGAGAGTTCACTAAAATGTAATATCTGATTACAAATGCTCAATGCTAAAACTAGCAAGAGACTTCAAACTGCTCAAGCACACAAGCAAGAGACTTCCTATGCTCCTGAACACAATCAAGAGACTTCTATTGCTCAAGCACAACTGCAAGAGACTTCTAATCAAACAGAATTACAAAGGAAAATGTTTGAGGATGAACACTTGATATACAATCAGTGGTGTTCACAATACAAATTAGATACAGACTCTTAAGACTCTATAATTTCTAAGATATGATCTTTGAAACAGAAATTCTAAGTGAACTTTGAATGCAGAACAATTTCAGCAGAGTTTTGGCACTTGTAAATTGTTAAGTCTGATATTATGCATTACTAATCTCTAAGTCTTCACTCCTTTATATAGAGGTGTGAAAGAGACGTTGTGAAATTGCCAGCACATCAAAAAAAGTCATTTGAAGATTTGATCAATCACCAATGATCTTTTGACTGATATGGTAGTTCTCCTATGAAGAATCAATTTCAAATCCATTCCCATTGTGAAGGAACATCGTTGCAGGCAGAGCTGTATTTCAGAGTTGTTTTCTTGTCTTGTACAAGAGACAACACAGAGTGGTGGAGGTAGTGGTTGTACACTTCGTACAATTGTACTTTGTCAACGCTTTTTGAAGATAAGCATCCAATGCCTTCAAATCCATCAAAATGACTGTTGCTTCATATTCTAAGTCTTCTGCAATGCTTAGATGAGATTAAATCCATTGAACAACTTTTGAAACTTTAAGTCTTGCATCTTCTGATGAACTGCAGCTTCTGGTGATTTTCAGCTTCTGATGAGGTTGCTTCTGGTGAACTTGCTTCTGATGAACTTCAACTTCTGATGATGTCATCACATCAGGAGCACTTTGTCTTTAGGAGCACTTTTGCCTTCAGGAGCACTTCTCTTTAGACACTTTAAGCTTCCTTTTTGTTGATTTCTTAGCTCTCTTTTGTTCATTCAAAACCTATTTAAGATGTAAATTTTTGACTATGGTCCTGTGCACTTGAACAAATATTAGCTAGTCCAATTGACAATTTTTAATACCTTCTTATCATCAAAACTCTCAAGGTTCATTGTTAAACACATTTTGTTCCAACAATCTCCCCCTTTTTGATGATGACAAACAATAATATTTAAAATGTGCAATTGTTGTTAATCCAATTAACAAGTTGACTTTAAGGGTTTGAGGCTTGCAAGCTCCCCCTGAGTCTAATAGTTCTTAAGGTGAGGTTTGTAAGCTCCCCTGAGTTCTATCCATGTTAATTAAATTCATCATTAAAAACGTAATAACTCTCAAAATATTCTCACATTATAATAAACTAAGAGATAAGAAGTTGGTCCTATTAATTTAAAAATTAAATTAAAGGCTTAATTGCATGTTTGGTCCCTTATGTTTATTTTAGTTTTCAAGTTGGTCCCTTATGTTTTGAAAGTTTCAAGTTGGTCCCATACGTTTATTTTAGTTTTCAAGTTGGTCCCTTACGTTTTGAAAGTTTCAAGTTAGTTCCTTATGTTTATTTCAGTTTTCAAGTTGGTCCCTTATGTTTATTTTAGTTTTCAAGTTGGTCCCTTATGTTTATTTTAGTTTTCAAGTTGGTCCCTTATGTTTTGGACCGACTTGAAAACTAAAATAAACATAAGGGACCAACTTGAAAACTAAAATAAACATAAGGGACCAACTTGGAACTTTCAAAACGTAAGGGACCAACTTGAAAACTTTTAAAACGTAAGGGACCAACTTGAAACTTTCAAAACGTAAGGGACCAACTTGAAAACTAAAATAAACATAAGGGACCAAACATGCAATTAAGCCTAAATTAAATTAATGGGGCTCAGAGCCTATAAATACTATACATATTACTCCCCCTTTTGTCATCAACAATAAGTTTAAAAACTAAAGACAAAAAGAAGAAAGAGGTAAGAAAAAGATATTGAGAAAATATTCTAAAATTAGAGCATAAAACATATAAATATATCAGAGCACACATGCAAATATATATATATATATATATATATATATATATATATATATCATAGCAAAAATACGAGGAGTATATTAGAGTAAAACAATTTAAGTCAGAAGCAAAATATGATCAGAAGCGCACAAGATTATCAGAAGCATAATTGAAGACAAAAGCACATTGGAAGTCAGAAGCATATAAATATTCAAGAAGATACTAAACAAGACAATTTAAACTAAAACAAGCTAAATAGTATGTGCAACTAAGGGGTGGCTTGTTTTTTCATCATATCCACCATCTGCTTGATCATGAAGTTTGTCTCTTCTCGTTTCTTCTGCATTGCTTCTTGCTGTAACTTCATCTCAGTCTTGAAGTCTTCATTGCTTTTAATCAGATTGTCTTCTCTAATTCTAGCTTCTTCCAATTTAGCTTCAGTTGAACTCTTGTACTCAAGTAGAAGTAGCTTCTGCTCTAGAAGTTCCTTTTCTAGCTTCTTATTCTTCTCTTCCAAGAGAGCATTCTTTTGCATCAAAGCCAGATCAGGAGAAACTGTTCTTAGGTTGATCTTGGTCAAGAATGACAAGTCCAATTCCCTTGGATGCACATAAGTGGGAATGAAGTCAGTGACTTCTCTTCCTTTCAGACTAGGAGGACTCTGCACCCAAGTTCTCAGAATCTTGACTTCTTGAAGACTGCTGTCTATACCCTTCATCCAGTCTTTAAGTTTCTGCTGAGCTAGGGCCTGAGCATCTGTGCAGGATGTTTTGAGTGCAGACATGATATAATCAACTCTTTCTTTCGGTCTGCTTCATTGTTTCTCATAGCTTTCTCTATGCTCCAGATCATTCCTAGCTTGAATGAGCTTGACCAGCTTCTGACTTATATCCTCACACACATGCTGTAATAGAGTAGAATCCAGGAATATGGTTGGTGGTGAGGTATCTTTGTTGGTTTAGGTGGAGCTAGGGGTACAATGGCTAAGTTGGGTGATGATTGGATATTTGTAGAGTTTGAATGAGTGTTACTGGATGAGGGTTGATCAGGAACAGACTCTATAACCACAATAGAGACAGATTGCTCAATCTCCATATTAGTAGCATCTGATGTGATTATGTTATCAGGTTCACTGATGGTTTCAGGAATAGAGGGTGTTAGGATTTGTCCAGGAACATATTGTTCAGGGACAATGTATTCAAGAATAATTTGTTCAAGAACAGTTATAGAAACCTGTTTAGGGCCAATTTGGGTCATTTGTGGGTTAGGTGGTTGTTGTTGGGGGCTTTCTGAAGCAACTTCATCAGAAGCAACTTCAGAGGCTCTTTCTAAGTTTGGCCTAACCTCTGGTAGTTCACCTGAATAGTGACTAACCAGATTGTCTAACACAGTGGTGTCTTGCATTTGGTTGGGTGAGGATGGTTGGGATAAAGATGATTCAACATTCTCATCAGGTACAACCATGTTGAGAGTTTGAATAACCTGAGGTTGAAAGGGATGATTGAGGGGTAGTCTTTCACAAACTTTGTTTCTCATCTCAGACATTTCACCTATCCTTTCATCAACTGAAGGAATCATAGGCTCAAAAGGAATAGTCTGAGAAGGCTATTTCTGGATTTTGGTTGTTGATGAATGGCCTTTTTGGGTGGTTGGGTATAGTTTGCCTAAAGGTACATCATCATAATCAGTAGATGATGATGATGAGGTGGATTGGGAGGGTGATGATTGGTTGGATTCAAATTCTATTTCTATCACAGAGTTAGAGTGTGGAGAATCAGGAATACCTGTCATAGCTTCTGGAGCAGCAGCTTCTGACCCAGCAGCTTTGTCCTCCTGGATACCCTCATTAGTACTTGCAACCATCATCAAGATACCGGCTTCTGAAGTTGCCATCTCTTGAAGATCTTCACCAATCTTCACAACCTCTTTAGTATCTGCAGCTACATCAGCTCTAGCCAGGCTGGATGCAGGGATCTCAACCTCTTTTGCAATCTCTAGAGCCTTCTGGAGTACAGCAGCATCTTCAGCTTTCTTTCTCTTAATCTCTCCGGTGACCAAACCAGTAGCAGCTTCAACACCTTCTTCCTCTCGTGTGACATGAGATGATTCCTTAATCTTCCTGATCACAGTCTTTTTCTTCTTCTTAGGAATTGGTGGCTGTTCAGGAGCAACCTGTTGATCAGGAGCAACTTGAGTAGAAGTTGCACAACTAGAATATCTTTCTCAAGAGTCCTACTGAAGAGTGTTGTGTCAACTTGGCCTCTTTTGAAATCATTTTTGATCAAGAAATTACTTAGTTTATCATACCAAGTTCTGGGAGCTTGTTTCAAGCCATATCGTGATTTTTTTAAGTTTGTAAACATGGTCATGACTCTTAAGATCCTCAAAACCAGGAGGTTGCTTGACAAACATTTCTTCTTCAATGACTCCATTAAGAAATGCACTCTTGACATCCATTTGATATAATATTATGCCATGATTAACTGCATAGGAAAGAAGTAACCTGATTACTTCCAATCTTGCAACTGGAGAAAATGTTTCAGTATAATCAATGCCTTCATGTTGACTGTAACCTTGTGCAACAAGTCTTACTTTGTTTCTGACTACTTCACCTTGTTCATTCAGCTTGTTTCTGAATACCCATTTTGTTCCAATAATGTTCTTATGCTGAGGTTTGGGTACAAGATCCCACACATCATTCCTTTGAAACTGATTAAGCTCTTCTTACATAGCTAGTATCCATCCATCATCTAAAAGTGCTTCATCAACTGTAGCAGGTTCACTCACTGATAACAGTCCTATCATAGACTCTTCTTGTCTGAAGTATGGTCTTGTTCTTCTAGGACTCTCTTTGTTTCCAATGATTTGATCCTCAAGATGTGAAGACTTGTACTTAAAAGTATTCTTGGATTTATCAGCTTGCTGAGAGCCATCTTGTGCTTCTGAGGTGGGTTCAGCTTCTGGACTGTCATCAGATTCAGCTATCTGATCAGGTTCTGGAGTATCTTCAGGAACCTGTATCTCTGCAAAACTTTCATCTTGCTCTAGAGTTTTACTTCCAGGCTCTTTGCATTCAAATTTAATGTGCATTGATTCTTCAACACAAAGTGTTTCTGAATTATACACTCTGTATGCCTTTGACCTTTCAGAGTAACCGAAAAAGATTCCTCTTTGGGCCTTGGCATCAAATTTCTTCAGGTAGAGCTTGTTATTTAGAATGAAACATGTACATCCAAATTGATGAAAGTAAGAGATATTGGGTCTTCTTCCCTTAAAAAGTTCATATGCTGTTTTCTCCAAGATAGGTCTGATATAGATTCTATTTTGGACATAACATGCTGTATTCACTACTTCTGCCCAGAAATGTTTAGCCAAATTGTTTTCATGAATCATGGTTCTAGCCATTTCTTGTAAAGTTCTATTCTTTCTCTCTACAACCCCATTTTGTTGTGGAGTTCTAGGAGAAGAAAATTCATGGAGAATTCCAAGTTTTTCACAAAAGATTTCAAATGGCTCATTTTCAAATTCTCCACCATGATCACTTACTTTTAAAATCTTCATATCTTTTTTAGACTGTATTTGAGTGCAGAAGTTACTGAATACATCATAAGCATTATCCTTACTTTTCAGGAATTTTACCCAAGTCCATCTGCTGTGACCATCCATAATAACTAATCCATATTTTCTTCCATATAAGGATGCAGTGCTAACTGGTCCAAATAAGTCAATATGGAGTAATTTTAAGGGTCTGGAGGTTGAGATAATGTCTTCTGTTTTAAAAGATGAATTCACAATCTTCCCTTTCTGGCATGCACCACAAAGTGCATCTGAATGATAGTCAATGTCTGGTAGGCCTTTGACAAGTTGTAACTTACTAAGCTTAGAGATTAATCTCTAGTTAGCATGTCCCAACCTTTTGTGCCACATCCATTTCTTATCATTCACTGACAGAAGGCAAATTACCTTCTGGTGAACCAGTTCAGAGAAGTTAATTTTATAGACATTCTCCATTCTATTTCCCTTAAAAACTATGGACTTGTTATCTTTATTGATTACTATGCAGTTGGTCTTTTCAAACATCACATCATAACCATTGTCACAAAATTGACTAATGCTCAAAAGGTTATGTTCAAGACCATCTACCAACCACACATTATTGATTGAGATAGATGAGTTACCAATAGTTCCCGTACCAATGATCTTGCCAGACTGGTTGCCTCCAAACTTCACACTTCCTCCATCTTTCATTGTGAGGGTGAGGAACATAGACTTCTCTCCTGTCATATTCCTTGAGCAACCGCTGTCTAGGTACCATGATTTTTGTTTTTCCTTTGCTCTTGGACATATCTGCAGTATTGACATTTTCAGATTTAGATACCCATTGTTTTATGGGTCCTTTCAGGTTAGTACTAGAAGTTTTACTCTTCACTTCTTGTACCTTATGTTGTAAGTTTGGTAGCTTCTGGTCAACCATTACCTTAGGTTTAACAACCTTTGGTTTTGATTTCCCAGGAGCAGTAACTGTCTTCTTCTGAATCTTAGACTTCAGGACCTCAGATTCAGGTTTCAACAGACTCTAAGGAACAGGTTCTGATCTCTTTAGAATCCTGATCTTTGAAGTCTTAGAATCAAAGTTTATCATTGCCTTTGGCTTAAAGTTCTTTGGCTTTGAGGTAATCTTAGCCTTAGAGCTAGAAGCTTCAGGTTCTGATTGAACAACAATTTCCAACTTAGCACCTTCAGGTACAAAGAATGTTTTCAATCCTTCCATGATGCATTCACAACATGCTTTGAGACTGATTTCATTAGGTTTCCCTCCTGAAAATCCAATCCCTTTGCCATTGTTTCTGTAAATGCTATAAATCATTGAAGTAACTTTGCTTCTGCCAATACCAGATATAATAAAATCTTCAAGAGCAATTTCATGCTTGCTTAAAGACTTTCCATTACACTTTTCTTGTAGCTTCTGACAAAGATACTTAAGCTTTTCTTCATAAGTTTTACAAATGAAGTCAAAGCCTGTAAGTCCTTCTTCAAAAGCTTTCAGATCCATTAGAGTTGACTCTTGTTGTTTCATTAAATCAACATATTTTTCTTTTAAATCTTTCAACTCATTGGTTCTCAGTTCAAAGTGTGTAAGGAGTTCTTTAAGTGACTCAACAAGTTCTTCTCTGGGAATTTTAGAATATACCTCATTTTCATCTTCAGAGTCTGAGTCAGGATCTGCTTCTGAAGTCTCAGTAGCCACTAACCCCATAGCTACCTTAGCATCTTCTTCACCTTCTTCCTTTTCAGACCCAGATTCACTATCCAAATCTTCCCAGGTTGCCATTAAACTCTTCTTAATCTGCTTCTTGAATTTCTTTTAGTTGAAACTTGATTTCTTTGACTTGTCCTTTAATTTATCCTTCTAAAGATCAGGGCAAACAACAATAAAGTATCCAGGCTTCATACAGTTGAAGCAACCCTTCTGATCTTCTTTCTTGGAGCTCTTGTAACCACCTCTCTTGCTTAGAAACTTCCAGTTCTTCCTTGCCAGATACTCAAGCTTGTTGGAAAGCATAGCCATCTTCTCAGTAGGATCTTCATCAGAGTCTCCATCAGATGACTCATCTTCAGATTCAATAACTTTAAGAGCTTTTGATGACTTCCCTTTAGATGGTAGAGCTATAGATTTACTCTTCTTAGCAGGTTCATGTTCATTAAGACTAATCTCATGAACTTTGAGAGAGCTGACAAGATCATCAACACTTAAAGTGTTTAAATCTTTAGCTCCCTCAATAGCAGTAACCTTAGGTCTCCATCTAGCAAGCAAGCTTCTCAGTATCATGCTAACATGATCAGAAGCAACATAACTCTTCTTTAGTATTTGTAGTCCAGAGACTAAAGTTTGAAACCTTGAATACATTTCCTCAATAGTTTCATCATCCTTCATATTGAACAACTTATACTGATGTACAAGCATAAGAACTTTTGCTTCTTTGACCTTCTTGCTGCCTTCATAGTTAGAACAGAGAGAAGCAAACATAGCTTTGACAGTGGATTTGTCACTCATCTTCATATACTCAGCTTTAGGTATAACAGTGACAAGTGCTCCTCTGATAATATGATGCTTCTTGTAAAGTTTCTTCAAAGCAGGAGTATGTTTCTTTCTATCAACAGCAGCTCCTTCTTCATCAAGAACCAAGTCACCAACACCATCTTCAAGTATGTCCCATAGTTCTTCATCTAAACCCATGACATAGCTGTAGAAGTTGGTTTTCCACCAAGAGAATTCTTCAAGATCTCCATTGAACTTAGGAATCTTTCTAAAGTTAGATTTCTTGCTATCACCATAGTCATATGAAATAACATTATTGTTCATTTGACCAGAACTGGAAGATTCACCAGACTTGTTTTTCTCAGATCTTTTTCAGTTACACTGTTAAGTATTGAGACAACAGAGCAAGGCTCTAGATACCAATTAAATGTGAGAAAAACAAAAGAAGGGGGATTGAATTGTGTTAGATTTTTCTTCATTTCTCCTGAACTGAAACACACTGGCCAGAAGCAAATAGTGACTGCTTCTGAAGTGGTATTCAGGATCTAAATGCAGCAGACAAAGATATAGAGAGAGAAACAAGAAAGACACAAATCAATTATACAGGTTCCTTCCACAAACCAGAAGTAGTCCTATCCTCCTTGCACTTCCAAGGAAAGTTCACTAAAATGTAATATTTGATTACAAATGCTCACTGCTAAACTAGCAAGAGAATTCAAACTGCTCAAGCACACAAGGAAGAGATTTTCTATGCTCCTGAACACAATCAAGAGACTTCTATTGCTCAAGCACAACTGAAAGAGACTTCTAATCAAACAGAATTGCAAAGAAAAATGTTTGAGGATGAACACTTGATATACAATCAGTGGTGTTCACAATACAAATCAGATACAGACTCTTATGACTTTATAATTTCTAAGATATGATCTTTGAAACAGAAATTCTAAGTGAACTTTGAATGCAGAACAATTTCAGCAGAGTTTTGGCAGTTGTAAATTATTAAGTCTGATATTATGCACTACCAATCTCTAAGTCTTCACTCCTTTATATAGAGGTGTGAAAGAGACGTTGTGAAATTGCCAGCACATCAAAAAAAGTCATTTGAAGCTTTGATCAATCACCAATGATCTTTTGACTGATATGGAAGTCGTCCTATGAAGAATCAATTTCAAATCCATTCCCATTGTGAAGGAACATCGTTGTAGGCAGAGCTGTATTTCAGAGCTGTTTTCTTGTCTTGTAGCAGAGACAATGCAGACTAGTGGAGGTAGTGGTTGTACACTTCGTACAATTGTACTTTGTCAACTCTTTTTGAAGATAAGCATCCATTTCCATCAAATCGCTTCAAAATGACCGTTGCTTCATATTCCCAGTCTTCTGCAATGCCTAGACGAGATTAAATCCATTGAACAACTTTTGAAACTTTAAGTCTTGCATCTTCTGATGAACTGCGGCTTCTGGTGATTTTCCGCTTTTGATGAGGTTGCTTCTGGTGAATTTGCTTCTGATGAACTTCAGCTTCTGATGACGTCATCACATCAGGAGCACTTTGTCTTCAGGAGCATTTCTCTTCAAACACTTTAAGCTTCCTTTTTGTTGATTTCTTAGCTCTCTTTTGTTCATTCAGAACCTATTTATGATGTAAATTTTTGACTATGGTCCTGTACAGTTGAACAAATATTAGCTTGTCCAATTGACAATTTTTAATACCTTGTTATGATCAAAACTCTCAAGGTTCATTGTTAAACACATTTTGTTCCAACAAAGTCAAATATAATCCTAATCAAACCAAACCTTAAACCCTAATTTTATGTAACCCTAATTTCCAATCTAAATTCACCGTATTCACATGAATTAACAATTATCAAACTCATGAAGCGAAAATGGAGGTCTAGTAATTGTTAATTCATCATCTCAAATATAAATTCTTCAAGCGAAAGTGGAAGTTTTGATATTGGAACAAGTGAATTTAGACAAGGATTGCGACACATGAAAATAGTCTAGCAAACCTTGAGACATATAAATGTTTCGAACTTCAAGGATTCTAATAACAATCAACCATGAAAATAGGCGTGATTGTTAGAGGAACACACTCACTAAGACCGAAAGGAGATGTGGTAGGCTAAAGGGAAACTTGTCTTTAGAAATTAGGTCCAACATAAAGTTCTAGGTTTAAAGGTTTGGTTGATGAAGAGTTTGTCACCATGATGGACCAATAATCCCAAGGCACTTTTTTATTATTATTGTTATTTCTCTTTAAATTAAAAATCCAAACTCTATAACTCAACTCTTTTCTAATCATTGTTGAAAGTTAATTGAAATCATAACTCCCTGTCGGATCGATACTCTTTTATTACTACTCCGGTAAACCGTGCACTTGTGGTTTTATCTCATCAGGTAAAATATACAAATTGAGTATTAGGGTTATGGAATAGGGTTTGGAGACATAGTAGGAAAAGAAAACGCTATTTGGTAATTGAAAGAAAAATATTAATAATGAAAATGAACAGTTATGTGGTAATTGAAAGAAAAAATAATCATAATAAAAAGGAACTTCTATACAAAAAAAAAGGAATTGGAATGGTGTTAGTACCTTTTCAGTAGGTTTTAGCAGCAAAAAGGAGGAGTATTATAACGATTGCCTATGATTTCGGGACTTTTGTAATGTTTTCTATAATTGAGTCTGTAATTCTAGTTTTCCCGAACAATGCATTTTTATGGGGTTTTTGAAGTAATTCACGAAGAAATCGTGCAAATCAGAAAATCAAGAACATCCGAAGATTTTTGAAGACTTATAGGAAGACCAAAAATGAAGATTCAAGAGGCCTCAGTAGACTTACAAGAGGGAGAAATTTTGTTCCAAAGTTCCGAGACAGGTTATTTGAAGACGAAGACCTAAAACGACGGAAAATCAGAGAAATTGGGCACGGGAAGAGGTGCCATGCGCGTAGCACATGTACCAAGTACCTGGGGCATTTCCATGCGCCCGGGGCATGGTATGTGATACAGTCCCATGTACTAGGCACACTGAGCATGTGCCTCGTGCATCGAAAATGCGTGGGGCACAAATATCTTTTCCTGCTTTTTGTGAGTATAGCCCGCACTTTTAAACCAGACATAGGTAGAAACTCTCACTATAAATACCAACCTTCTTCATTCAGAATTTCTCATTCTAAACTGTGGCATTTCAAGAGGAAGGCAATTCTAAAGCTTCAGAGAAGTTTCTATCTTCTCCTTGATTTTCTAGGGTATGTTTCTTTCTGTAGTAATTTGTTTTTAGTTAGCATGTGTAGCTAATTCTTTTTAGGTTAGAGTTTGAAAATGAACCTCTATTTATTTCTGTTGGATATTTATTTATTATAATATCATTTTAATTTTATTTATCTTTTGTTCGCTATTAAGTTTTATTTGGAATTTCCTTAGTTTATTTCTATAGTAGGTGACACCCTAGATTAGATACAAAGGTTGTGACAGGGCCTAACATTAATATTACTATCCTGATGCTTATATCTTGATATTTATATCTGTTTAAGAAGTAATTATTTATAACTAGCGAAAGATATCGAAAGCGAGTTAACCCTATTAGTAAGTACTTAGGAGGTGACATAACTATTATTGAGTAAATTACGTTGAACCTATGAAGTAACTAGATAATAATTAAGGAAACAAGTGTCTGCTTGAAGAAAATAAATTGTAGCCTAATAGAACCATACTCTTAGACCTTGGTAAGGAAGACACTGATAGGGCTGCCCATTTGTAGAACTACTGAGAGAGAGAGAGAGAGAGAGAGAGAGAGAGAGAGAGAGCTACGAGTGTCCTACGATTCATAGATGGGTGGACCTAAGAAGGAACCTTGGTTTTCATTGCCTTGGGAAATGGTGGAAAGACAACATAAAGTCTATGTTTTCAGTTACCTTTGAGGTGGTATGACACCAGACGTAAGGATCACCATGTGACCAGTAGGTGGAACCAAACATTGGAGCGATAGACCTAGTACACCGAGAAGTATTGACCCTACACATAAGGATCACCGTGTGATCATCGGGTGCATCTTCCAACCTATTTGGGTAGTAACGTCCCAACAGCCTCATTACTTGTATAATATACTTAAGATAAATAAACGACGACATTACTGTTATTTAATATCAAACAATATAAATAGAGGGGATTCGAAGAATCCTAACCGATGCTTACTTTTCAGGAAGCAAACTAGGTAAGCTTGCTCTGTTGCAAACAAATAAAAATTCCAAGCATCTAACCCTTAACTCTTTTATTATATCGCCAACTTAAAAATTAGTAACGTGGATTATATGGACGAAACAACAATCTGTGTGGATGCAATACTCTACTTATCACTTAATTACTAGACAAACAATTTGGTACACTTGGCTAATCCACACATCAAGTTCTTGGTGCCGATGTCGGGGATTGTTGATATTTTCAACTAAGCAATTCAAATTGATTATTTTCTATCTTTATTTTTCTATCATTTATTTTTAAGTCATCTAATTTTCTGCATTTAATTTTCCAGTTGACTTTGTCCTAATAAGAACTATGTATAGTTTGTTTTATCCTTAATACCAAGACAGATGTTTTGCAATTTGATCCAAACATAGACAAAATTGAATGAGCACTTCAGAAAGTGGCCTAACTTGCAAGAGAAAAGATAGAGCAACCAGAAACAATCCCAATTCACGACTATACATCTGACGAGTCATAAATGGGAGACGAACGCCCCATTACCCTAGGATACTATGGGAGGCTAGATAACTTGGATGAAGTATCACTTGGTTTCCAACCAGCAAACCTTGTGGTGTTTGACATTAAGTATAGTGTTATGATGAATTTGAAATCTAATCAATTTTTAGGTAAAGAGTCGGAAGATTGCAACTCTCACTTGACACACTTTCTGGATGCCTGTAGCACAATCAACCCAGCTGGGGTGTCGGAATCAGAGAAATGACTCAGGTTGTTTAGGTATTCTCTAACCGGAAGAGCAAAGGATTGGCTGGATACACTACCATGTGGTACAATCGAGACTTGGGATAATCTCAAAAGAGAGTTCTTGGGCAGGTATTTCTCAACTGCAAAACACTTGCATAAGAAGAAGGAGATTTCCAGCTTAAAGCAACGAGGGTGAAGTTCTTTATGATGCATGGGAAAGGTTCAAGCTATTATTGAAGAGGTGTCCCGATCACAAGATTTCGGAAATGGATATTATGTAAGCCTTCACTACGTGAATAAAACCAGATACTCAGATGTTACTAGATTCTTCTGCAAGAGGAACCATGAAATTAAAACAGATAGTGAGGTACGAGAGCTGATTGACAACATGTCTTTGAATGAATGTCGAGGACAATGTGAGGAAGAGGTGACCCCAAAGAAGAAAGGTATGATAGATCTAAAAAATCAGGGTGTTTTACTTGCTAGTAATAAACTTCTCAACATACAACTAGAAACATTAGCAAAAAGGTTGGAAGCTCGTGAAGTTGCACAACTATCTGTAAAAGCCTACTGTAAGGTATGTGAGCAAACACATGAAAGTGATGCATGCTTACGAGAAAGTTTGGGGGTTTTAAAGGATCAGGTGAGGTATATGGGGAATTATTCTAGGCAGTAGAGGAATCCATAATCAAACAATTACAATCCAGGTTGGGCAGAACATCCAAACTTCTCTTACCCAAGCAACAATGTTCTACAACCACCACAGATAAACCCCCCTCCCCCAAGGAACTCAGCAGCAACAACCTGTTGTAAATTATGTTGATATTTCAAAAGTTTTCAAGTATATATTTTTTGTCCCTCTTTTTTAATTGAAAATATTTTAGCAAAAAGTATTTAATTCAAAATAAGAGTAACCGTATATGTCATTGAAGTTTGTTTAATCTCTATTTTGACCATTGGCATTTTATTAGACAAAGGTATTAAGGCTTATAATTAAGTAACGTACATGTTTGTTTGTATGACAAATCTTGTGCCTTAAATTCTTAAAATCAAGAAACATAATGCCAACCTTTATGATTATTCTTACGTTCATTTTTGTGTGGCTAAACGGTTACTTTGAAAAGTTTTGAAATATACTTATATATTGGCTTGAGTAGCATATAAGGTGTACAGAACTTTTTAGAAGAAAAAAAAAACTTACGTACAGAAAGAAACAAAACACTTGCTACACTCTTTTAAAATTTCTTGTGGGTTACACTTCCTGTTATATAATATTCCTTGCTAGTTCTGAATCCTCGATTTATCGAGAAGGGTCTGTTAAATCCAGGGGGGTTAGCGTTCTATACGCGGAAAATCCTTGAGGACAGTGCGATCAGCACATCTCAGATCATCTCACCGTTTTTGTTTTGCAGGTCTTCGTAGCATTTTATACAACAATCTCAAGGATTTTACGATGACTAACGAAGACAGTTCCAACAATGGCTCTGCAGTTCCACCTCCCAAAAACGATGCTCCAAAAGATCAGCAACAAACTCTTGTTGTGCCAACCATCAACTATGCCAAACCGTTTCCCGACGTTTCAAAGATTGAAGTCTTTGCTGGTCAGAATTTTCGAAGATGGCAGGAGCGCATCAGCTCAACACTCGACTTACACGGTGTCGCTTTAGCCCTCACCAACTCCAAGCCACCGTCTTCATCAACTCAAAAAGAAGTCGACATATGGGAACATGCAAATAAGGTTTGTCGTCACACTATTATGACTACCTTATCTAATGAGTTATTCGATGTCTATTGTTCATACAAGGAAGCGAAGGAAATATGGGATTCAATGGTTCTGAAATACACCGCTGAAAATGCTGGAAAGAAAAACTTCGTCATAGGCAACTACTACCGCTGGACAATGTCAGAAGAGAAAGACATTAAGGATCAAATCAATGAATATCACAAGCTGATTGAAGAATTAAAGGCTGAAAATATTCCTCTCCCGGACGAGTTCGTTGCCGGAATTCTCATTGAAAAATTGCCCGAAAAGAGAGCATGGCAGCAAAGGCAAAGGCATTAACTTCCCAAGCAAATCTGATCCAGAACAACACTAATCAGAAGAAGAGGTATGATAACAAACCTAATCATAAACCTGGTCACAATAAAAATAAGTATGTTCCTCGTGTTACTAATCCCACTTTCAAAAAGGAAGCTGGCCACTGTTATGTATGTGGTAAGAAAGGTCATTATGCACCTCAGTGCAGATACCGAAAGAAAGATGAGAATCCTCCTGAAGCTAATTTGGCTGAAGGAGATGATGACATTATTGCTGCGGTCATTGCTCAAGCAAACATTGTGACTGATGTGAACAAATGGGTGGTAGACTCTGGAGCTACCCGACATATATGTGCTACTAAAGATGCCTTCACCTCCTACACTACTGTGGGGGATGGAGAAGAACATGTTTATCTTGGTGACTCTCGAACTGCTGCTGTTTCGGGAAAAGGAAAAGTTATGTTGAAGCTCACATCGGGAAAGACCTTGGCTTTAAGTGATGTCTTACATGTGCCGGAGATAAGGACCAATCTAATTTCTGTGGCTCTTTTGAGCAAGGGTGGGATTAAAGTGTCATTCGAGTCTGACAAGATTGTAATGACAAAGAATAATGTATTTGTGGGGAAAGGTTATTGTGACAAGGGTCTCTTTGTTCTAAACATTGCTGAAGTTATGCATAATTAGGTTCCTCTTTAAGAGGGATTAGTTTCTTCAGTTTCTTATCAGTATTGCAGTTAGAATAAGTATGGCTGAAAAGCTTTTTGTCAAATCATGTGATTTCATTTTATTGAATTGACTGTTGTTTGCTTTCTTACTTATATTTGTTCTACATGATTTTAATTTGAGTGTTTTTCTTATTTTTAAAAACTGTCATTGTTCTAGATTTAAAAATCTTGACCACACGTGATGCCAAATGCCATATTGTTTCTCAAGTTTCAAATTCATTAGTTCTCCTTCTGTGTATGGTCTCGGTATCTATCTATCATATTTATATTATGGAATTGAAATGAGACAATGACATATAGAAATAAATTCATTAGTTCTGTGTGTAATTTTATCATCTATTCATTTTTGAATTTACTTTTCTATATATTCTGCTTCAGTTAAATATATATTCATGATATTATATTATATTAAAACTCTATGTTTTTGACAAATGTTAATACTCCATTTAATTGCCACCATGTGCAGTCTGTGCATAACATTGTTGTGCTAGAAATTCTATATGCAAAATGAAATTCCTGTTTGTATAATGTGCATGCAACCTATTCAATTCTTCAGTTCTGTGTTAACTAAAGTTCTATATGTAATTTTATCAGGATCTCACTTTTGTACTGTCATCATGATTTAGTTGTTGTTAATTCATAACTATCATATTGTGACAAGTTTTATAATTAGAAAATCATATTTTGAATGTGCATGGTTTGATAGATAAATGTGAACCTGTTATATATGAGAGAAAGTATATAAGAATATATGCATTTGTATGAAATCCCTTGTCTGTAACTACATTCTCTCTAATGCATGAACAACATTTTACATGTTTTTCTTATAATTAAGTTTACAAATCTGAAAGTTTCACAAATGCTAAAGAATTGATTATATTTATTTAATTTTATTTTGGCATTATATTGTGGATAAGTGTACTTGCAAGGCTACACTACTCGAGTCATCTATATTGCTGACATTAATAGAGTATACCATTCAGAATTGTGGTAATCAAGATTACTAGTGGTTTTCATTCTTGCAAAATTACTTTATAATGTGAATTGTAATTATAATGTGAATTGTAATATTGCTTAGAGTGTACGAGCCATTGTGTTAAAATAATGCGATGATGTTAATTTGATTTGAAACCAATGAGTATTAATTTTACTCATTGTGGAGAGTTGTCGCTTAGTAAATATCTAAGTAGACCTGTATAAATCTATAATATATATCGAGTTCATGAGACTCGAGTTAACATGATATTAATTGATTAAGAGACGTCTTAATCAATATTTATGAGTTTAGCGGATCCGATAAAGCCCCTGGGGAGGAAAATAATATGTGACACATCGAGGGGAATTAGACTTAAGCCATTCGAAATTAATAAGTGATAGGAACCCAACCTTTGTGATTGGAGATCCCATGAATAAGGTTCATATGGGTAAAAACAAGTCACTTGTTAGTTCTGCTAGCACCAAAAATTAAATTAAATAATTTTTGTTTTTGTCTCTTTCCTATGGTGTGAGTGAGAAGTGCTAGACACTGCATTATTGAGAGGATAAGCAAATGTAGCTTTTAATGAATTTCATATCTCTTATGAGTGGTGTATGATTTGCAGCATACACTTGATGAAATCACCTATGTGAGTGTCAAGTGGGGCCGCTTGTATGAGATTTTGGCGAAATCTCTGGAGCACTCATGAAAAAATCCAAGCACGCGCACGGCCTATTCGCGCACCACAGCGCCAACAGCAAGAATTGTGGGGGTGTGATGCGGGTGGTAGACCTCTAACATACGTAAGTGTCTTTGGTTCATATAGCTTGCTACACCAAATTCACTGTATGTTAAGTTTATCATTCTAGGGCTGGTTCATATAGCTTGCTACACCAGTTTGATGCGTTACATCCAAGTGTTAACCCAAAAATTATTTTTTAATAATCTTCTTTTAAACTTTTGAAATATGTGGGGGATTGTTGTAAATTATGTTGATATTTCAAAAGTTTTCAAGTATATATTTTTTGTCCCTCTTTTTTAATTGAAAATATTTTAGCAAAAAGTATTTAATTCAAAATAAGAGTAACCGTATATGTCATTGAAGTTTGTTTAATCTCTATTTTGACCATTGGCATTTTATTAGACAAAGGTTTTAAGGCTTATAATTAAGTAACGTACATGTTTGTTTGTATGACAAATCTTGTGCCTTAAATTCTTAAAATCAAGAAACATAATGCCAACCTTTATGATTATTCTTACGTTCATTTTTGTGTGGCTAAACGGTTACTTTGAAAAGTTTTGAAATATACTTATATATAGGCTTGAGTAGCATATAAGGTGTACATAACTTTTTAGAAGAAAAAAAAAACTTACGTACAGAAAGAAACAAAACACTTGCTACACTCTTTTATAATTTCTTGTGGGTTACACTTCCTGTTATATAATATTCCTTGCTAGTTCTGAATCCTCGATTTATCGAGAAGGGTCTGTTAAATCCTGGGGGGTTAGCGTTCTATACGCGGAAAATCCTTGAGGACAGTGCGATCAGCACGTCTCAGATCATCTCACCGTTTTTGTTTTGCAGGTCTTCGTAGCATTTTATACAACACAACCAAGGTAAAGTCTAGAAGAGATCTTCTCTCAAGTTATGAAGAATACCCAGGGGAAACTTGAAAGACTAGATAAGGAAGTTGAAGAGATACAAAAGTGACACAAAATTGTTGTAAAGAACTTGGAAGTGCAGATGGGACAACTGTCTACTTAATTTGCAAATTCTGCAAGAATAAGATTTTTTGGAACAACTCTAGATAATCCTAGGAATGAAACTTGCAAAATGATGGAAGTGAAAAAGGATGAAATGAAAGAGATTAATCCTCTGACAACTGAAAGCAAGGTCACATAAGCATTAAAGCATATGGTGAAGGAATGGTCCACTCTCAGGGATGTCTTACAAACCATGAAGATGACCAAGAACCAATGTTGCAACAAACTTTTGGATACTTATTCTCACCCATCGGTGAACCACTTCATGAGAATATGGTCGTTGTTACCAAGGAAGATCGTAAGAAACATGATAACGAGACTCCGAAGAAGAAGGAAGACCCTAGATGTTTTAGCATACCAGTTACCATCAAGGGATTCTATGTTGTAGAAGTAATGTATGACCTTGGATCTAGCGCAATTATGATGCCACTATCACTATATATTCAATAATATTGGAGGGTTGGAGTTAAATCCTTGCGATGTAAGAATATGACTTGCTAGTGGTTCTCTCAAGAATGTTGAAGGTGTAATATAGATTGTGGATATTGATGTTGATGGATTCACTTTCCCTATTTAGGTGGCAGTTATCGAATTGAAGAGATTAGATAGAGTTAAATGATCTTGGTGAGACCTTTTCGCGCCACTTCCCGGACTATAATAATATGGATCGAGGGGAAATTATCATAAGATCAGGAAAAGACTACATCACCTACAAAATTTCTGGACAGTACCGTTACCCTGAGCAGGATGGTGTGACGAAGGAAAAACCTAACCTAAAGGTTGATGAATAGGATGTAATCAAGGAGCCTGAAGGACATGGGCTCCCAAGCACAAGTTCGACATATCTATCAGGCTCGAGACGCTAAACAAGTGCTAAATAGGAGGCAACCTATTTCCTCAAGCTAATGACTCAAAAGAAGCGCTGGATAGGAGGCAACCTATTAATCGTCGGGACTCAAACGTTAAACTAGCGATGAATAGGAGGCAACCCCTTATTTTTATTTTCTGCATTTTTATTTTTTGCTAAGCTGAGATGATTTGAGTAATCAATTTCTTTTCTTTTTCTGTTGCAAATCCTCCAAGTATTATCTAATAAAATTTTATTTCTTTTGCATCTACAATTACAACATTTCCTTTTATGCTTAAATTTGTTTTAGTCTTAGGTAGTCAGTTAAAGCATTTACAGTAGAGGCTAGTTTACCCTTACATTCGAAAGCATGATACTTTCTGGGGCTTGCTAGTGAAGGTACTTATAGGACCACCATCTCTTTTCCGAATAGCAAAACCGGTGAGATTTAGAGCTAAATATTTTTCATATCCATTTTAGGTTGTTAGATACCTAAATATTTTCAATTATGAGTGTTCCATATGAATGCTATTTTTGCTTGAATTTGTGGTCGTTTTTTACAGATGATTGTTGACATAAATCCGCAAGTGCACGGTTTACCAAAGTAGTAAAAAGAGAGTTTCGTTCCGACAAGGAGTTATGAATTCAATTAACTTCAGCAATGATTAGAAAAGAGTTTTAAGTTATAAAGTTTGGATTTTTAATTAAAAGAAAATAATAAAAATAATAGCGCCTTGAGATTATTGGTTCATCTAGATGACAGATCCTTCACAAAACAAACCCTAAACCAGAACTTTATATTGGACCCACTTTCTAAGGACAAGTTTCTCTTAAGCGTATCAAAGCTTCTCTCAAAGTCATTTAGTGTGTTCCTCTAGCAACCACGCTTATTCTCATGGTTGATTGCTATTAAAATCCTTGAAGAACGAAACTTTATGTGTCTCAAGGTTTTCTAGACTATTCTCATGTTTCGCAATCCTTGTCTAGTTTCACTTGCTCCAATATCAAAGCTCCGCGTTCGCTTTATGAATTGATATTTGTGATGATGAATTAACAAACACTAACCCTCCGTGTTCGCTTTATGAGTTTGGTATTTGTTAATTCATTAAAAAAACAGTGAAATTAGATTAGAAAATAGATTTATATAAAATTAGGGTTTATGGCTTGGTTTGATTAGGATTACGTCATTAGACTTATCCAACAATCCCAAGACAAGAAGAGTTTACTCACTCACGTTCATTGTAGACATAGAAGAGAAGAAGAAGAACATAAAATAAAGAGTGAACTTTTATTCAAAGAAACAATTGTCACTTATTATTTCGAAGAACAAAAGATGGTTTTACAACTAGATGGCTGCTCTATTTATATTCTAACATTGACTTGAGCCTCAAGAATTAAATCACTAAAGTGTTGCACAAAAAACCATGGGCTCTAGGTCAGAAATACTAAAATAGGCAGCTTTGTCAAAGAAGCAAAAGCAGTAAAAGGGTAATATGGGGAGCGCCACTTGTTATATTTTTGCACAAGATCTTCAAATTCTTTGCACAAGATATTTTTGTATGAGATCTTCATATTTTTGGCATGAATCCTTGCACAAGATATTTTTGTATGAGATCTTCATACTTTTGGGATGAATCAACTCCAATTCTCCCTTGTTTTGCTCCAAGACTACATCTTTCAAATATTTGTTACTAAAATAAAATAGGCTAAAACATGGTTTTAGTCCCTGCAAATATGCCTCGTTTTGGTTTTAGTCACTGTAAATTTTTTTTTTATAGTTTTTGGTCCCTGAAAATTTTTTTGTTTTTAAAATAGTCCCTGAAGGGACTATTTTCAAAAACAAAATATTTTGCAGGGACCTTTTTAAAAAACAAAATATTTTACAAGGACAAAAAACTACAAATTTTTTTTACAGGGACTAAAACCAAAATGAGGCATATTTGTAGGGACTAAAACCAAATTTTAGCCAATAACTTGCAATTGAAGTAAAATAGTTCTAGAAGGAAATAAAAACATATCAAATTTAATTAAAATAAACTTAAATATTAAATAAAATACACTAATTAATGACTCATTATTGACTCATCAAACTCCCTCATACTTGAATCTTTGCTTGTCCTCAAGCAAAAGGCATAGACATAGCAGCATAAACAAGATTAACTGAAATTCTAGCGCACTTGTTTTAATATGTTCTGTCAGATGTTTTAACGTTTGCAATGTTTCGTTCAATGTTCCAACATCACGTAGTAAACAGAAATAAAAACAAGAAAATAAATGACCGGAAAGTAAAGAACACAATGAGTTTGTTGACCCAGTTCGGTGACAAACACACCTATGTCTGAGGGCTACCAAGCCTGGAAGGAAATCCACTAGTGTAGTCCTTATTCAATAGCTCTCAGCAAACTCCTCGTTCACATTATGTGACCTAGGACCTACCCGTATAGACTTCAACCTAGGAACTCCTAGATCTGAGATCCCATCTCACTATCCCAATGGTCAGTCACAGCCCTTGTGACCTATCAGACCTAAACCAAAACACAAAGTTGAAGTTACCTTCAAACACAAACAACTAACACCTTGTTTCACAACTTCGGTGTAGTACACAAGAGTATCAATACTCACACACACACACACACACACTCCTAAACAAGTATCACAGACGATACAAGAAAGACACACAATAAAGATTCTAAACTTGCATCAACATGATACAAGAGTAGGATACATGTAGACTCAAAACCCTAAAAATATAAACTTTTTAGTACCACGGCTTGAATGAGTAATTAGGTCTTAGAGTCTTGTTTATATACTGAAGCAGCTTAGGCTAAATACTTCGTTGGGCTTTAGCACAAAGCAGATCGGTTCAGCTAATCTGCAAAACAGAAATCAAAACATTAGAGTCTTGTTTTTAGTCGGAACATTTATAGGATCGTTCCAGCCAATAACAAATATTTCCTAAAATATAAAATCTACTTTAGAAATATTCCACAGCAGATTATGTATAGCTATGCGTGTTGCTTGGACAATAAGATAAGGAAATATTGTTTCCTTAAACAATAAAGGGCGCGCTTACAAAAAGCCATGAACTCAGGCACACTGAACCGTGCCAGGATGTTGGAACATTGTATCCAATATCTTACAGAGATGCCTAACCACATATTGGAACATTGGTTCCAACTTACAAAACAAGGATATTTCTTTTAGCAATAATGCAGCCAACACAAATACCCAACGATCTTCCCCTTTGGCAAATTTTTGGCTAAAACAAATTAAGGCCAAATCCAAAGAATAAAGAGGGATACATAAGATTATTTCTCCATGAGCATGAACACATACCTATGAAGAAACAACTAGCACACAGAATCTAAAGAGATATCTTAGATACACTTCTTAAAGTCATCACAAACACATACTCAAGAAGAAGGAGTAGCAGGCAATATCACTCTAGAGATAGCAAGAGTGTGCATACATAGAATACCTCACGACTCTTCAATCACAACTTCAGCTGGCAGAGGTATTACACTATATCGGAGACATGCAGCCGCGGATCAGATAAATAGCACAGTCTCTCAAGAGCTAAGGAAAAATAAATTCCTAAGCTACATCTAGGGAACATAAGTTCCTGTACACAGGATGTTTTAACATCCTTCACCACATAGAGCAGAGGAAAAATAAATTCCTATGCTACATTCAGGGAAAAACAAATTCCCACACGAAGATAGAGAGAAGCAAATTTTCTCAAGAGCAGAGGAAAACTAAGTTCCTATGCTACAGTCAGGGTGTCATACCCCAATTTTTGACCTAAGATACCACTGACACGTGTCGATGGACCCTACATTCATACGTCACTTGACCCTGATCGGAAGGACTTTTTCAGTGAAAAATTCGGCAGAGGTATTTTAAAATACCTCATATTTGGTTCCGAGTCGGGCCCACTTCTCCCTTTATTCTTATTTTTATTTAGTCCAAATTTCCATCTTTTTGTTCTTTTTTTAAAAAAAAATCATTTAATTTTAATTTTATTTTATTTTGATCTTTAATTCTGTTTAGTCTCTATTTATTTAATTATTTCTTTTTTTAAATAAGTCCAAAAAGTCCATGTCTGCATAATCTTTTTTTTTATCATTTATTTTCATTTTTATTATTTTCTATTATTATTAGTTGATAAAATCCAAAACAAATAGTTACTCAAAATTCAGTTTCTTTCTCCCCAATTCAAGCAACGCTCTGTTCAAATCTGTTCACATTTCCAGCACAACAAGTGGGAAACCACAAATTCACAAAAAATCTCCATCTCAAAACAAGTGGGAAACCAAAAATTCACAAAAAATCTCCATCTCAAAACACACACCATTTCACATAATCAATTCATCATCACAAAACCTGTCAAGAATTATCAAACCTAAACCAACATATGTGACCATGCATACACCAAACAGAATCATAACCCAACACATTCAAACCAAATTCAAACCCTACGCATAACACATCAAAAGCCAATTCACCAACAAACCAATCAATCGTTCCAGCACCAACATCACTGTCGATCTCGAGTTCAACTCGGCACCAAAACCTATCGCAAAATCCATTCAAACCGTCAAGCATCAAACCGTATTGCCCAAATCCGAACGCAGCCAACGAACACCAGGCACACCGGAATCGAACCCAATTCACGAAGAGCTCAGCCGATTCAAATGACGACGTAGCCGAAGTCAACAAACTGACCCAACAATACCGTCGACGTCCAAAACCGTAACCCACAGACCAGCCGTTGCAAATCATCACAACACCACGAATCTAGTCAACCGCCGTTCCAAACACGACACAAAAGGTCATTCTCTTCTTTTTCTATTACTGATTGTAGATCTAGGGCTATTATTTCGTCATTTGAAAATTTTGAGGGTAGGAATAAGTAGAGGGTAAGAAGAGAGAAAGAAAGAGCAAAAAAATAAAAAAAAAAGAGGAACTTTTAAGGTCCGGCGCGGTGGCACCGCCACTCAGGTCGGCCAACCGCCGCGCCGGTGTACTAGTTCTCGCCGGAAAATTTATAGGAAGAAGAACAAAATAAAGAGAGAGGAGTGAGCGGCTTTGAGAGAGAATAGGGAAGAGAGAGAAATTTGTGTTTAAAATGAAATAAAAACCAGTCACAGCCTATATATACTACCCTGAACCGGTTCGGTTCTCCTGGAACCGGTCCAGGCTTGAACCGAACCGGTTTGAGCCCCCTTTCAGAGCAACACACACCCATCATCTGTTTAGGCCCAGTATGCTTTTTTATTTTCTGCACCCCCTGTTTACTGCCTGCACCCTTCTTTTGCATCATTTTTTTATTTTTATTCATGCATTTTAATTTCTCTAGCATTTTCAATTTCTTTTGCATTTTATCATTCTTATATTTATTAGATTAGGCTGCATATTTAAAATTCATCTATTTATTGCATACATGTTTATTTTGTATCGTTTATTTCTTATCATATGAAATTTAGGATGTATATATAGGCTTGATGTATATATAATTCATGCATATTTATTTTTCGCACATAATTTAGAATGTAAAATAGGCCTTAATGTAATTTATTTATTTTTATCGCAGACCCTAGAATGTATTAATAGGTTTTTTGTAATAGCTTAGGTGCATGTGTGCGTGAGTGGGTGTATGTTTACTTTTATGCTTGGTAGTTTAGGTAAAAGGTCCTTGTGGTGGTCCAATGCCAATATAAGGTCCTTACGCTTTTATTTTTTTTTCTGCTCCGTTAGTTTAACTTCATTCCAGTTATTTGAAAACAACAAAAACATGCAAATAATATAAAATCACAAAAATATTTTCTTAAATAAACCTTGATCCTAAATCAAGTGATCCTTTTTTATTTTCTTTTCTTAATCAAATATTAATCAATTTTATTTTATTTTGAGTCTCTTTTCTTTAATACAAAAAATACAAACAAGCTTATTTTGCCACTTGGCTTTTCATTTTAAAACCTTTTTCAAAACTAATAAAAAACACCAAACCAAGCAAACGTCAATTTCTACCACGAACAACGTGATTTTGATCCCTCACGGGTATGTAGACAAAGGACTTGTCCTTCCGAATCAATAAAAATGTAGATAAATAGGTCTCCTTTTTTTTCTTTTAATCATTATTCTTAAGTTCCTTCTTTTAAGTAAAAAGCAAGTTTATAGCACATTAATTAAATGAAACCAAGAGGTTCCCGTAGAGTACTACGGACATAAAGGGTGCTAATACCTTCCCTTTGTATAACTAACCCCCGAACCCTAAATCTTTTCAATATGGGGTGGTTTGAACTTTTTCCCCTTTTATAAAAAAATTAAAATGTTCAGTCGTGAAATAAATTAGTAAGTCAAAAGCTAATCAAATAGCCTTGATCTCCGAAAAATGATGCGACAGAAATGGCGACTTTACTGGGGAACCCCATAAGTGGGTTGAGCCTAACTTGGCTTTATTTAACTATTGTGTTATAACTTGCTTAAAAAAATCAAAAAATAAAAGATGGAAATTACGTGTATATTTGTTCTTCCTTCTTCTTTCTCCTTTCTTAACGGGAGTGGTGAGATAAGTCCTAACCTGGGCTTGAGAGAAATATAAGATAGGACAGGGTATAATCATAGTGCCATACCAAGAGCATTCTTGGACCATGTGTACATGTGATAACCCTACTCGGTGGAGGCCCCACGGAAGGTAGTAATCTTGTTGTCATGAGCATTCATGTCGACGTTATTACTTTCAATGTGAGTGTCCTGTGAAGTTGTGGACCTTAGTTACCCTTAACCCATCTTGGCCTTTTTAGGACGTAGTGCGATGGCTAAACCAAGAGCATTCTTGACTTTAGTTGATACGCGATACTACACTCAAACTAGACTACCTTATGAATGTTATTGGACTAGGAGCATTCCTATACACCGATATATTCAAAAAGGGGTTGCAATTTGGGAACTTGGTAGAACCCTTGTTACAAGTGCAATTGAAACCATAGTCCTTACCAAATGGCGTTGTTACCCTTGACTCCAACATTATGAACTTAACCTCACCATGTTTTCACTGTTTGTGTAGCATAATCATGCATACATGCATACATCCATAAAAATTTTCCCATTCATATCGAAGGACCTAGATAATTCCTTGTAAACATCAAAGGTGTGGGCCTTATAAAAGAGGGACACTAGGGAATACAATTTCAGAAGTCTTAAACCAGACCTTAGCTTTGTCGGGGACTTTGTCTTTGGCTTTGCTACTGTTTTAATATTACGAATTGTCAAATGAAACAATGTTCCTTATGATGTTTACAATTGCTTTGGCGAGTCCTTCGATAAAATAAAAAAAATTTGTCCATCTTTTGCATAAGCATCATACATCATTTTGCATTCATAAAAGTTTCAAAACCGAGTCTCACAGAATTTGTCTTTTCCAACAGAGGTCAACCCATTTCAAAAGTGGTCCGATGTCGTCCTTCAACTTCAGTCCGCATATGCAGACATTCGTGCAAACACAAAAGATGGATCATCTTGAGCAAGAGGTCCACGAACTTCCTGGAGAGGTAACAACACTTCGGGCTGAGGTAGAGAAGTTAACTAACTTAGTATCTTCATTGATGGCTACACAAGTTCAGCCACTATGTACCCAACAACCTCGACAACAAGCTCTGCAACAGTTTATTCCTCAAAATCAGGCTCAGGGGGCACCGAAGTTTGATCCAATCCCTGTGAAATATGCGGAGCTGTTTCCCACTCTGCTTAAGGAGGACCTAATCCAAACTAGACCACCTCCTCCGGTGCCGAAAAGATTGCCAATGGGGTATAGAGTTGACCTTTCTTGTGCATTTCATCAAGGGGCACCAGGTGACGACATCGAGAAATGTTTTGCTTTCAGGACTGTAGTCCAGAGGTTAATCCAAGATAACACCCTGTCCCCCGAGGGTCAGCTACTTGTCCGGCAAAGGCCTTAACAACAACCTCAGTCACTGTACATGCAACAACCTCAACAACAGGTTCCAAAAGCACTGCAGTTCGATCCGATTCCTATGAAGTACGCAGAGTTGCTTCCGTTTTTGCTTAAAAGGAACCTTGTCCAGACCAGACCACCTCCGCCGATACCTACGAAATTGCCGGCTGGGTGGAGACCTGACCTCTCCTGTACCTTCCATCAAGGAGCACATGGTCATGACATTGAGCACTGTTTCTCCTTGAAGATTGAAGTCCAGAAGTTGATCGACGAAGATGTGTTGCTTTCAAGAATTTGAATCCGAGCGTGTAGCCACAATTGGGCAGCTGTCATTGTTCCTTCTACTACTTATTTGTTCAAATAATGTTTGCTTTTTGCGTTTTGCTTTTCAAAAAAATCCTTTTGTCCCGCCCGAGAAGAAAGTGAACTTGTGTAAGGCTTTTTGCTTCATGTATTTTCCATCATTAGTAAAAAAGTCGTTTTGATCCCGACTTTGTTTTATTTTATGCTTTTTTTTTCTGAAAAAAATTGGTAATACAAAAAACCAAAAAATATAATCATTCTCAAATATCTTCATAATCATAACTTATACTCACTTGTCAAAATCAATAATCAAATCATGCATTAATAAACCCGTTGAACACATTAATCAAGTACTCTCTTCCAACCGTGAGTTCCCTGTGTCCGAAGCTGAAGAAGGAGAATGAAGAGATTCCCGACGAGATCTGTCACATACTGGGGCATCTTAGCCATTAAAGCTGCGAACAAAATATCAAGGAGATTGTCTAGAAGATGACATTCAATTACAAAGACTGGCTCGGGGTGCTACCATTCGCATTGCTCAGATATCGTACTTCAGTACACATTTCAACAGGGGCAACCCCCCTCCTTCCCCAATATGCAACATGGAGGTCGTGCTTCTCGTGAAGGTCGAAGTCCCGTCAATAGGAGTTCTGCTAAAGTCCAAGCTTGATCGAATTTAAACGCATGACGACCTTGTACGAATATATCAAAAGAGGTTCGAAATAAGCTTCTAACAAAAAGGTTCGTCCCAATGAATTTCAAGAAGGGAACCTTGTACTACTTTCCAACCAGACTCTAGGGGCAAGTGGATGCCTGGTTATGAAGGCCCATGCGTAATGACTTTTACAATTATGGATGGTGACAAACACACACATCCTATGAATGCCGGTGCAGTCAAGAAATACTCTGTCAAAAAGTAAAAGCTCGGTAATTCGCAAATCTTAAAAAGCGGCTTAGGCAAAAATGAGCGTCTCGGTGGACTGAAAACCCGAAAGGGCGGTCCAGGAAAAAATTAGAGACAAAAAAAATGATGATTATCCTGATAGATTGAAAACCCGAAAAGGGCGATCTATGCAAAAGTTAAGGATCATGACAAAGTAACTGCATCAGTCAGGCACCATCCACTTGGGGCATCCAACTATCAAAAGACCTCCAATTCGAAGCATGTGCAGATCAAAAACTCGAAACAGGGGCATTCAAAGCTATTAGGGAGAATAATAGTTATTGTGTTCAATGTACCTTCCCATATATTTACCATTTTTCAAATTTTTCAAAAATACGTGGGGCCACGCCATTGGCAGGCCACCACTCAATTCATCAAATTTGAGTCTGTGCCCATTTATTTGGAACTCTCATTTATTCTATTTTGCAAAATTTCTTCTATTTTTTATGGCAATACTTGAAGCAAAAATTTTCAAAATACAAAACCTTTTTTTTTACATCTTTTGAAAAGTGTGAACAACAAACAAACTTTCTTTGAACTCTTGAGTAGATGAAGTGTACGTCAACATCCGCCTCGAGAACGGTTACACTCCGTAAGAGAAACAGGGCTAAGCACTATGGAGAGGACTTCTTCCATGAGCAAGATGTTATAACAATCCAAAAATACAAAAAAAAAAAAAATACAAAAAGAGCTCGCTAAGCTGAAAACCTGAAAAGGCGGCTTAGGCAATAGAGAGCGTCCCGGTGGACTGAAAACCCGAAAGGGCGGTCCAGGCAAAAATTAGGGGCACAAAAAAGGAATATACTCCCGGTGGATTGAAAACCCGAAAGGGCGGTCCAGGAAAAAGTTAGGGATTTTCAAAAGAAAAAAATAAACAAAAAATTATGCAAAAAAATGACTGTTGAAGCAGGCCGAAGTACGCTCTGCGCCGGTTTACAAATGGCGATTTCTTCCAGACTTGTGGTCAACAATGGGTTTTCTCCCTATGAGGCATTAATTGTTACCTTGTGCTGGGTTTTACACCGTCAACGACTTGATTTATTCAAAATAGTATCATCTCCAAGGAAGTTTGCCGAGTGTTTGTACTGCGATGCCAGTTCGCCTCCCATCTTACCTGTTTTGTCTGGTTTCATCAAGTTCACCTGTCACGTACAGTTTATACAGTCGTACAAGTTACATTCATACATTCATACAATCATACATTCATACATTAATATTTTCACATATTCACACACAATATCAATTCATAGATGGTTGCATCAGTCGCCCAAAGTCTTGCTTGGTCGTATCCTTTCGTCTCAGTCCTCAATTATTTCAAGTTGCCAGTCCTAAACAACGGACCGCTTGAGTTTACCTTTCATCATGTTTTAAACGGTCAGTTCCAACCAATGAATAGTTTGAAATCACATTTTATTTTCTCAAAAGTGTCGTCCCCTGCTTTGTCAGAAAACGAGATGTCACTCAATCTTTATCTTCTCAAGTATCTCACTCCCTGCTTTGTCGGATTACGGAATGTCAAGTGTTACAATTCCCCGCATTGTCGGATTACGGAATATCAAATGTGTCTCTCGCCGGTTTGACGGATTACGGAAGGTCAAAATCATCATTCCCCGTTTTGTCGGAATACAAAATATCAAGTGTTTCATTCCCCGGTATAACGAATTACGGAAGGTCAAAATCATCATTCCCCGTTTTGTCGGATTACAGAATATCAAGTGTTTCAATTCCCCGCATTGTCGGATTACGGAATATCAAATGTGTCTTTCCCCGCTTTGTCGGATTACGGAATATCAAATGTTTCAATTCCCCGCCTGGTCGGATTACGAAATATCAAATGTGTCTTTCCCCGGTTTGTCAGATTACAGAAGATCAAATTCATTCCCCGCCTGGTCGGATTACGGAATATCAAATGTGTCTTTCCCCGGTCTATCGGACTACGAAATGTCAAGTATGTCATTCCCCGGTTTATCGGATTACGGAATATCAAACGTGTCTTTCCCCGGTTTATCGGATTACGGAATGTCAAGTATGCCATACCCCGGTTTATCGGATTACGGAATATCAAACGTGTCTTTCCCCGATTTATCGGATTACGGAATCTCAAATGCGTCGTTCCCCGGTATATCGGTTACGAAATATCAGATGTTTCAATTCCCCGCATTGTCGGATTACGGAATGTCAAGTGTTTCAATTCCCCGCATTGTCGGATTACGAAATGTCAAGTGTTTCAATTCCCCGCGTTGTCGGATTACAGAATATCAAATGGGTCTTTCCCCGGTTTACCGGATTACGGAATCTCAAAAGTGTCATCCCCAACTTAGCTGTTCCAGTGATGTCACTAATCAAGTCAATTTCAATGGTGTCGTCCCCAGTTTATCTGTTCTAGGAATGTCGCCAATCAATTTCAATTTCAATAGTGTCATCCCCAGCGTTAGCTGTTCCAGAGATGTCGCTAAAAGTGTTGTCTTCATTAAACTATCGTCCCGAACCAATACTGTAGTAGACAATCTTTCCCTAGTGAAACTACATTTCCCCTTAGCATAGTCGGATCCCTTTCTTCAACGAACTTGGGTATCCCATTGTTCTTTCTCATTCCAGTCAAATCATCTTTGCTGTCCTACATTCATACAAACATTTCACGAACATTCATAGCATCTTAGGTCCAAAATTGGTGTACTTTGTATTTAAGTCTCTTCTGTCCGATCAAATCAAAGATTACATCTTCAAATCTCCGGACGAAGAAACTTAAATAGGGGCATCTGTTGTACCCCAATTTTTGACCTAAGATACCACTGACACGTGTCGATGGACACTACATTCATATGTCACTTGACCCTGATCGGTCTTTTAAAATACCTCATATTTGGTTCCGAGTCGTGCCCACTTCTCCCTTTATTCTTATTTTTATTTAGTCCAAATTTCCATCTTTTTTTTCTTTTTTAAAAAAAAATCATTTAATTTTAATTTTATTTTATTTTGATCTTTAATTCTATTTAGTCTCTATTTATTTAATTATTTCTTTTTTTAGATAAGTCCAAAAAGTCCAAGTTTGCATAATCTTTTTTTTTTTATCATTTATTTTCATTTTTATTATTTTCTATTATTATTAGTTGATAAAATCCAAATCAAATAGTTACTCAAAATTCAGTTTCTACCTCCCCAATTCAATCAACGCTCTGTTCACATATGTTCACATTTCCAGCATAACCGAGGGATTATATCAGCAAGCCTGCACGCACACAAGTGGGAAACCAAAAATTCACAAAAAATCTCCATCGCGAAACACACACCATTTCACAGAATCAATTCATCGTCACAAAACATGTCAAGAATTATCAAACCAAAACCAACATATGCGACCATTCATACACCAAACAGAATCATAACCCAACACATTCAAACCAAATTCAAACCCTACACATAACACATCAAAAGCCAATTCACCAACAAACCAATCGATCGTTCCAGCACCAACATCACCGTCGATCTCGAGTTCAACACGGCACCAAAACCTATCGCAAAATCCATTCAAACCGTCAAGCATCAAACCGTATTGCCTAAATCCGAACGCAGCCAACGAACGCCAGGCACACCGTAATCGAACCCCATTCACGAAGAGCTCAGTCGATTCAAATGACGATGTAGCCGAAGTCGACAAACTGACCTAGCAATACCGTCGACGTCCAAAACCGTAACCCACAGACCAGCCGTTGCAAATCATCACAACACCACTAATCCAGTCAACCGCCGTTCCAAACACGACACAAAAGGTCATTCTCTTCTTTTTCTATTACTAATTGTAGATCTAGGGCTATTATTTCGTCATTTGAAAATTTTGAGAGTAGGAATAAGTAGAGGGTAAGAAGAGAGAAAGGAAGAGCAAAAAAATAAAAATAAAAAGGAACTTTTAAGGTCCGGCATGGTGGCGCCGCCACTCTGGCCGGCCAACCGCCGCGCCGGTGTACTAGTTCTCGCCGGAAAATTGTTAGGAAGAAGAACAAAAGAAAGAGAGAGGAGAGAGCGGCTTTGAGAGAGAATAGGGAAGAGAGAGAAATTTGTGTTTAAAATGAAATAAAAACCACAGCCTGTATATACTACCCTGAACCGGTTCGGTTCTCCTGGAACCGGTCCAGGCTTGAACCGAACCGGTTTGAGCCCCCTTTCAGCTCAACACGCACCCAGCATCTATTTAGGCCCAATATGCATTTTTATTTTCTGCACCACCTGTTTACTGCCTGCACCCCTCTTTTGCATCATTTTTTTATTTTTATTCATGCATTTTAATTTCTCTAGCATTTTCAATTTCTTTTTATATTTATTAGATTAGGCTGCATATTTAAAATTCATCTATTTATTGCATACATGTTTATTTTGTATCGTTTATTTCTTATCATATGGAATTTAGGATGTATATATAGGCTTGATGTATATATAATTCATGCATATTTATTTTTCGCACATAATTTAGAATGTAAAATAGGCCTTAATGTAATTTATTTATTTTTATCGTAGACCCTAGAATGTATTAATAGATTTTTTGTAATAGCTTAGGTGCATGTGTGCGTGAGTGGGTGTATGTTTACTTTTATGCTCGGTAGTTTAGGTAAAAGGTCCTTGTGGTGGTCCAATGCCACTATAAGGTCCTTACGCTTTTTTTTTTTTTTTTCTGCTCCGTTAGTTTAACTTCATTCCAATTATTTGAAAACAACAAAAACATGCAAATAATATAAATTCACAAAAATATTTTCTTAAATAAACTTTGATCCTAAATCAAGTGATCCTTTTTTATTTTCTTTTCTTAATCAAATATTAATCAATTTAATTTTATTTTGAGTCTCTTTTCTTTAATACAAAAAATACAAACAAGCTTATTTTGCCACTTGGCTTTTCATTTTAAAACCTTTTTCAAAACTAATAAAAAACACCAAACCAATCAAACATCAATTTCAATTTCTACCACGAACTACGTGATTTTGATCCCTCACGGGTACGTAGGCAAAGGACTTGTCCTTCCAAATCAATAAAAATGTAGATAAATAGGTCTCCTTTTTTTTCTTTTAATCATTATTCTTAAGTTCCTTCTTTTAAGTAAAAAGCAAGTTTATAGCACATTAATTAAATGAAACCAAGAGGTTCCCGTAGAGTACTACGGACATAAAGGGTGGTAATACCTTCCCTTTGTGTAACTAACCCCCGAACCCTAAATCTTTTCAATATGGGGTGGTTTGAACTTTTTCCCCTTTTCTAAAAAAATTAAAATGTTCAGTCGTGAAATAAATTAGTGAGTCAAAAGATAATCAAATAGCCTTGATCTTCGAAAAATGACATGACACAGGGAAAGAGAATTCCCACACCTATATAGAGAGAAGCAAGTTCTCTCAAGAGTAGATGAAAACTAAGTTCCTATGCTACAGACAGTGAAAGAGAATTCCCACACATAAATAGGATGTTTCAACATCCTTCATAACATCAGACAGGAGTACCTGCCACACATAGAGACAAGAAAAAAATAAATTTCCCAACCTACAGAGTACTGTCACCAACCAACCATAGAAGCATAGGAAAAATAAATTCCTATACTTACACATGACAGACATGGATGTCAACAGAGTACTGTCACTAAGCACATATAGAAGCAAGGAAAAATAAATTCCCAAACTTACAAGTGACAGACATGGATATTTAACCATCTGCCTCACACATCCTGTCAACTAGCTTGGACTAGCACAAGCATACATAGAAGTATCACTCCCCCTAAATATATGAACTTATGAGTGACTACTTACAGGAATATTCCATTACTCCCCATGAATACATGCATACTGAAATTCTGAACACTCAAAAACTCCTAATGCATAAACAAAATGAAATCAGGATCTGGGCATAAAATCTTGGCTTAATAGGTCATTAGGTCCCGTAATTAATTTCAAGTTTTCATTTTGGTCCCATAAGTAATAAAACTCATGTTTTGGTCCCTTAATTGTCCCTCCGTCTGTCAAAAAAATCCCTTCCGTCAAAACATTAATGTTCCGTTAATTTTTGTCCACGTGGCAGGTATAAAAGGCAAGTTTTTTTTAGAAACCCATAAATTAGGGTTCATTCATCATCCACAACACCAAATTAAAAAAAAAATCAAAAAACTGGATCTACTTCTCTTCTAACCAAATCCAACATCACAATTTCATGACTCATTCGAATCCCACCCATTTTCATGACTCCACCCTTCCTCGACCCTTTATCTCTTCAATGGCTCAACATAAAAAGAAATTAGAAATAATGGGTCACGAAAATTACCAAGAAAAGAGATGAATTTAGAAGAACCCATTAACCTGAAGTTGTTCTAGAGGAAAAGGACCATGTTGATTCTCTTTGGTTTCTTGGTCGTGTTGTTGTTGATGATGTTGGGCTGTTTACTCAAGTCGTTGTTGCTCCATGGTTTAAAGATTCAATTTTTCTTCGAAGACAACAACGAGGAATTGCGGCGAACATGAAAAAAAAATCTGAATTGTGATTTGTACGGTAATTGGGTGAATTGGGGATGAAAGAGATGAAGATTGAAAGAGGGATTGCAACATTTGTTGTATTGTGTTGTGTCACTTTCAGATTGCATAATTGTTTTTTTTCTTCTTCGGATTGGTGCAGAAATCTTGTTGTTTGGATTATGAAAATGCTGTTGAATTGGTGAAGAATTGATTTATTTATTTTGAATGTCGTTGTTGTTTAATTATATGAATTTTGATGATTAGATTATGTGTTGTTGTTGATAGTTGTTGTTTCTGAATTTTTTTTGTTGAGTTTTTCTTTCTCATGAATATTGATGAATGTGAGTTGAAGATGATGAAGATTAGTAAGGTAGAAGATGAAGAAAGAAAGAAAAAAAAATTAGTTGTTGATGGTACACCGTAAGTTATAATAGACACGCATAATCTAATGGTCATTTTAAAAAATAGATCAAACGGTTTAAATTAAAAAATTTAATAAGGTCTACGGTGGATCACTCATAAAGTTGGTACACCATAGACATTTGGGGTTAAACTTAACATGCATGGATTTATTTGACAGACGGAGTGACAATTAAGGGACCAAAACATGAGTTTTATTACTTATGGGACCAAAATGAAAACATGAAATTAATTACGGGACCAATTGACCTATTAAGCCTAAAAAATTTCAAGGAATATTCACTAACTAGCAGACCTATCAGCAGACATATGCTAGCAGACCTATCAAAGGTCACACACAACACTTAAACTTTTACAAGTCATACACATAGACATGTTCCATGAAATAATGCAACAACAAGGAACATGTACAGCAGGGATACTGAGAAAAATAAATTATTAGAACCATCATAGAGATGTTGTAGCACAAGTGCTAACATCTACACAAGTCTTCTCAGACATGTTCCAACATTCTAGAGAACATCAGCCAGGAACATGTACATAAAATAAATACTGAGAACAAATTCTCAGATCATCATTCAGAACAACAAGATGTTGCAACATGAGTGCCAACATCTACACAAAACACAAAACCTGCAATAGTTGCAAAATAAATGCAACTTCATGAATACAGGCATAAGCATAGGCAATTAAAGCTGCAAAAGAACTGCAGACACACCAGATACATGAAGATAACACATATACATAAAGATATAGGGAGTATAGATATACCATTTCTCTCCCCCTTTTTAGCCATAAAATATGTCAAACACAGAAGATATAGGACTTCAGGAGTACTTCATTACTTGTATACCCCATAAGACAAAGACGTGCAAATAAGTAGAAATTGACAGCACGTCTCACACCACAGATGATCAGGCCTCCTCATGTAGGCAAATTCCCAACTTGCCTCTTAGATTTTCAAACTGTTTAGCATCTAAAGCCTTGGTAAAAATGTCTGCCAGTTGCTCCTCTGTGTCAACGTGCTCAAGTGTCACAACCTTTTCTTCAACAAGATCTCTGATGAAATGATGTCGAATGTCGATGTGCTTTGTTCTGCTATGTTGAATAGGATTTTTGGAAATATTGATAGCAATGAGATTGTCATAGTATAAGGTTAGAACATCTTGTTCAACATTATATTCCTTCAGCATCTGCTTCATCCAAACAAGTTGAGAACAACTACTTCTAGATGCTATGTATTTAGCTTCAACAGTAGATAGGGATACACAATTCTATTTCTTACTAAACCAGGAAATTAGATTATTTCCTGGAAAGAAACATCATCCTGAGGTACTCTTTCTGTCATCAGCACTTCCTGCCCAATCAACATCACAGTAGCCTATCATCTTAGAGTTTTCACTTGATGAGTACAAGATCCCATAGTCACTAGTGCTATTGATGTACTTCAGTATCCTCTTCACTTGAGTGAGATGGCTCATCTTTGGTTCAGCTTAATACCTTGCACATCACCTACAACAAAGGTAATATTTGGTCTGCTTGCAGTAAGATATAACAACCTCCCAATCATGCTTCTGCACATGCTTTGATCAACAAATATACCACCTTCATCCTTTGTCAGCATCAGGTGAGTTACAGCTGGAGTTCTCTTGTGACCACCATTATCTAACCCAAATTTCTTCACAATGTTCTTGGCATATTTGCTCTGAGAAATAAAGATAGTGTCCTATATTTGTTTAACCTGAAGACCAAGAAAATAGGTCAACTCACCAACTAGGCTCATCTCAAACTTTGACTGCATTTGCTGAATGAAACGTTGAACGATCTTGTTCGACATCCCACCAAAAATAATGTCATCAACATATATCTGTGCAATCATTAGTCTTCCATTATCATATTTTCCAAACAAGGTCTTATCTGTTCCTACTTTTCTGTACCCTTATTCAACAAGAAACTGAGTGAGTCTCTTATACCATGCTTTGGGTATCTGTTTGAAACCATACAGAGCTTTCTTCAATCTGTAGACATGATTTGGAAAGCTAGGATCAACAAATCCTTTAGGTTGTTCAACATAAACTTCTTCATTCAAGTACCCATTCAGGAAGACACTCTTTACATCCATCTAGGACAACTTGAATTTTAGTATACAAGACACGCCTAGTAACAATCTTATGGATTCCAGTCTAGCAATAGGTTCAAAAGTCTCATCAAAATCCAGACCCTCTATCTGAGTGTAACCCTGAGCTACAAGTCTTGCCTTATTTCTGGTCACAGTTCCATGTTCATCAGATTTGTTCTTGAAGCTCCACTTGGTACCTATCACATTCACACCTTTAGGTCTTGGAACTAAATCCCACACTTCACTCTTTTTAAATTGATTAAGTTCTTCTTGCATAGCTTCAATCCAGAACTCATCTGTCAGGGCTTCTTTGACATTCTTTGGCTCAATCTTGGACACAAAACAAGAGTTGGCAATGACTCCAACTGACCTTCTGGTTGTGATCCCTATGTCAGAATTCCTAATGATTAGGTCTTGATGATTATTCTTTTGAACTCTAATAGAGGGACCCTTAGTAGTAGACATATGATCTTGCCCAACATCTTCACTTTCATCTTTCTCAGGTTCAGATTCATTCACCAGGGTGGGTGCATTTGTGTCCTGAACAGGTGTTCCAACATCAGCATCAACATCAGGAACCCTCTCTTTAGGTACATCATCTATCACTACATTAATAGATTTAATCATAGTTTCAGTTTTGGAATTAAAGACCCTATAGGCTCTGCTGTTAGTAGAGCAACCAAGAAAGATTCTGTAATATCCCACTCGACGATTATTGCAATATTACCCGTTAAACGTGGCAGATGACAAATGTTTAAAGAAAAATAAGAATGATGGAATTTTTCTTACGAAATGTCGCTCAAGCACGAGTTAAGTACCAGTGTCGTACAAACACGTTTAAGGTAAGGGCATAATGGTAATTGCATGCAAAAGGGATATTAAAGTGAAATTGGTCCCAAAATATCCCACTTTTCTTATCCTTTCTCTCTCTAGGTTTGAGGAAAACAATTCTCTCCTCCTTCTTTCTTCTCCCACGCCTCTTTCTCTCTTTCTCTCCACCAATCCTTCCTAAATTTTCCTCTTTTCATGGCAAGCTTGTTCACTATAGAAGCTTATGATCTCCTAAGCTTATTGAAGCTTGGTTTTTGCTTGATTTCTTCACTTCTCTTCTCAAGAAGAGATTCAAAATCTAGGGTTTGGTTTTGATCAAGAAGCTAGGGCTTTGGATTGTTGTTTTTGGAGCTTATGTTGAGCATGTTTCATGGAATTGGTGAATCAAGCAAGAAACAACTATGGATTTGAATGGAAGCTTGAGGTTATATTGGAATCAAGAGTTAGGGTTTGAAAGGTGAGAAGTGAAGGTGATGCTTGGAGGTTGAACTTGTGCATGATGTGGTTTCTTTATGGTCAAGAATTAAAGAGAAACATGATTTAAAGTTGGATGTATGATGAATCAAGATGTTAGGGGTTGGTTGCTTGAGCGTGGAACTTGGAGCAATCACAAGAAACATGATAGGTGAGTTCTATAGATAGCTTTCCTACCCTTTGGGATTATGTGTTTGATCCTGTAAAGAAAACATGAAAAAAAAACTAGGGTTTTATGTATGAGATTAGTTGCCCATTTCATTCCATGCTTGCTAAACATCTAAATACTTGTCCTATGAATGTTTTCTAAGTATTTTATGATCAAATAAGTTCAAATATGCTTTAGGTCACTTGATTTTGAGGTTTTTGAGCCAAAAATGCAATTTTTACAAGTTCTGGACTATCACAACTCGCTGGGCGAGCTATTACTCGCCATGGCGAGTAAACATCGCAGCAAGCATGTTTTACTCGCCACCAACTCGCCATGGCGAGCTGACAGCACCAAAATGTGTTGTTCGATCGTCAGGCTTCGGTTTCTCCCTCGTCTTAGGTAGTTTGTATTCACCACTCCTCTCACATTGGATCGTCATGTGTGGTGTTATTGTACTAGATTTGTCTACAGAAATAGTAAATCCGGCCCTTGTCGCTTGTCGACGAACCCAACCAAGTAATTCTTCACGATCTCTCCATCTTTTAATTGTTGTACAAAATGACCCGGTGTTTACTTCAATAACACGAACACCGATAGGTACCAGTTTAGGCTTCTCTTCAAAGTTATCGGTAGATACCGATTTTGCTTGGTTGTGAACTATGTGAGCTTCAACTTGAAATGGAATTTTCACTTTAAACTTCACATCATTGGTAGGTTTGCCTTCGTCGGAACCTACGCTTACGCCGGAAGCTTCGCCAGAAGCTTTGTTTTTGCCCGGTTTCGGCTCAACGCCATCCTCCACCACATTTTCAACCATGCCACTCTTTGTCTAATCAATAAAAAAACCAAGATAAAATAAATAAATAACTTGTGTCGCAAGCAAAGCAAGAAGTTGCCCAAAATTTCAAAATCTGGGCAACACAGTAGCGTGAGTTAACCCACACTAGTTTTATCTTTCTGCGCAAGTTAACTCACACAGATCTTACAAACGGCGTGAGTTAACTCACGCTGAGCCCTACACCTACTAACAAAAAAAACGTAACTACTAGAAAAACCAGCAAAAATGGAAGAGTTTTGACGGTACATTACATGTTCTTTGATGCTTGATGAGCATAGAAACTTGCTTCCTGATGATTTGCAATGATTTGGAATGAAGGTTTTGACCCAAAAATTCGTACTTTTTGGATTTTTGGAGGTGGGGGAAAGAAAAAATGGAGCTTTGTGGTTGCTTGCTGGGTTTTGAACGAAAATAGTACCCAGCTTGAGTTAACCCACGTAGCGCATGTTAACTTATGCAGGGGCAATTCGGACATTTACTTTGGGAATGAGCATAACCATTTGGGTGAAGAGCAGAATTCTTTGTTATATATCATATCACGCAATCTTTACTCAAGTTACACTTTGTTTGGATACGCAACGATAAAATTTGAATCTCTTGTGGTTTACTAAGGTACTCTTACAAGCTTCAAGATATAATGAGAAAAACATCTCACCCTTAATCTTATTATTTTTCTAATCAAAAGAATAGCTGAAATTTTCAGAATGTCATTTATTAAAACTTGTGTCATTGAAGTAAAGTAATTCTGAAATTTAAATTAATATAACAATATTTTATGGATGACAACATTTTTCTTTTGAAAGAATGGATGACAACATTAAAATGATTAAAATTTGTTGAAATTTGCTTATAATTAAATATTTATTTCACGAAAAATCAATTTTTTCTCTCTTATATTTGAAATTAATAAAAGTATTTCTTCTATCTAAAATGAAAGAATGTATTCTCAATTTTAGCATTTATATTTTGACACAAAATTTGACAACAAATTTGATGGTTAACATAGTTTAACTATGTCGTTAAATAAGTTCAGTGGATATAAAAAATAACTTGTTGTTGGCTCTTCAATGGGTTCATGAGTTAAGCTTATGACCTATGTATTTTCAACTTGATTTAAAGACAGTGGGTGATAGAGTTGCTTCCAAGCATGATGCAGCATAATTGGGGGTATTATACATGGTTGTAAAGTTAATTGTATGAAAACTCTGGTGTTGAGTTTGTGCAGGGACAAACAAATGCAGTTGTCCATGAATTACTTAAGGCAGACACATTAACAACTAGTTTCCATAGTTTGGTTAATCCACCAAGTTGTATCGACTATTGAGCACATTTTGATGAATGAAATGACATAATTAATTTTCCCTCAAAAAAAGTTAATAAACATAACTAGATGTCCCAACTCATTCATCTTTTATTGAACATAGTTTACCATAATATTTAACAGTTTATTTGGTTCACATGATAGGATAAAGACAAGATATGATAAAAAGTTAGATAAAGACGAGATATGATAGTGGTAGGATAGACATTTATTGTAATATCCCACTCGACGATTATTGGAATATTACCCGTTAAACGTGTCAGATGACAAATATTTAAGGAAAATAAGAATGATGGAAGTGTTTATTACGAAATGACAGACAAGCACGAGTTAAGTATCAGTGTCATATAAACACGTTTAAGGCAAGGGCGTAAAGGTAAATTCTTGCAAAAGGGGTATTTAAGGACTTTAAGCCCAAAAATCTTCATTTTCCACCAATCTTCCTCTCTCGAGGGTTTGAAGCAAAATTCTTTTCCTCCTTCTCTCTAGAAATCGGTTCCCTTTCTCCCTCTCTCCCTCCATCAATCCTTCTTAAACTCCTTCCATGAATGATTAAGAAAAGGTTATGGAATCCACAAGTTCTTAGAAGCTTGGAATGACTTGGATTAAGCTTGCTTTTCATTTTGTTTCACAAGAGATGTGATCTAGGAGCTAGGGTTTGGTTTGGAATGGATGTTGGAGCTATGTTAAGCAATGTTTCCTCATGATATCATAAGTACATGGAAGCTTGGTTCTAGCTTGGTTTCACTCTTTTCATCACAAGGGCAAGAAAGAAGAAGTTAGGGTTTGATTGTTGTGAAGTGAAGATGATGCTTGGAAGCTTGGGAATCAAGTTCAGAGCATGTTAGGTGAGTTCTTAGATAGATTCCACCCATGAGATTATGTGTTTTACTCTTGTGAGAAAATTATGAACTTTAGGGTTTATACATAGAAATTTGTGACCCCTTTTACATGCCATGCTTGCTTAACTTGTGAATACTTCTAAGTTAATGTTTTACAGGTTTCCTATGATCCCTAGAGTCATATTATACTTGGAGATACTTGGTTTTTGAGGTTTTGGGGTCAAAAATACCATTTTTGAAGGTGCTGGACTGTCATGACTCGTCGGGGCGAGCAATTACTCACCATGGCGAACTAGACCACCAGAACAGGGGGTCTGCTCGCCCCCAACTCGCCACAGTGAGCAACTGCTTGCCATAATCCTCTGTGAAATAGACCAATTCTCCGGATTGTCGTGGAAAGACTTCGGAAGGTGTGAAATAAACCACCTATAGAGGAGAGGCACACAACAAAAAATGTATCCACGATCCTTGCCGGATCGATCGTGAAGAGCATGATATGTGTCAGCTAGCAAAGTAGGAACCGGATTCTTGGAGTGGAAGATCATAATAGCATTCATGTCCACGAAGTCATCAAGATTTGGAAAGAGAATAAGCCCATAGATGAGGAGTGCAAGAATAGCTTCAAGAGTGTCTTGACAAGTGGTATTGAGCTTGGCTTTCTCAAGAAGATACTCTGAAGTGAACCCTCGGATGAGAGCCTTAGTGACGAGATTCTTGGAGACATCGGTGGTCTTGAGATAGAGATCTTTAGCAATAACCAATGGAGTAGGAGGATTCTCAAGTCCCGCGAAGGGTACCCCCTTAGCAATAGATAGACCCATCAAGGAGGAATAAGCCTCTAAAGTGGGCACTAACTGAAAGTCTGGAAAAGTGAAGCACCGATAGTCCCGATCATAGAATTGCACTAGAGTGTGCACAAGCTACTCATCCACATTAGTCTGGAGAATAGTAAGTAAAGCCCCATAACGATGTCGGAAACCAATCGGATCCTCGACCTTGAGTGCCAAATCTCTCAAACTAGCCAAATCCACTTCCATGAACTTGTAGGACTTAGTCTTCCCCATTCCTACAATGTTTACAAATTCAATTTGTTTAAGCCCTTCGATAACAATGCATGGAAAAAGTTTATGCATGTATGCATGTATGCATGATTATGTTCAAGTTCGGAGAAAACATGGTGGGTTGAAGTTCAAAGTCGAGGAGTCATGGGTGGACACGGTGTCCGGTGAAACTAGGGCTTTAGGAGATAGTAACCGGGTTCTAAAAAGGTTTCCAAGTTGCAACCTCTCCGACGTATATCATGGTGTCACGAGACAACACTCGCTCCATGATTATCCGTAAGAAGGTCTAACTTGAGTGTAGTATCGCGTGACGACTAAAACTCGAGACAACACTCGGTTTAGCCTCCGCACTACGTCCTAGAAAATGGCCATAGTTGGGTTTGGTTATCTACGGTTCATAGCGTCATAGAACAATTAGAAGTAAAGTGCCTAAACGCGACAACACGCGCCGACAACATCACCTCCAAAATGCCTCAGATATGTGGGATTGATCGCATAATCCAATACACGAGGCAACCCTCGGAATGAATTGTCGATTATATCCCTCCTAAATCCTAAGTTCACTCAGCCCGGGTGTAGGACTTTTGATATTCTCACCCCACACGTTTGCAAGAATTTAAACATTTATTCATATAAGAAAGCAAAAAAGAAGCAAATAAAAACGAAAGCGCAAGCGTGGAAATAAAGACTAGGCGTAACTCTCGAATCTCCCCAGTGAAGTCGCCAGCTGTTTTATCTTGGTTTTCGGGTGTCAAACATTGATTACGTTTGAACCTTTTTAACCGGTGATATCTTATTTTTTCTTGGGAAGGGAAAAAGTAAGCAAAACCCTTGAGAATCGAGGTCCGGGAGTTGATTTCGCTATGGGAAGGTGTTAGGCACCCATAACGACTATAGTACCCTATAGGAACCGTCTTTACTTTCTACGCGCGCGCTTTATTTTTAAATGCTATTTTGAAAGATGATATTAACACCTAAAGGTTTACTAAGTGAAGAATTGGAGGGAGAAGAAGATGTTTGAATTTTTATTTTAATTGAATTGAAGGAATTTTGGTTCCTTGCCTACGTACCCGTTTAAGGGATCAAATCCACCGTAGTTCTCTTCCAAAAATGTTTTTGTTTTTGTTGGTTGATTTTAAGTTTGAAAATGGGATTTTGAAGAATGGGAAAAGAGGCCTCAAGGGCATAAGATTGAAAAAAGCGAGGTGGAATTAGTTATTTTGCAAAATGAAGGTCAAAGTATGATTAAAATTCATTGAAATTTGATTAAGAAAATAAAAGGAAAATACAATGGGATTTTGATCCCAAGGTTTATTATGGAAAAAAAGAATTTGAGTGATGTTGTTCAAGTTTTTTTTGGAAAATTGATTTTTCTAAGCGTAAATCCTAAGCATTCATCTAAACATGCATATCCTAGTCATATACCTAAAGTGATGTGCGTGCATGTGTCGGTGCTTGTGTCGGTGTACATCATTAGAGTCCATTGTCCTTTACATCATGCCCTAGTTTACATTCCATGGTCTTGCAAGAGTTTTAAAGGCATAAAGTAAAATACAAAATTCCTAAGTTTTACATTCTAATTTTTGGTGAAACTTAAAGTGCAAGAAATAAGATGGAGGAGAAGATGAAGTATGGAATGCTTATGAATGAATGAAACATGAAAAGAGATAGTTAGTGGCATAAGGAATAATAGGAATCGAAAATTATAAGCAAAGGGAAATGCTAAAACTTGGCAAAAGTTAATGAAATTCCTAACCTAAAAGTGGCAAAATATTCCTAAAACTTATCATAATGTTAAGACAAGTGCATGACCTATAATCCTCACATCATGTCAACTTTTCTAAAGGTCTTATCACACTAAATAATATGAGGATTAGAAGTACACACTCAAGTCAAGAATTATGATATGTCTTAGGCATATTTGGCACTTTATTCATGCACTAAAGTAATTACATAACTTGCAAAACAAGAAATCCACAAACCATTTCACAAGACAGTAAAACAACCACAAATTCAGGGGCATATCCATCACGAAATTACACATCAAGTACTCATATTATATGTCAAAACATCATGGCCAAACCATACACAATTTTAACAAAAAAAGCAAAATATTAATCAAGGGATCAACACATATATTTTCATCAATTTTATCATGTAAAAATAATATCACAAATTCATCAAAAACACATGGAAAACACATAGTAATTTTTTAGGCATTTTTTATAAGGAAAAAAAAACACACAGGGGTGTAAACAGCAAAATATCACCAAGAACACACAGGCAGGGGGGTGCGCATAGCAATGAGCTTTCAGGCATGCAAAAAGGCCTCAGGGAGAGAAACAGGCCGGGTTAGGGTTTGGAATGGGTCGAACCATGGGTTGAACCGGTTCAAGAGTGTATATAAGCAAGGAACCCGGTTCAATCCTCATTCCAACCCTCTCTTTCTCTCTCTAGGTTAAACTAGTGCTCTCTCTTCTCTCTACATCGCCGACGGGTTTCACCGCCGCCGGCGAAGGTTCCGTCATCTTCTTTCTTGGATCTAGGACTTATTTCACTCCTTTTCTCACCATAAACACGAATCCAACACTTGAAACGTAAGAACATCAATGAATTGGTGTAGATCGAGCATGAGCTCTTACGATTTTCGAAGCGTCTTCAGTTTTTTTAAAATCTTTTTGATGAAAACGATTTGAAACTCTTGGATCTACACTGATTCATGAACATATATCATTCGTACACTTTGTTTGAGATTTCAAAAGAAACGAGAGAGGACGAAGAGTTTACCTGTGGGAAATCAAAGATTTGAACGAGAAAGAGTTGGAGGAAGTTTCGATTTGTCCTTTGATCTTCTGGCAAAATCTGAGTTGTTGAATCTCTGTGATGTTTGATTCGAAACCCTAGGGTTTTGGATTGACTCTAATCGAACTTTGATTTGGTTCCATTGAACATTTCGATTCGGTTTTGATGCTGGCTTTCTCTTCGTACTCTCTGAGCAGATTCTTCTTTCTCTCTGGTTCGATTCCCCTTCGATTTCTCTTTTTCTCTCCTCAAACTTCTTCTCTGTGATCGTACGGAACCTCCATGATTGTGGTGAGTTCGTGCTGGAATTGCAGAGGATAGCAATTCAGTGATGAAGATTCAATTGAATCTCTGAGAATTGCGAAGAAATTTTACTTAATTCCACTTTGAATTTGATTCTGGAGAGTCTAGGGTTTGTGATCGTTGTTGTTGATTTTTTTTCTGGAAAATTTGTTTGGTTATGGATGAAGAAGATGATTACGGTAGCAATGTGACGGTTGGAAATTTGTTACGGTGGAGACATGTTAGTTAGGGCGGTGGCAGTGGTGGCCGTAAGAGTTGGTTACGGTGGAGGTTTGGAAAGAACTTGTTGAAGTTCTTGATGAACTTCCAATAAGTTCATCGAATTTTTGAGTTTTTGATCTGTTTGATGGAGAGAGAGAAAAAATGAAAGTGTTTTTGGTGATTTGGCAAAAAGTGAGTGGTGCCTTGACCTTGACTGATGAAGTGGCCTTTTATAGGCTGCCACTTGTGCAATCTGGACCAATAGGACACTGCCACGTGGCATAACTTTGTAACAAACTCTTGTGGACTAATGAAAAATTGACATGTGGACTGGACTGTAAATTTGGACCAAAAGGACTAATCTGCAAAATAATAAAAGACAAGGACCAAAATGCAAAATGACACAAAAGGACTAAGATACGAAAATTAATAAAATTGAATTTAAAAAATGTAATTTGAAATGAACGTAAAGTGAAACGATTAAAAACGACAAAATGGACTAAAACGAACCAATTACCTAAATGAGGTACTTTAAAGTAACCTCTCTCTGCCAAAATTTTGTGTGAAATGACCAAAATGCCCCTAGGGACTAAAACGACTAAAAATGACTCAGATGCAATTTTAAGATGATTTTTAACAGAGAATTGAAGCAAGAGTTTATTTAAGCCAATTTGATAGACTCAGAGACAATTTTCAAAATTTGAACAGAGTTTTGACACATGAAAAGACTAAAATGCCCCTAGGGGCTAAACTGACTCAAAATGACTTCAAATACAATTTTTGAAATGGATTTTGACATAGAATTGAAATGAAGACTTATTCAAACTATTTGAAAGGACTCAAACAAATTTTTAAAAGACTGAAAGAAATTTTAACATAGGAAATGACTAAAATACCCTTCTATGTGAACTTTCCAAGTAATATTGAAATAAAATGCAGAGAAAGATGTAATTGATCAGAGACATATCAAATGACTTGAAATGCAAGAAAAGAAGAATGGAGCTAGTATTTTTAGGTCCAAAATTAGGGTATAACAGCTGCCCCTATTTAAGTTTCTTCGTCCGGAGAGTCAAGAGACGAAGTCTTTGATTTGACGGGACGAAGATACTTAAATATTAACATTTGCACTGTTTTTGGACATAAAAATACGCTCTCGGATTTTCAGAATCATGAATGCCATGCAGTATTTTGATTATGAATGCAAGACAAACAACTGGAGTCTATGGAGCATGTCATGTCACTGGGGATTCCGGTGGACATTGACAGGGTAGACAAACCAGGGGATAGAAAATAGGGTACAAGTTGTTCTTTGGATCGAACTAGCCACTTGACGAAGGAATACAAAACAAGAGGTAGGTACAAGCTGTTCTTGGGATCGAACTTGGCACTTGACCGGAAACACAGACATATAGGCAGATACAAGCTGTTCTTTGGATCGAACTTGACACTTGATTGAAGATACAAACAGATAGACATGTACAAACTGTTCTTTGGATCGAACTGGTTGTTTGGATGGAGATATAGACAAAAGGGTAGATACAAACTGTTCTTTGGATCGAACTCGCCATTGGATCATCACCACATCATGTGGGTAAGTGCAAACTGTTCTTTGGATCGAACTTGTCGTTTGACTGATAACAAAGCATAAGCTGGGTACAAACTGTTCTTTGGATCGAACTTGTCGTTTGTCCGGAAGTATAGGTATATAAGCAGGTACAAGTTGTTCTTTGGATCGAACTAGCTGCTTGACCAATAACAAGATACAAATTGGAAGTTTGATTTGGAAAGATACAAATTGAGAGTAAGTTGATATTGACTTGATTTGGAGACTGACATGACCATTTTGTTGGCCCAGAAGCAAACAGGGAGTGGATTAACAGTGACACAGACATTGAATTGAAGGTTTAAGATTGAAAAAGAGATTGAAAATTGAGATTGATCGGAGACATAGACATAAACATTGAATTGAGAGTTGAAATTGAATTGAATTGGAGATTGGAATTGAATTGAGTTAAATTGACATTGAAATTGGATTGAAGGTTGAAATTGAATTGAATTTGACAGTTGAAATTGAATTGAATTTGACAGCTGAAATTGGATTGGAAGTTGAAATTGAATTGAATTTGACAGTTGAAATTGAAATTGTGATTGGATTGAAGTTGGAGATTGAAATTGAATTTGACAGTGAAGATTGGAAATGTAACATGTATGTATGGTATAACAAGATTATTGAATGTATGAGCACATAAAATGCATGATTATGCATGTATGAATGCTTGAAATGCATGATTGGTTTGTAGTTTGACAAGGAAGTTTCACAGAGATAGACAAAACATTGGAAGATTGGGCACGTAGTGGCTCGTGCTGCAACATATTCACATAGAAATCCTCTTTGGAGAGACCGTCGTTGAGAGACGTATCAAAACCATGGCTGAGGGCAATATGAACTTGTAGAGGAGGGATCCTTGGAAGATTCTTTGGTACGGGTCGCCGTTGTTAGGCGTGTCAGTGCTGGGTAAACATTGGATACTTGCATCTGTGGTCAATGCTTTTCAATATTTCATTCTTTCATTCTTTCATTTTTCAATCCCATTTTTGCCTGAACCGCCCTTTCGGGTTTTCGATTCACCGGGGAATAAAATTCTTTTCATTGCCCCATTTTTGCCTAATTGCCTTCATAGGTTGTCAATCAGCGGGGTGCTCATTTTTACCTAAGCCGCCCTTTCGGGTTTTCAACTTAGCGAGCTTTTTATTTGCATTTTTCAATTTTTCATTCTGTTTTTTCATTCTTGCCATTGACCACAGATCGTCCTGGGGAGTAACCATCTTGTAACACATATTGAAATAGACAGTGACACTCATTTATTCATGCATGTTTCATTGAAATGTACCATATTGCTCAGGTTTGCTTTCAAAATAGACGGGAAAAAAGTTTTTCAGTTTTCAAAAATGTTTGTTTCAGACATTGACATTATCAAAATGGAAAGAAAATATTTTGTATATAGCATTGAAGGTAGAAAGAAAAATAGAGTTTCAAACAAAAACACAGGCTCAAATTGATGTAGAAGAGTGAGAGTCAGCCAAAGGCATGACTTCACGGATTTACAAAGCTTGGAAAATGGTAATTTTATTGGTTGGTGATACATTGAACACGATGACCGCTACATTTCATAGAAATTTTGAATTCACAAGTACAGAAGCTTCTGATGAAGATGACCATTGACAGTTGTAGATGCCCCAGGGAGTGATGGTGATTTGCCAGATATAGTTACTTGTCTTTTATTGTTAACCTCTTTTTTGCATGAACCGCCCTTTCGGGTTTTTGGCTCATCGAGGCGCTCATTCTTGCCTGAGTTGCGTACAATCTCAGCGAGCTTTTTCACATATATATTTTTTGACCCTAACTTTTGCCTGGATCGCCCTTTCGGGTTTTCGATCCACCGGGAAGCGCATTCTTGCCTAGGCCGCCCTTTCGGGTTTTCGACCTACTATGCTGTTCTTTTCTTTTATAGACAAAGTATTTCTTGACTATATCGGCATTAACAGGGTTTGAAAGCTCAACACCATCCATGTGTGTAAGAATCAAAGCACCACCAGAGAAAGCCTTCTTGACAACATAAGGACCTTCATAGTTAGGTGTCCACTTGCCCCTTGGGTCGGGTTGTTGACTTATCCTTCTTTTCAATACAAGTTCGCCTTACTTGAATTCTCGAGGTCGGACTTTCTTATCAAAAGCATTCTTCATTCGCACTTGGTACAACTGTCCATGAGCCATAGCATCCATACGTTTTTCTTCAATCAAATTCAATTGGTCATACCGACTTTGACACCATTCAGCCTCAGTTAATTTTGCTTCCATGATCACCCGAAGAGATGGAATCTCCACTTCCAGAGGGAGAACTGCTTCCATGCCATATACCAAAGAGAAAGGAGTTGCCCCGGTTGAACTGCGCACTGTGGTACGGTAACCATGCAAGGCAAAAGGTAGCATTTCATGCCAGTCTTTCTAAGTTGTGACTATCTTCTGAACAATCTTCTTGATATTATTGTTAGCAGCCTCAACTGTACCATTCATCTGAGGTCTATAGGGAGAAGAGTTGTGATGTTCAATCTTGAATTCTTCACATAAAGCTTGCATCATGCTATTGTTCAGATTGGAACCATTGTCAGTGATGATTTTGTTGGGAACCCCATATCGACAGATGATGTTATTCTTGACAAACTTGACAACCACTTGCTTGGTCACATTTGCATAGGAGGCAGCTTCAACCCACTTGGTGAAGTAATCAATTGCCACTAGAATGAAACGATATCCGTTGGAAGCCTTTGGTTAAATTCTTCCGATCATGTCAATGCCCCACATAGAGAAAGGCCATGGGGAAGAGATAACATTGAGGGCATGAGGAGGTACGTGAATCTTGTCAGCATAAATTTGACATTTGTGGCATCCCTTAGCATATTTGTGACAGTCACGCTCCATAGTCATCCAGTAATAGCCGGCTCTTAACAGTTTCCTTGACATGGTGTGACCCGAAGCATGGGTTCCAAGGGTACCGTCATGTACATCATGCATCAATTTCTCAGCTTCTTGTTTATCAACACACCTCAATAGGACCATGTCATAGTTCCTCTTGTATAGGATTTCTCCATCCAGAAGGAATTTGCTAGCCCATTGTCTCAATGTCTTTTTATCCCTGTTGGAGGCACCAGGTGGATATTCATGACTTTGCAAGAATTGTTTGATGTTATGATACCAAGGCTTTTTATCATTCACATTTTTATCGGCTTGATCTGGCATATTTTCAATAGTAAACACGTGAGCGGGTCTATCAAGACGCTGTACTTTGATTACGGGCACATCATTCCAGTGATTGACTCGAAACATGGAAGATAAAGTAGCAAGAGCATCAGCCATCTGGTTTTCATCCCGAGGGATATGGTGCAGCTCAACCTTTGTAAAGTATGTCAACAGGCGTCTGGCATAGTCACGGTAAGGGATCAGCTTCTCATGATGAGTCTCCCATTCACCCTTTATCTGATTAATAACAAGTGCAGAATCTCCATAGATGTCAAGGTGCTTAATTCTCAGGTCCATAGTTTCTTCAATGCCCAAGATGCATGCTTCATATTCAGCTATATTGTTTGTGCATTCAAAAGTTATTCGAGCGGTGAAAGGAATGTGGTGCCCCTGCGGAGTTACAATGATGGCTCCAATCCCTTTACCATAAGCATTAACAGCACCATCAAACACCAATCCCCACTTGCTATTGGGATCCGGCCCTTCATTGATCAGTGGTTCTTCACAGTCTTTCGCTTTCAGATACATAATCTCTTCATCAGGGAAATCAAATTTAATTAGCTGGTAATCATCAAGAGGTTGATAAGCAAGATGTTCAGCAAGGACACTTCCTTTGATTGCTTTCTGAGCTTTGTACACAATATCATATTCAGACAACAACATTTGCCACCATGCAATCTTTCCAGTAACAGCAGGCTTCTCAAAGATATACTTGATTGGATCCATTCGGGATATCAACCAAGTTGTATGATTCACCATGTAATGACACAGGCGTTTGGCAGCCCAAGCTAAAGCACAACAAGTCTTTTCAAGCATTGTATACCGAGTCTCACAGTCGGTGAACTTCTTGCTCAGATAGTAGATAACATGTTCTTTCTTTCCAGTCTCGTCTTGTTGACCGAGGACACAACCCACTGAATCATCTAGCACTGACAGATACATAATCAAAGGCCTTCCTTCCACTGGTGGGACAAGGATAGGTGGTTCCAACAGGTATTCTTTAATGCTATCAAAAGCTTCCTGGCATTCATTATTCCATACAACAGGCTGATTCTTTCTGAGTAATTTGAAAATTGGTCCACAGGTAGTAGTCATGTGAGATATGAATCTTGAAATGTAATTCAGACGTCCAAGGAAACCTCTGACTTGCTTTTCAGTTTGAGGGGCCGGCATTTCTCTGATGGCTCGGACTTTGTCAGGATCAACTTCAATGCCTCTTTGGCTGACAATGAAGCCTAGCAGTTTTCCAGATCTTACACCAAATGTGCATTTATTAGGATTCAACCGCAGCTTGTACTTTCTTAATCTTTCAAACATCTTTTTCAAATACACAACATGCTGCTCTTCATCACTTGACTTCACAATCATGTCATCAACATATACTTCAATCTCTTTGTGAATCATATCATGAAACAGAGTAGTCATACCCCTTTGATAGGTAGCACCAGCATTTATCAAGCTAAACGGCATCACTTTATAACAGAACGTTCCCCATGGAGTGATGAAGGACGTCTTTTCTCTATCCTCAGGTGACATCCGTATCTGGTTATAGCCAGAGAAACCATCCATAAAGGAGAACACTTTGGACTGAGCAGTACTGTCAACAAGTACATCAATATGAGGCAATGGGAAGTTATCTTTCGGGCTGGCTTTATTCAAATCTCTGTAATCAACACACATTCGAACCTTCTTATCTTTCTTTGGCACTGGTACAATGTTGGCAATCCACTCAGGATATTCAGCTGTCATGAGGAAACTCGCATCAATTTGCTTCTGCACCTCAGCCTTGATCTTAAGAGCCATGTCTGGACGAGACCTTCTCAATTTCTGTTTGACAGGAGGACATTCAGGTCTTGTCGGTATCCGATGTTCCACAATCTTGGGATCTAGACCCGGCATATCTTCATAGGACCATGCAAAGACATCTGGATAATCATAGAGAAGCTGAGTGATCTTCTTTTTCACTTCTAGCTCGAGTGCAGCAGCAATCTTGATCTCTCGCTTGTTTTCTTCAGTACCCAGGTTGATGAGCTCAATCTCTTCCTGGTGAGGCTGAATGGCTCTTCTTTCTTGCTCAAGCAGTCGGGTGATCTCATACGGTATCTCTTCATCATCTTCCTCATCCTCAGCTTCATATACAGGGAATTCAAAATTTGGAGGAACCATAGGGTCACTGTGTTCAACGGGTTTATTGTGGTTCAATATGCATAATGTGATTGGGATGATTTTAGAAAATTGTTTTTCATGCAGATTTTTGAAATTAATAAGAAAATACAGATGTTTTGGTTTTTTCTGGAATTACCATTATTTCCAAGAAAAAGGCACTAAAAAGTAAAAAACAAAGAGTCGCGAGAAAGACGACAACTTTTTATTGATAACGGCAATGCCGAAACAAACATGCCCTAACAATGATATCACTTTCGCCTTGGGCAGAGCGAAAGGATTGTTATTTTGAAAACAAAGAAAAACATGAGCAACAAGACACATTACATGGAAGCATGCATGACTAAAGGAACATCAATGGCCTCCCAATTTCTCACAGTGCCTCCTGGTACAACAAATGTAGGCACGTAACTACTTTCAGCAGCATCTTCAGCAATAGCATTGATAAACCCAGCACTGTAGAAAGTTCTTGTTGAAATGCTTGAAGTCGGGGAGAATCCAAGGCCCTCTTTACGCTTGTTTTCCAAAATCTGTATCACTTTGCCCCAGCCGGCAGCTTGCCCTTCTTGAACAGCCTTCTGGGCGTCTTTCAATGAAGCCATACAAGCACTAGCTCTCCGGGGTTCCGCACCTTCAACAGTCAAGCCTTGAAATGCCGTCCCTTCAGCGGACCCTGCTTCAACACAAGAGAAAGATGACACTTGGCTAACCAGATATGCTTCTTCACCATGTACAGTGACAATCTTACCGTTCCTCATGAACTTGAGCTTTTGATGCAAAGTGGAAGTTACTGCTCCAGCATCGTGAATCCACGGTCTTCCGAGGAGACAACTGTAAGAAGCATTGATGTCCATGACCTGGAAAGTGATCTAGAATGTCTCAGGACCAATGGTAATTGGCAAGTCTACCTCTCCAAGAACATCTTTGCGAGATCCGTCGAAAGCCTTAACCAAGTAGCTGCTTCCCCTCAGAGAAATTCCATGATGACTTAACTGTCTCAGTGTAGATTCAGGCATTACATTTAAGGATGATCCAGTGTCCACCAACACATTAGATATCATGTCAGACTTATAGTGCACCGAGATATGCAAAGCCAAGTTGTGGTGTTTCCCTGCTTCGGGGAGTTCATCATCACCAAACCCCAAGTTATTGCAAGCAGTAATGTTACCCACTATTCCATCGAACTGATCCGCAGAGACTTCATGATCAACATAGGCCTGCTCAAGTACCTTCATTAATACTTTCCTGTGAGCTTCTGAGCTCAAGAGCAGAGACAAAATAGATATCTTTGACGGAGTTTGCAGCAGCTGGTCAACAATTTTATAATCGCTCTTTTTGATAAGCCTCAGGATTTCGTCCAGATTAGACTTGTCAATAGATTGGCCTGATGGGCCGGGGTTCTTGTCAACAGGAGGAGCAACCGGTGGAGTTATTGTAGCAATAGGTGTAACCACCTTCTTTTGGAACAAGGGTGAACGGACTTTCCCGCTTCTCAGAGCTGTGATTTCTCCCGCAACATTATCAACTGTAGCTGGAGATACCACAGGCACTTCTGCTCCATTCTCAATCATGGTCGCATTGTACTTGTAAGGGATTGCTTTTGTAGAGGCATAAGGTACAGGACCAGGTAATCTGATCACTAAGGGTTCAACATTCCTTGTCTGGGATGCGCCTCCAGCAGGAGAATCATGGAATACTGGCACAATCACACATACATCACTGACAATCAAGTGTTTGCCATCCATTAGGCTCTGTATATCATCTTGCACCACACAACAACCCATAGGATTTTGAAGACATTCTGAGCAAGAAGCATGATCGTGATTGAACAAAGAAGCCTGGCAGAGTTTGACATGTAGTGGAACCAAAGGAGTAGCAATATTACGGACATTCAATGTGGGATCCTCTTGAGGAACGGGGATCCTTTCAAAAGCTTTAATCATGTTAACAGCAGCATGGTTTGGAAGTGGGTTGTCAAGAACATGAGGAACACTATTTTCAAAAGTCAACCGTCCTTTTTCCATCAGGTCCTTTACAATGTACTTCAGAGCATAGCAACCTTCAACATCGTGGCCTTGAGCGCCCTGATGGAATTCACATGTAAGATCCTGTCGGAACCTAGGAGGCAAAGGATTAGGCGGAGGCTTGCCTGGTCTAGTGACACAGTGTCCCTTAGCAAGTAAAGTTGGGAGCAGCTCAGCATACCGCATAGGTATTGGTGGAAAATAAGTCTTGGGCCGAGGACCCTGTTGTTGCTGCTGCTGTTGTTGAGCAGGAGGCTGGTGTTGTACTTGCTGAGCAATGGCATTAACGGGCACTGGTGGTTGACCCGGTGGCAGAGGATATTGCTGATAGAACGGCGGGAAGAAGTGATGTTGAGAGTACTGCATGTATTGATAGGGCAAAGGTAATTGAGTAGCATTAACAGGTGTAGACTGATTACCAGATACCATCCCTACTTCGGATTCTTTCCTCTTATGGTGGCCATTACCATACTTCTTTGGTGCGCTGGCTGAAGATTCACCCTTTTCAAGAACAATGATACCTTCTCTGACAGCCTCCTCTAGACAAGTTCCCATAGTAACCATGTCGGAGAAGTAGTTTGGAGCAGAGACTATCATTCTTTCCTTATATTCCTTCTTCAAAGTCTTCAGGAATGTCTGTGTTAATTCTTCCTCATCGAGTCGAGGAGAAACACGGGCAGCTGCCCCTCTCCATCTCTGGGCATACTCACGGAAGGTTTCATCCGATTTCTGAGACAAGGACTTAAGAGAGTCCCTATTTGGCTTCAGACGGGTATTGAACTCGTAATGACTTTCAAAAGCAGCAGCAAGTTCTTCAAAAGTATGGATATTGTCTTTGCTCAAACCAGTGTACCAATTTGCCGCATCTTCTGCTAGGCTGTCTTGGAAGCAGTGTATCACCACTGCGTCATTATCTGCATAATTAGCCTGAAGGAAAATCGAATAGAAGAATGGAGTAGAAGCAGCGGAAAAATTTCGATTTTCATTCCTTGGATCATTACGAAATTCAAACATGAATCAGTGATTTGATTGTTACCTTGAACTGTGGAATCTGAAAGCTGGAACTGGAAACTGGAATCTTGATCACAGCCAAGCAAGCAGCAAGCAGCAAAGCCTCTAGCAAGTCCACACAAACAGTGCTCCTCCAAAACTCGGTGCTAGCCAATGAATTGGAAGTGCAGAGAAGAAAGGGGTTGCTTCAAAATCTGTAACCAAAAACTTCAGCACCAGAGTTCTATTTATAGAACTTCTAGTGTGCTCTGCAAGTCATAAGTCACTATTGGGCTTCAGTAAGCCCAACAACGAGTTTAGTAATTTTGCTAACTAATTAGCGTTATTTACTAAATGCACCCCTTATATAAGTCATACTTATATATTTCTCTTTTGACTGTTCTTTGTGTGTGACCCTATAGGTTCTAGTCACGTTGGCAATAATATTAAATCTAATATTTAATATTATAAACAATGAGCGGTATCTAGCAACACATCATTGCTACCCAAGTGACAAGAATGTCAAGTGATCTGACGAAACCTTTCCATGATAATACTCATGTGTACACTTACTCCTTTGTCTCGATATCTTTATTGATCCCAAGGCATAGATATTGTCACCCTTGTATAGATCAATATTTATATTCCTTGATTCCGAAATATACTGAATAACGAATAAGTCCAATATCTTATATTGACTTAGTTCGGCATGGCCATGCAGTTTTACAGTCATATTTCATCAAGAGGCCTAAAGATATATCTCCCGTTTATGAGGAGGGACAAATCCCATCTAGGACACTCATGTCCCTCAGCATGCTTCATCAAGTACCCATCAACCAACGTTATGGTTATCCTTTTACAGACAACGTTAGAATGGCAACAAAGCACTTGATTCCACATCTAGGGATCATAGTGGTTTCAGGTCTAAGAGCGATATACACTATTATCATTGTGAGTATATCTTATGACAATTACATAACTTACTATGTAGTATTCTCACGGTGGGTCAATCCAATATAAATATTACTCCTAATATTTATATCTATGTGAAGACTTGATAACTCTTTATCCATGATCTGTGAGATGTGATCATCAGTCTACCCACATAATAGTCTCTATGCTTTAATGATATCCCACTTCTCAATAAAGCTTGACTACGGATACTTTTAGAATAGTTTCCTTATGTTTAACGGGGTCTCACAATTAAGTTATACTTAATGTTCCATTAAACGGACTAACTATTCTAGGGACTTTATTATTTTGAAACAAAACAAAATCAATAAAGAAACGCCTTATAATTTATATTTTCGCAATATATATTTATATCAATATCATGATACAAAGCCAAACCCTATCAATATAGATTGGCTATTAGGGCTTACTCCAACAATCTCCCACTAGCACTAAAAGCCAATCAAATATTAACTCAATATCTATTGGTCAAGTGTTAGCATCAAGCACACTATGGACAAGATACTCTACTAGCAGATAAGGAACTCTTTCCTATGTTGGTAGGTCATACTTCTTTCAATTTCCACTTTCAATCTTCTATCGAAAAGAAATTGAAGTGTCAAAGTATACATTTGGATCATTGGTGAGATCAAGTTTTCATTGCTCGCAAGATTTAAACCAATTTTACCTCAGACGAGATCAATGGAATCCGCAATGCATGAAACACATGCTTTCACTCAATTATGAGCTAAAAAATCCAAATCATATATATTTGACATCTGTAATAGAAACAACAACTATATGAAGCTTGTACTTTTACAAATTTCATAGGTTATATCCTAGCATATACTGTACACTGATATGAAAGTCAACAACATTGTAACTCATTTACAATGTTTCTTTCATCCGTGTTCAAGAAACAATCCAATATCCTTTAAGACATCCAAGGATATTCTTGAAGGTATTCTAGTGTCGAACACTATAATCAATTTTGGTACATATTAGAAATAATTTTCTAACCATGTCTTACATGTGTAGATGAATTTTTTTGGTGACTAGTATGTCATCTACATACTCCACCAAACTAATATAAATGCTCCCACTAATTTACTTGTGTGCACAAGATTTCTTTATTAATCATAGTTTTCATAAAACTTCATTAATAAAATAAACAATTCAACTTCGAGAAGTTTTCTCTAATTCATAAATGAATTTGATAATACATCTACCTTTCTAGTATCCTTTGGATTAACGAAATCCTTCATATGTCAAATACATATATAAGGTTATTCCAATTAAGGAATACAACCTCGTTATCCATCTTCTAGAACATGTATTATACAACAACGGGAATTTGGGATCGATAGATTTAAGCATTACAATGATGTAATAGTTTCGTCATGATTTGCATCACGACTTGCAAGAAACCTTCTACAATCAATCACATCTTAAAGGTATTTATAATACCATCCATGTCAGTTTTCTAAAAGAAAACTCACATTCCAATATCCATATATGGTCTGTGTACATAGATTCTTTATAAGATCCCATGGCATATAGCCACTTCTCAAAGTTCAAGCCATTTAGATCTTGTGCTACTCAAACTGGTGATTTAACAACAACCCTTTGTTGAATCAACTCGTGTTCCATTCTTAGAGAGATGTGTATTTTGTGTTACTTGACTTAATTCAAGTTCTACATCACTCCCACTGGCTCTTGCAAAGCTATATTCCTTGAAAAGGAATACTTCAGTTCTAGCGACAAACAACTTTTGTCAAGGGAGAAGATGTAGAAATAGTATCCTCTAGTTTCCTAAGAGAACCTCCACAAGTATACATTCATTTAATTTTAATTTTAGTTTATCTAGTAAACCATATAACCTCAAATTATCATAAAGTCAAGAATAGGTACTCTTACCTCCATATCTAATATGGTGCCTTTATGATTACTCAATTAGAACTAGTTGTGGGTGAAGAATAACTGTAATTTAATTAATTTCAAGAGTCTTTGAGCTATAATCTAACTATTTTAGATCAAGTCATGTCAAACATGAAACGATATAAATAATTATACTCATTAATCAAGCATTTACCATCACGACTTACTCGTATAGTCTTTATACTTTTCAAACTTATTCTTTTTACTTCATTGTTAAAATCTTTGAACAATTTCAAAGTCTTCTTGAATCGTGCCAAATACACTTTTCTTCTCTACTAAATGATTTAGTAATGTTAGATGAAGTAATAGAAACAATATCTAGCAAATATGTTTAGTTCTCCATATACATCTCATATGTATATAAACTCAAATAAATTACGTGCCCTTTCACCTTTGTTGGTGACCGGTGTACTAATCTATTTTTGAAAAGTGGGGCTCACATCCTTCAAATGATATAAAATCAAATGACTCCAATAGTCCATATCCATGGATTTTGGAAATGTGAATCACACTTGTTTGTACTAAACGTTGATGCCAATAATCTACAAAAGGTTCAAATCTCATTTGATCCTCTTTTCACATAAGTTATAGACCAGCTTATCAAGATCATGGAACTCAATTCCATTACTTGATTAACACACTTGTATAGAAAACATTATTTGGATAATAGGACAACATTTGTCTTTTTATTCAACTACACAATCATTCTCTTGTCAATGCAAGATATATGATTTGATGCTTCTATTTTATATGGAATTTAATAACAATTAGTTGGTTCCATATCAAGTTAAATTTAAGTCCAAGCATTAGCTCCTATGTCAATAAAACAATTTGTTTCATTCTAGACGTAAGTGGACTTCACTTATAGTTAATCTCCCGCTTCTTTAGAACTCTCTATATTTCAACAAATATGAGATTAATCATCAAGTATCATATACTTATGATGAAGAAGTAGAAATTTAACTTTCTATAACTATATGGGTAAATAAGAAGTCTTACTTCTTTCTTATATTTTGACCCTTTCAAAACTACGAGCAATTTTTGTTTTTCAACTTTTGAAATAATTGCTTCCCCTTTTTGCAACCGTGTTTAACCTTTCAAAGGTAGAAAAACAGAATTTGAATTTTATTCTTATCCATGTACATCTACTTGATAGGCTTAAACTATTCATCTTATAACATTGAGGTTGAATGATCATATCATTCTCCATCGTCGTTATCCTATATCTACTCATTTGACCCAATGCTTCTGATAAGCATTGTTTTTCAAATATAGACATAGAAAGTTGCTAGGAAATAACTGCTCGAGAATATACAGTTTTTCTCATTCTTAAGAACAATTCTTAAATTTTGTACCAATTCAGAAACTCTTTTCTAAAAATTTTGTTCTTCATAAGAACTTTTAACAGTATAATAAAATTTATATGCTAAAGAAATTCTAAATACAGAAAATAAATAAAATAAATGTATCATGATTTAAAACATATTTAAATAGGTCTTTAATTAAATACGCTCCCACTATTTTACTCAAAACGAATGACCTTCAACATTTGAATCGGAAAATCTCATTGAAAGATTTTCTAGTGGGTTGAAATCCATATTTCACCTTGCTTTAAGTCAACGGGGGCTGTACTCAAAACTCAGTTATTTAGGTAGGAACTCCTTCCAATTGTATCTCATACAACTTTCAAATCATTTGAGTGAATAACTCCTTACTCTAATCTATCATATAGATGTTCCCAAATATTGCTTCTAAATTTATTTTAATCTTATTAAAATTAATTTAGTTAAGATAAACCCAAAAGAATAACACTTGGGTAAATTGGATTACCGCACCGCAACTTACTAGTATAGAAAGTGCACCTCGCGGAGGCGAAACCTACACATTTCGATATTAGTCTTGAAGGGTGTTAAACTTTTGGAAAGCATTAAACTTAATATTTTGAATTGAAGGATTTTTATTATGTTTGATCTCACCTCACAACGGCTTATATATCATATATATTCGCACTCCAATCATAACATGCATAACGATTATACAATAATAAAAGTGACATGATTATGGCCATCCTAACGCTATGACTCTCTCAAGCCAATGAGAGAATCTAAACTAATCCTAGAAACGACCTTGCTTCTCCAAGCTTGACCTCCAGGACTATCCTAACGTCATGAGCCCTCTTACTTCTTTGCATTCTATTTACATTACATATGAAAGAAACTCGTTTTACATACGAGGGAGTGGATGAGAAAAGAATGTACAATAGAGATATAAGAGAGAGGCACGACACGCAGGCCGTATTTTAATATCCAAAAGAAATAAAATAAAAGAACTAAGGCCATAATCATTCACATGATAATAATAACAAACACACTTTTATTATTATTAATTATACCTTATAATTAAATAAATTAAATTAAAATTTGACATATGATCACACTACGCAGATTAGCTGGGGGTTTAATTGAGTACCAAAATATATTATATTGAGTACAAAAATATATTATATTAAGTACAAAAATATCTCATATTATGTACCAAAATATATTTTATTGAGTACCAAAATATATTATATTATGTACCAAAATATATTTCAGATCAAGTACTAAAATATATTAGATTGCATACCAAAATATCTCAGATTGTGTTCCAAAATATTCTAGATTGCGTATTTCGCATCAACACTTGACACGTTTATGAACACCCAAATCGTTTCGGCAAATATTATGATCAAATCCAAAAGATCATATATGATATTGAAACTCTTTCAAATCATGATTCTTTTAAATTATAAACAAATCAAGTTAAAGTCATGCAAATCGATTAAATAATTTCAAAAGATCATATATGACATTGAAACTATTTCAAATCATGATCTTTTAAATTAACTATCAATTCAGTATCGTTTATTACCTTTCAAACAACTTTTGAAAAACAATCCAAAAGGTAGAATTTTATTTACTTAATTATAGTAATATTGACACTCAATAATTATTATAATTAAATCGGCTTTATTTAGGCAATCAATTTGTTTCCGAAACAAATTACAGGGCTAAAATTAAGCAAATATTTTATTACCAAATTCAAAAATCATATCTGATATTGAAACTCTTTCAAAATCATGATCTTTTAAATTTACTACCTTTCTCCAATTAAATAAATTAATTAAACATAAATATTTTCAAGGATTGTTTGTTTAGAATGAACAACCGGATCTATCATGCTTCACCAGATTCGGATATTGAAGCTCACTCTCACGAATTGTTCGAATTCACAACAATCTCTTTGAAAACAATTAATCGAATGATACAACCATAATAATACAACGCTTGTATAGTTAGGTATCCTAATACAACAATCAAACATCAATAGTTTTAACAATTGTTTGTTCAGTATGGACAACCGGATCTTTGATGCTTCACCAGAATCGGTATTCGAAGCTCAATCTCACGAGTTGACTACAAATTCACAATCAATTATATAAAACTTATTGAACGAATGATATCATTAATATATCACATATAATGATGTTGCATTAAAATCATATATCACATATATGATATTGATCAATCAATTTTAATTAATATTTAAATTTAAATAATAAAATATTAACACTTAATATTCTATTTTATTAACGGATTTGCATTCCAAATTAATTCCTTATAGAATATCAAAATATTAGCAAATCAAATATTTGCGAAAATATTATTATCTCTTAAAACAATTTTAAAAGATAATCTAATTTGATTTGTTTCCAATCATGTTCCCGTCGATATGTATAATCGATATGTCGATACTTCACCAGAAACGGTTTCTGAAACATCAAGCAAATCGAAAAGCCATGCACAGAAAACATGATACGATGCCAATTTTAATTCTCTTTATTATTTAATTCCGATTCAAAATGTTTAATCATATTAAAACATAAAGCAGTAACAAAGCAATCCGATTCATGGTTTCGTAATTGGCTCTGATACCACTGAAGGAAAATCGAATAGAAGAATGGAGTAGAAGCAGCGGAAAAATTTCGATTTTCATTCCTTGGATCATTACGAAATTCAAACATGAATCAATGATTTGATTGTTACCTTGAACTGTGGAATCTGAAAGCTGGAACTGGAAACTGGAATCTTGATCACAGCCAAGGAAGCAGCAAGCAGCAAAGCCTCTAGCAAGTCCACACGAACAGTGCTCCTCCAAAACTCGGTGCTAGCCAATGAATTGGAAGTGCAGAGAAGAAAGGGGTTGCTTCAAAATCTGTAACCAAAAACTTCAGCACCAGAGTTCTATTTATAGAACTTCTAGTGTGCTCTGCAAGTCATAAGTCACTATTGGGCTTCAGTAAGCCCAACAACGAGTTTAGTAATTTTGCTAACTAATTAGCGTTATTTACTAAATGCACCCCTTATATAAGTCATACTTATATATTTCTCTTTTGACTGTTCTTTGTGTGTGACCCTATAGGTTCTAGTCACGTTGGCAATAATATTAAATCTAATATTTAATATTATAAACAATGAGCGGTATCTAGCAACACATCATTGCTACCCAAGTGACAAGAATGTCAAGTGATCTGACGAAACCTTTCCATGATAATACTCATGTGTACACTTACTCCTTTGTCTCGATATCTTTATTGATCCCAAGGCATAGATATTGTCACCCTTGTATAGATCAATATTTATATTCCTTGATTCCGAAATATACTGAATAACGAATAAGTCCAATATCTTATATTGACTTAGTTCGGCATGGCCATTCAGTTTTACAGTCATATTTCATCAAGAGGCCTAAAGATATATCTCCCGTTTATGAGGAGGGACAAATCCCATCTAGGACACTCATGTCCCTCAGCATGCTTCATCAAGTACCCATCAACCAACGTTATGGTTATCCTTTTACAGACAATGTTAGAATGGCAACAAAGCACTTGAGTCCACATCTAGGGATCATAGTGGTTTCAGGTCTAAGAGCGATATACACTATTATCATTGTGAGTATATCTTATGACAATTACATAACTTACTATGTAGTATTCTCACGGTGGGTCAATCCAATATAAATATTACTCCTAATATTTATATCTATGTGAAGACTTGATAACTCTTTATCCATGATCTGTGAGATGTGATCATCAGTCTACCCACATAATAGTCTCTATGCTTTAATGATATCCCACTTCTCAATAAAGCTTGACTACGGATACTTTTAGAATAGTTTCCTTATGTTTAACGGGGTCTCACAATTAAGTTATACTTAATGTTCCATTAAACGGACTAACTATTCTAGGGACTTTATTATTTTGAAACAAAACAAAATCAATAAAGAAACGCCTTATAATTTATATTTTCGCAATATATATTTATATCAATATCATGATACAAAGCCAAACCCTATCAATATAGATTGGCTATTAGGGCTTACTCCAACATAGCCATCTTCCGGACGTACCGAATGACATGGCTATGTGGACAGGAAGATCCATTGTATTTGTCAAAATCTGGCACCTTAAACTTCTTAGGAACCTCAAACCGGGATACCAAGCATAGATCACGAGCCTTAGCAGAAACACCGTTCCCACGGCTAGCTTTGACCTCACGGAGTTCTCCAGCCAACTCTCTTAACTGTCTCCTCATAGCTTCCATTACAGGGTCTTGTCCACACGGAGTATCGACATCAATTACCTGTTGCACAGTGTGGACAATAGGATCGGTAACAACGGTAGTCACTTGAGGCATAGAGGTGGATACGGGAATATGTCCTTGACCAGCAAACCCAGAGACACCAGCAGCAGTATTAGGAGAATAGAAAGCTGAGAGCCCATAGGGACGTCCATTGGGCATAACAAACCGAGCATCTGACATCACAGTAGATAGTGGGAAAGATGGAATTGCTTCAGTGGAAACAGGGACGGATGTGGCTGGTTGTTCTTGTGCAGCCATCATAGTGGACATAACGTCATGGGCTTTAGCCAAGTCTTCTTTCATAGCAGCCAATTCGGCACGGAGCTGAGCATTTTCTTCTTCAAAGTTAGCCATGATTCTTCTCTTGTGAAATCTTGTTTGATGAACTCTATCTGGTTGGTAAACCTTGCGAACACGAGCCACTTTTCAGACTGCGGCGGACAAAACCAGGAGGCAATGAGCACGAGAGAAGTTTTTTGTGACCAATGAATGCATATGATGCATGAAATGTGTAAATGCATATGCAAAAAGATGCTTTTTATGTTATCGAAGGGTTTTAGATAAATTGGAGCTCTTGTAAACATTACTAAACAACAATTAACATAAACGGGAAACAAACAACCAACATATAGTTTTACAAGACGATTCCCTTTGAAATGCTAAGCCAAGGGATGGACTTTGAAATGTAGAACAACATAAACAAATGGAAATAACAACAGGAAATGGGAATCCTCAGGCATAGGAAGTGGAAGCATCATCCTCAGACTCGGACTCATAGCTGCAGTATCGGGCATAGAAGTTACGGGCACCCCTAGCCCTCTTGGAGTCCCTCATAAGCATCCTATCCTTTTCTTCAATTTATTTCCTAGCTTTAGCCAACTCCTTCTTCAGTGTCATCACCTCATGAGTCTGTTGCTCATCCTTTCCATCCAAAGTCATGATCAAATTCTCAGCCTCATAGTATCTAGTCTTCCACTGATGCTTCTCCCGACTCTCCATAGCTAGATGCTCCTGATACATCTCCTGAGTAGGTGGGAGTAGAGGCAATGGCATGGTAGGAATAGATGCAGACACATATCTCATAGAGGGGTAAGGCATACCAATCTCCTCAGCTTGGTTTATCACCCACTGTGTATAGGCCTTATGAGCAACACCGGACCTTACACCCATATGCTTCACCTGTTTCTTTCGAAGCTTGGACCAAGCTTCCATGAAATCTTCTCTTATTCCTGTGGGAGCATTGGAATGGTGGAAGAAGTAGGGAGATGTAGCGAGATTGATGGGCTTTTCTTTCATCGGGAAACCAAATTGTCGCAAGGCGAGCTCCGGGTTATAGTTGATTCCACCCCGGGTACCAAGAAGAGGTACATTAAGAAACTTCCCACCACCAAAGATAATTTCCTTAACTCTAGAAGCTGGAGTGAGCCAAACCACTTCATTAGGAGTGAGAGCCATAATCCTCTGTGAAATAGACCAATTCTCCGGATTGTCGTGGAAAGACTTCGGAAGGTGTGAAATAAACCACCTATAGAGGAGAGGCACACAACAAAAAATGTATCCACGATCCTTGCCGGATCGATCGTGAAGAGCATGATATGTGTCAGCTAGCAAAGTAGGAACTGGATTCTTGGAGTGGAAGATCATAATAGCATTCATGTCCACGAAGTCATCAAGATTTGGAAAGAGAATAAGCCCATAGATGAGGAGTGAAAGAATAGCTTCAAGAGTGTCTTGACAAGTGGTATTGAGCTTGGCTTTCTCAAGAAGATACTCTGAAGTGAACCCTCGGATGCGAGTCTTAGTGACGAGATTCTTGGAGACATCGGTGGTCTTGAGATAGAGATCTTTAGCAATAACCAATGGAGTAGGAGGATTCTCAAGTCCCGCGAAGGGCACCCCCTTAGCAATAGATAGACCCATCAAGGAGGAATAAGCCTCTAAAGTGGGCACTAACTAAAAGTCCGGAAAAGTGAAGCACTGATAGTCCCGATCATAGAATTGCACTAGAGTGTGCACAAGCTTCTCATCCACATTAGTCTGGAGAATAGTAAGTAAAGCCCCGTAACGATGTCGGAAACCAGTCGGATCCTCGACCTTGAGTGCCAAATCTCTCAAACTAGCCAAATCCACTTCCTTGAACTTGTAGGACTTAGTCTTCCCCATTCCTACAATGTTTACAAATTCAATTTGTTTAAGCCCTTCGATAACAATGCATGGAAAAAGTTTATGCATGTATGCATGTATGCATGATTACGTTCAAGTTCGGACAAAACATGGTGGGTTGAAGTTCAAAGTCGAGGAGTCGTGGGTGGACACGGTGTCCGGTGAAACTAGGGCTTTAGGAGATAGTAACCGGGTTCTAAAAAGGTTCCCAAGTTGCAACCTCTCCGACGTATATCATGGTGTCACGAGACAACACTCGCTCCATGATTATCCGTAAGAAGGTCTAACTTGAGTGTAGTATCGCGTGACGACTAAAACTCGAGACAACACTCGGTTTAGCCTCCGCACTACGTCCTAGAAAATGGCCATAGTTGGGTTTGGTTATCTACGGTTCATAGCGTCATAGAACAATTAGAAGTAAAGTGCCTAAACGCGACAACACGCGCCGACAACATCACCTCCAAAATGCCTCAGCTAGGTGGGATTGATCGCATAATCCAATACACGAGGCAACCCTCGGAATGAATTGTCGATTATATCCCTCCTAAATCCTAAGTTCACTCAGCCCGGGTGTAGGACTTTTGATATTCTCACCCCACACGTTTGCAAGAATTTAAACATTTATTCATATAAGAAAGCAAAAAAGAAGCAAATAAAAACGAAAGCGCAAGCGTGGAAATAAAGACTAGGCGTAACTCTCAAATCTCCCCAGTGAAGTCGCCAGCTGTTTTATCTTGGTTTTCGGGTGTCAAACATTGATTACGTTTGAACCTTTTTAACCGGTGATATCTTATTTTTTCTTGGGAAGGGAAAAAGTAAGCAAAACCCTTGAGAATCGAGGTCCGGGAGTTGATTTCGCTATGGGAAGGTGTTAGGCACCCATAACGACTATAGTACCCTATAGGAACCGTCTTTACTTTCTACGTGCGTGCTTTATTTTTAAATGCTATTTTGAAAGATGATATTAACACCTAAAGGTTTACTAAGTGAAGAATTGGAGGGAGAAGAAGATGTTTGAATTTTTATTTTAATTGAATTGAAGGAATTTTGGTTCCTTGCCTACGTACCCGTTTAAGGGATGAAATCCACCGTAGTTCTCTTCCAAAAATGTTTTTGTTTTTGTTGGTTGATTTTAAGTTTGAAAATGGGATTTTGAAGAATGGGAAAAGAGGCCTCAAGGGCATAAGATTGAAAAAAGCGAGGTGGAATTAGTTATTTTGCAAAATGAAGGTCAAAGTATGATTAAAATTCATTGAAATTTGATTAAGAAAATAAAAGGAAAATACAATGGGATTTTGATCCCAAGGTTTATTATGGAAAAAAAGAATTTGAGTGATGTTGTTCAAGTTTTTTTTGGAAAATTGATTTTTCTAAGCGTAAATCCTAAGCATTCATCTAAACATGCATATCCTAGTCATATACCTAAAGTGATGTGCGTGCATGTGTCGGTGCTTGTGTCGGTGTACATCATTAGAGTCCATTGTCCTTTACATCATGCCCTAGTTTACATTCTATGGTCTTGCAAGAATTTTAAAGGCATAAAGTAAAATACAAAATTCCTAAGTTTTACATTCTAATTTTTGGTGAAACTTAAAGTGCAAGAAATAAGATGGAGGAGAAGATGAAGTATGGAATGCTTATGAATGAATGAAACATGAAAAGAGATAGTTAGTGGCATAAGGAATAATAGGAATCGAAAATTATAAGCAAAGGGAAATGCTAAAACTTGGCAAAAGTTAATGAAATTCCTAACCTAAAAGTGGCAAAATATTCCTAAAACTTATCATAATGTTAAGACAAGTGCATGACCTATAATCCTCACATCATGTCAACTTTTCTAAAGGTCTTATCACACTAAATAATATGAGGATTAGAAGTACACACTCAAGTCAAGAATTATGATATGTCTTAGGCATATTTGGCACTTTATTCATGCACTAAAGTAATTACATAACTTGCAAAACAAGAAATCCACAAACCATTTCACAAGACAGTAAAACAACCACAAATTCAGGGGCATATCCATCACGAAATTACACATCAAGTACTCATATTATATGTCAAAACATCATGGCCAAACCATACACAATTTTAACAAAAAAAGCAAAATATTAATCAAGGGATCAACACATATATTTTCATCAATTTTATCATGTAAAAATAATATCACAAATTCATCAAAAACACATGGAAAACACATAGTAATTTTTTAGGCATTTTTTATAAGGAAAAAAAAAACACACAGGGGTGTAAACAGCAAAATATCACCAAGAACACACAGGCAGGGGGGTGCGCATAGCAATGAGCTTTCAGGCATGCAAAAAGGCCTTAGGGAGAGAAACAGGCCGGGTTAGGGTTTGGAATGGGTCGAACCATGGGTTGAACCGGTTCAAGAGTGTATATAAGCAAGGAACCCGGTTCAATCCTCATTCCAACCCTCTCTTTCTCTCTCTAGGTTAAACTAGTGCTCTCTCTTCTCTCTACATCGCCGGCGGGTTTCACCGCCGCCGGCGAAGGTTCCGTCATCTTCTTTCTTGGATCTAGGACTTATTTCACTCCTTTTCTCACCATAAACACGAATCCAACACTTGAAACGTAAGAACATCAATGAATTGGTGTAGATCGAGCATGAGCTCTTACGATTTTCTAAGCGTCTTCAGTTTTTTTAAAATCTTTTTGATGAAAACGATTTGAAACTCTTGGATCTACACTGATTCATGAACATATATCATTGGTACACTTTGTTTGAGATTTCAAAAGAAACGAGAGAGGACGAAGAGTTTACCTGTGGGAAATCAAAGATTTGAACAAGAAAGAGTTGGAGGAAGTTTCGATTTGTCCTTTGATCTTCTGGCAAAATCTGAGTTGTTGAATCTCTGTGATGTTTGATTCGAAACCCTAGGGTTTTGGATTGACTCTAATCGAACTTTGATTTGGTTCCATTGAACATTTCGATTCGGTTTTGATGCTGGCTTTCTCTTCGTACTCTCTGAGCAGATTCTTCTTTCTCTCTGGTTCGATTCCCCTTCGATTTCTCTTTTTCTCTTCTCAAACTTCTTCTCTGTGATCGTACGGAACCTCCATGATTGTGGTGAGTTCGTGCTGGAATTGCAGAGGATAGCAATTCAGTGATGAAGATTCAATTGAATCTCTGAGAATTGCGAAGAAATTTTACTTAATTCCACTTTGAATTTGATTCTGGAGAGTCTAGGGTTTGTGATCGTTGTTGTTGATTTTTTTCTGGAAAATTTGTTTGGTTATGGATGAATAAGATGATTACGGTAGCAATGTGACGGTTGGAAATTTGTTACGGTGGAGACATGTTAGTTAGGGTGGTGGCAGTGGTGGCCGTAAGAGTTGGTTACGGTGGAGGTCTGGAAAGAACTTGTTGAAGTTCTTGATGAACTTCCAATAAGTTCGTCGAATTTTTGAGTTTTTGATCTGTTTGATGGAGAGAGAGAAAAAATGAAATTGTTTTTGGTGATTTGGCAAAAAGTGAGTGGTGCCTTGACCTTGACTGATGAAGTGGCCTTTTATAGGCTGCCACTTGTGCAATCTGGACCAATAGGACACTGCCACGTGGCATAACTTTGTAACAAACTCTTGTGGACTAATGAAAAATTGACATGTGGACTGGACTGTAAATTTGGACCAAAAGGACTAATCTGCAAAATAATAAAAGACAAGGACCAAAATGCAAAATGACACAAAAGGACTAAGATACGAAAATTAATAAAATTGAATTTAAAAAATGTAATTTGAAATGAACGTAAAGTGAAACTATTAAAAACGACAAAACGGACTAAAACGAACCAATTACCTAAATGAGGTACTTTAAAGTAACCTCTCTCTGCCAAAATTTTGTGTGAAATGACCAAAATGCCCCTAGGGACTAAAACGACTAAAAATGACTCAGATGCAATTTTAAGATGATTTTTAACAGAGAATTGAAGCAAGAGTTTATTTAAGCCAATTTGATAGACTCAGAGACAATTTTCAAAATTTGAACAGAGTTTTGACACATGAAAAGACTAAAATGCCCCTAGGGGCTAAACTGACTCAAAATGACTTCAAATACAATTTTTGAAATGGATTTTGACATAGAATTGAAATGAAGACTTATTCAAACTATTTGAAAGGACTCAAACAAATTTTTAAAAGACTGAAAGAAATTTTAACATAGGAAATGACTAAAATACCCTTCTATGTGAACTTTCCAAGTAATATTGAAATAAAATGCAGAGAAAGATGTAATTGATCAGAGACATATCAAATGACTTGAAATGCAAGAAAAGAAGAATGGAGCTAGTATTTTTAGGTCCAAAATTAGGGTATAACAATGTGTCCTAAGTATAATAAGACGCGAGGTGTTTAGAGTATTCTATTCTCACATGAACAAGAACGACCATGCAAGCATGTTAAGCCGTGATTACATAAGCCAATCCTTTCACTATGAATGAGCATGACAATATAGGTAGTTTACCGCTAAACGGGTAGATCACAGACCAGTGGTAGGCGAGTAAGTATGTATAGGTTTAACCCAACATGCATGTATGAATCAAAGTATGATGTATGCTTAGTTTACCACATATGTTTATGGATCTCTTAAGGATCCGTGGTAAATGAGTATGTAAGACGTAGGTGTCGTGAGAACGGGATAAGCTTCTTTCGGGGGGGGGGGGGTGCACATCACTGAGGGAGTCCGATGTGCCTTAGCTAGGTTTTCATTGGTTATGTATGGGATTGTTCTTGGGGTTACTCAACCCGGGCCTCTCTGTAAAATGAACTTAGATAATATGATTGTTCAATGCCAACATTTATGTATGCATGATTATGACTATGTATGATTATGATATGACGTAAGATACGTATAAGTTATGAATAATTAAACCAATGACGATCCTAAGTTTCCCCTAATCGTCCGGTATTGGAATCGTGTCATGAATATGTTATGATTAGGCCTCAATGTATTTATCATATCTTGGCATAGCGGATTTAGTTTCCCCTCTTCCGCCATGACACGTAAGATGTAAGCAAGACCTATTACAATTAAGATGAACCTATGACGGAATCTAGTATGCACGACCGTCTAGGCAAGCATGACCACACACGTATAATCAACCGTCAGGTTGTATTGTTGACATGTGGTGACCGTAGGTAGCCGGATGGTTATTTCAGCAAGCGATCGTTCGTACCCGCTGCAAGATGATTTGGATTTTAAGGACGCACATATTATGTTTTGGACAAGTTATGGTATAATTGTATTGTGCGAACGCTTATGATTGTATAAGATATTCATTTATCATGTATTAAGTTGTAAATTTTTAATGAACATGATAAACTTTCTAGATACATTTAGTATGGGCATTACATTTGGTATCAAAACAGGTCGATTCCGATCGTGCCATGGGTCATTAAGTTACAACTAAAGTAGGGGGACCATTGGGTTCCGGGTAAATGTTTTAATTGTTGTTGTTAGTTGAGACTGATCAACTCAATTTAGCATTCAACAGTTAGGACGGACGCCTGAGAGCTGAATATGACCTGGGAGGTATGAAGTGTGTGATGGAGAAGAACCGAGAAGTGTGAACTCGGAATGAGTATTAGTAAGAAGTTAATCGTGCCAGAAGGCGGCCGGTGAACTAAGCAGTTGAAGTTTGAGTCCTCCTGGAATGTGAAGCAATGTTAAGATGGATTTTTCCGACAACGTAGGGTGAGATGTTAATGATGCTACGTATACCGAAAGAGAAGAGTTTGGAAATATCATAGTTTAACCTGGAGCTTCGGTAAGAGTTGTTCTTGAAACGGGTTTGTGATAAAGAAAGGAATTGTATTCTGGTACGTAAATGCGAGGCTACAAGGCAAGGAGAAGTCGACATATGTTGACGGGATCAGTGAGCTTTCAGGGGTAGGAGTATGAGTATGAGATCTAAGATGTAAATGCCCAGAGTGGGCAAAGTAATGAGATAAGTTATGCGTAGTGGAAGAGGTTAAAGTTTTACGTTAAGTTTTACTACGAATAAGACAATAATTTCTGATGTACCGAGAGTTCCGTTGATTGATGTTAATGCTTGTCGTGCAAATGTTATGGCATATTTTTATGATGTTATGGGTAGTCAATGTGCATTGTTACTTTCGAAATAAGAATTTTATGTAAAAAGCCATCTTTTTTAAGTAATGAATCGAAGAAACTCGCTAATAGCCAACCTGGGGACGGAACTTCAGTTTTCCAGAAAACTGTCAGCTCGTCTCCAGGAACCAAGCTTCCTAAAGTTTTAATGGAAAGGCATGGACAACCATTAATGGAATCGATTAGGTTCGTGGTAACATTAGAAGTTAAGGTGTTAAGAGTTAAGAATGGGCTTGAATGAAAAGTTTGAGGTTCCGGTTTATGGGATAGACGTTGTGGATGTGAAGTCATGAGACGAAAAGTAGAATGGTGAAAATTTATGAGGAAACCACAAGGTATTCAAATTATGTGAAGTTATGGGTTTTCCTCGAATCTATGTTTTGCTCAATTAACCTGCTAAGGCTCGTTGCAATGATGAATTTCAATGTTTATGAACTTTAAGAATATATACGCATATGGGTGATTGGAGTTGGCATTTTTGAAACTAAAATGGAATTCATTATATGTATATGATGAAAAATCGGCAACGCCAAAGACCTGTGTGCTAATTTATGAAGTTTTCTTTAAAAGACAAATCAATGAGCAAGCACTAGTATGATTAAGCAAACCATAGCATGCGAGAATACAAAGATGTAATGATGTATGTTCAAGTAAGGCATGTATGAGTAAGTGATGAGTCTACCATGGGAAGTCGTAAGGATGTACATTATGAGCCGAGATTGCTCGGGAACAAGTTTAAGTATGGTATTGTTATGACAGGAGATAAGTTCAACCATTAAATATGTAAGGTCTATCCGCAAGGAAAACGATAAGCCTATCGAGAGATTAAATCTTACAAGCAATGTGAAGTTTTACCCGTCTCAACGGATTAAGGTATTGGTTAAAGCCAAGGTGGGAATCAAAGTGGCGCAACAGAAATTGATCGGTAAGGTCTTTGACGGTATACATGGAACCATAAGTATGATAGTAAGAACCTTCGAGAGGAATGGTAAGAAATGATTAGTGTAGTAACACGGTTTTGGTAAGAAGTGTTATGAGACGAGTAAGGAGTTCTCGAAACGTCAAGTGAAGTTTTGGGACTTATACAGTCCGTGATAGCTATGGTAAAAGTATAACGAGTGTGTCTTCACCAAGTAAGATAAGAAAGACTAGAGTCACTACAAATGTAGTAATCGGGTTGCCTTATTGGTGATGTCGAGCACGCGCAAGAACCGTTAGTTAGTTAAGAAAGAATATGAAAGAAATCTACTTTTGAAGTTTAAGAATTTTATCGCGAAAGGAGATACGATTCTTGAGTATGCATGATGAGATTCATACCCATATGTGCCATACTTGTTAAGTGATGACGATACTTGTTAGGAAAATGTTAAATCATGATTTTATAACTCTTAAGATAAGACAAGTATTAAGGGACTTGGAAATGAATTTATTTTTGAAATATGTTATTTTTATATTCCAAAACCAATGACACACGTCAGAAGCGAATAAGCTCACTTAAGACGTGCAAACTTCAGGACCAACTCGTCATTGATGAACTTGGGGCGAGAGGTAAACTTTTTCAAAAAAAAAAATATAGTAACTCGTCCTGTGGTTCTGCAGTACCATTATGGGATTGGTTTCGTAATGTTCTTTTAAAAGTCATGTATCTGTTTGTACCAAGAACGCGTATATCAATGTTTAGGAAATTTTTGAAGCAATATGTTGGAACAAGTGTAACACCCATACTAGACGTATCTAGAAAGTCTAGCATGTGTATTAGTTTAGTACTGGATACATTAAAAATTTACAACATAAAAACTTCGAATGAATATAGTATACAACAAATGCGTTCGTACAATAAGATTATAACTCAACTTTTCTAAAATATAATAAAGACATCCTTGAATATCCATATCCTGCTGCAGCTGGTACGAACGAACACTTGCTGAAACATCCATCCATATATCTGAAACAAATAAGGATTGGGATGAGACATAATGTCTCAGTGAGTTCCACCTAACCCTAGGCTATAGGCAACCACGGGGAAAACCTACGGTCACCACGTGTCTACAATACAACCTGCCGGTTGATCATACGTGTGTGGGGACTTGCTTTCTTAGACGGCGGTGCTTGCTAGGGCCGTCTTTATATTCTTAACTTGTTATAGGCATCTCTGCTATACGTGTCATGGCGGTAAAGGGGAAACTAAAACCGCATTGCCGAGAGTACACTCTAAGTATCAAGGCTCTCTTACTACTTTCACGACACGACATCTAAACCGGACGATTAGGGAAAACCTAAGGTCGTCACCGGTATATCTTTGTTTACTTGCTTCTACTCTCTCCCTATGTTGCATCTACAACATATCTTAACTTATCACATAGTGATCCTTGCTATCTTACTACTTCTTGACGACCTACGCCAAGTCTTTACTTGTTCTTGACAATCTACGTCAAGGCTCTATGACATAACATATAAATGTATAATAAATATGCAAAGTCAGCTTCTTTAATTATGTTAGCGTGTAACAAACAATTATCTTGAATTCATTTTATGGATTAGTCCCGAGTGGAGTAACCCCGGAAGTTAATCCCTTACTACCAGTGAAATGCTTAGCAAGAACGCACCGGACTCCCTTAGTGAACGTGCGGGTCCCTTACGGCTTACCCCATTCCCCTTGGAGAACCTTTTGTACCCAACCTTGGAAGGAATACAAAAGACACGACACCTTAACTTAGTGAAATGCGGCTCCCTTGCGGCTTAACCATTCCCCCTTGGGGAACCCCTTGAATCCAGCCTTGGAAGGATTACAAGAGACATAACACTCTTTCTATCTTATAAGTCTTAAGTCTTATGCATGAAAATTAACTTGAACATGCTAACTCTTTTACCTCGGATCCCTAGACGATCCCACTAGAGGTAACTATATGCTTGCTTAACTTACTTTGTGAATGGATATAAAATCGATTCACGTCTTGCCATACTCGTATGGCACTTGCTTCTAGGCAAAGATAATAATCTTTATTACCTCATATCTTATCAAGCATATCTCTAATGCATAGCGTTCTATTCTTTACTAACTATTCTAGTTCTCGATAACTATACCGAGGCTCTAGTTCTTCCCTTTCCTTAAGGATTATCTTGCTACCCGAATCAAACATCATACTCTCGCTTACCATGCCTTACCATACTTGTCAATTACTTGTTTCATTTATAAGAAAGTCTCCTTTTAAAACTTGAACAATTAGGATCTTGGTTTGAGGGGTTTATTTCTCTTAAAAAGACTGCACAAGGAAAACCGCTCGCGAAACGCCGAAACGACCTGAGGCGAGCAAAACAATGGGTTTCCCCACTGTGTAGCTCGCCTAGGCGAGTAAAATGGTGTGGGAGGCGAGCTCCTACTCGCCATGGCGAGTTGGGGGCGAGTAAACCCCCCTGTTCGGCCCTATAGCTCGCCGCGCGAGCCATTTGCTCGCCGTGGCGAGCTATGACAGTCCTGCAACCTCAAAATTGATATTTTTGACTTAAAAACCTCAAACCAAGCATCTCCAAGTGCTATGTGACCCTTAGGATCATTAGAAACTTATAAAAACAGTCATGGAACAAGTGTACACAAGTATAGCAAGCATGGTAAGAAAAGGGGCAACTAACTTATACTTTTAAAACCCTAAATTACATATTATCTTTGCAAGATAAATACACAATCCCAAAGGGTGGGAAACTAACTAAGGAACTCACATAATCAATTCTTGAAGCATCACCAAGCTCCTAGCTCAATATGCCAAAAACCCTAGCTCTTGGTCTCTTGCTTCCTTTGCCCAAACCACTCAAACTTGTTGTTCTTTCTTGCAACCTAAACATCTTGATCCATAACCATGAAAAACCATACTTGATTCATCTTTGACCTTACCAAGCATCAAACCCTAACTATTTATTCCAAAATAAATTCCAACTTCCATTCCAATCCATTGTTGTCTCTTGCTTGGTTTACCAACTCCATAAAGCATGCTCAAGAATTTTTAGCCATAGCTTCTTAACAAAACCCAAACACTAGATTTTGAATCTTTTCTTGAAAGGAGAAGTAGAGAAAGATCAAACAAAATCCAAGGCTTCTTAAGCTCAAAAGATCATGAGGGAACCTAAATTAGAAGCTTGCCATGAAAGGAAGAAGCTTTGGAAAGGATTGGTAGAGAAAAGAGAGGAAGAGGGCGTGTGAGATGAGAGGGAAGGAGAAGAAAATCTTTGCCACATCTAGAGAGAGAAAGAATGAGTGAAATGAGATATTTTTGGGGCCAATCCAAATAAATATCTCCTTTGGTGCGTAATTACCATAATACCCTTGCCTTAAACGTGTTTGGTGCAACACTGATACTTTATCCGTATTAAACTGACATAGCGTAATGAATATTCCCCATACTTATTTTCCTTAAATTTAAATCCTCTGGCACGATAGACTGGTAATATTCCGATACTGACAAGCGGGATATTACATTCTACCCCCCTTAAAAAAATTTCGTCCTCGAAATTTAGAAATCACCTACCAATCATCGCAACTGCGACCTACCTTCTCTAACTTTAATTACATAAGGTCTGATTATACTCACTTCACAGAGTTCGAAGCATGCTTTCCCCATCAAAATACTTAACTCATTCTCTTTCTTTATTCGCATAATGGATATGATCTTCTCAATCTTAATATCTTTCTCAAAATCAAAGAACTATCTCAGAACATTGTGTTTGAAACACACTTTTTGCTACTTGTGAACCGGTTGTATTAATTTCCATATCTCAAATACTTAGCATAATTACTCATGTAAGTAACTTCTCATTAACTAGAACACTCAGGATTTGCCTTTATACTGGGGTCCTACGGGAATCCAGGTTTGCCCTGCAGTGCTTTCTTACATCTGAAACATCTTATCATGCATACATCTTACTATGCATACATAATCTTTCTTACCGCATCTTGCGATTTATATCTCTTACTTATGTTACTTATCTTGATGATTATACAAATCTCTTAACTCTTTCAAACTCTTCAAAAACCTTTCTAACTTGACATGAAGAAGCGAAATCCATTACGTCGATCCACCTGACAACTTATTAACCAGTTATTGTGATTCACTTTCTCGTAAAACTTTCCACCAAGTCCATTTGCACTTGCATTGATTACTTTAGTACAAAACCGTGCATCCCGTATGATATTGGTATCGCACGAACATTGCCATCTCCTCTTTAAAACTTTATCTTCATAATACTTGCTTACTTCCGAATACCGCTTCTTGTTAGTTAATAACGATACCCATTCAAGCACTTCAATTTTAAAATTTCTAAACTTTGGTACATAGATTCTTGGAACGAATTTACTTGAATAAATAAAATCTCATTTTGAAACCAAATTTGTAATGGTACCTCAGAACCACATGACGAGTCTCTAAATTTTTATTAAAAAGGTTTTACAACTCGCCCCAAACTTGTCTATATCAAGTTGGTCCTGAAGTCCTTACGTCTTAAGTGAGCTTGCTCGCTCACGGCGCAACTCATCGGTTTCCTCAATGTTTAAAAACATGTTTTTAAAACAATTTCGTTCCCAAGTTCCTTGATACCAATCTTAACTTTAAGAAAGTTATACTCATAGCTTGACACTATTCTAACAAGTATCGTTATCATTTAACAAGTTTGATATAGGAGGGTATGTACTTCATCGTATAAATCTCATGAACCTTATTCCAATATTATAGCATATGCTCTTCTACGCTTTCGACATCATCGATTGGGCAATCCGACTATTTCATCTGTGGTAACTCTAGTCTTCTTTGTCTTGCTTAAGTGAAGATACATTTCTTATATTTTTAGCTTAATCACCACTGACCGTATAAGCATCAATACTTACGTGTTACATCGAGAATTCCTCGTTCATCTCATAGTACTTCTCACTAAATCCTTATTATTATCTCAAACATTTTTCGTGAAGATTCTTACTACCAAAGTACCATGGTCACCGTCCACAACTTTACCGATTAATTCCACGGCGCTACTCTGATTCCCACCGGTTGGCTTCAACCACTACTCTAGTCCATTGAAACGAGTGGACTTCACACTCCTTCTATCATTTCAGTAATATCTTCTTGAACTCTTCTCAAAACTTTCTATGTTGCAACCAACACTGCAACCTTGCTCTACCTCTTGCTCGGAAGATTGAATCTCAAGGTAGACTTTTCTCTTGACATATAAATGCCCCACTTACACACTTATTCTCGAGAAATCTCAACTCATAGAGTACATCTTTGTTACTACATAGTTACTACTTCCATGATTGACTCATCTTGCACTCGATCATCCCTTCCTTATGCGTCTAACCTTGTACCTTCGTATTCTCGCATGTCATGTTTTGCTCGATCATACCATTGCTTGCTAATTTTTCCTTTAAAGAAAACTTTGTAAATTAGCACATGGGTTATTGACGTTGATGGTTTTCCACTATACACATTTATAAAATATACTGAACCTATGCCCGAGTTGTTACTCTAAATCCACAGGATGAGTTGACAACACATACGTGCCATCATATCTTAGTCCTAGTGGGTTTAGTATACCCTACGCGAGTCGTAACAACCGGTACCTGCAAAATTTTCTTTTGAATTTTCAAAATTTCAACTTCAATCACCCATACGCATATATCTTTCTAAAATCATGTAACCTCCTTATGCAACAACATAACGAGTCTTAGCAAGTTAATCAAGCAAAACATAGATTCGAGGAATACGTCATCATTCCATAAAATCCAAGAACCTTGTAATGTCTCGTAACTTTGAACCACTTTAACTTCTTTCTTCAAGTCTTCACATCCGTGGCTTCCATTCTAAATACCGAACCTCTGAACTCTTAGTCTAAGCTCCTTCTCGACCCTTGACACAATAACTCTAAAGCCACCTTAACCGTATCGATTTTCGTTAATAGTTGCTCATGCCTTTTCCTTTGAAAATCTTAGGATGTGATATGCATTCATTACTTGATGTCTTAAAGGTTTTCATTGCCTTAAAGATTGTGAAGATAACTCTCCAATAATTACTGCAAATCCTAGAGACGAACTAACGGTTTACGGAAAACTGGGAATTTCGCCTCAGGTTTGCTATTGGCGAGTTTCTTCAGTTCAATTTCCTTATAAATATACTTTGCATGAAAATTCTTATTTCTCAAGTAGTCCAATGCATATCATTCATTCCTATCATCGTAAAATATTCCACAATATATATGCACGGCAACCATCAACCTATTTCAATACAGTTCTCGACTCGTCGGAAATCAATGCCTTAGTCCTGATGACATAAACTTTCGCTTAAACCCTTAACTTCTTCTACTATGAGTAACTTGCCTCGCTATATTGCGACTTAACGCACTTCCAGAACACTAGAACCTTGTCCACTCTGAGCTTACAAGTCCATAACCTCATTCACACAACGTTATCCCTGAGAGCCTACTAATTCCGCCAGCCTACACCAGCTTCTTTCTAACTTGTAGCCCTACGCTGACATTCTGGAACACAAATCCTTCCTATACAATAAATCTGTTCCAACAACAAATCTTACTGAAGCTTCAGATCACACTTAGACATTTCCAAACTCTTTACTCACGGGTATACGATGTATCTACAACATCTTACCCACCGCTGTCGGAACGTCCCTTATTAACATTACCTTACATTCCCGAAGAATTCACCTTTCTACTACTTAGTTCACCGGCCACCTGTTGGCACAATCAAACTTCTTACTAATACTCCTTCCGAGTTCTTATTTTCCAATGCATCTTCATCACATACTTCGTTCCTCCAGGGTCCTATTCAGCTCTCAGGCATCCATTCTAATCGTCGAATGCTAAATTGAGTTGATCAGGCTCAACTAACATCAACAACTAGAACATTTACCCGGAACCCAATGGTCCCACTACTTTTGTTGTAACTTAATGACCCAAGGCACGGTCTGAATCGACCTGCTCTGATACCAAATGTAACACCCATACTAGACGTATCTAGAAAGTCTAGCATGTGTATTAGTTTAGTACTGGATACATTAAAAATTTACAACATAAAAACTTCGAATGAATATAGTATACAACAAATGCGTTCGTACAATAAGATTATAACTCAACTTTTCTAAAATATAATAAAGACATCCTTGAATATCCATATCCTGCTGCAGCTGGTACGAACGAACACTTGCTGAAACATCCATCCGGATATCTGAAACAAATAAGGATTGGGATGAGACATAATGTCTCAGTGAGTTCCACCTAACCCTAGGCTATAGGCAACCACGGGGAAAACCTACGGTCACCACGTGTCTACAATACAACCTGCCGGTTGATTATATGTGTGTGGGGACTTGCTTTCTTAGACGGCGGTGCTTGCTAGGGCCGTTTTTATATTCTTAACTTGTTATAGGCATCTCTGCTATACTTGTCATGGCGGTAAAGGGGAAAATAAAACCGCATTGCCGAGAGTACACTCTAAGTATCAAGGCTCTCTTACTACTTTCACGACACGACATCTAAACCGGACGATTAGGGAAAACCTAAGGTCGTCACCGGTATATCTTTGTTTACTTGCTTCTACTCTCTCCCTATGTTGCATCTACAACATATCTTAACTTATCACATAGTGATCCTTGCTATCTTACTACTTCTTGACGACCTACGCCAAGTCTTTACTTGTTCTTGACAATCTACGTCAAGGCTCTATGACATAACATATAAATGTATAATAAATATGCAAAGTCAGCTTCTTTAATTATGTTAGCGTGTAACAAACAATTATCTTGAATTCATTTTATAGATTAGTCGCGAGTGGAGTAACCCCGGAAGTTAATCCCTTACTACCGGTGAAATGCTTAGCAAGAACGCACCGGACTCCCTTAGTGAACGTGCGGGTCCCTTACGGCTTACCCCATTCCCCTTGGAGAACCTTTTGTACCCAACCTTGGAAGGAATACAAAAGACACGACACCTTAACTTAGTGAAATGCGGCTCCCTTGCGGCTTAACCATTCCCCCTTGGGGAACCCCTTGAATCCAGCCTTGGAAGGATTACAAGAGACATAACACTCTTTCTTTCTTATAAGTCTTAAGTCTTATGCATGAAAATTAACTTGAACATGCTAACTCTTTTACCTCGGATCCCTAGACGATCCCACTAGAGGTAACTATATGCTTGCTTAACTTACTTTGTGAATGGATATAAAATCGATTCACCTCTTGCCATACTTGTATGGCACTTGCTTCTAGGCAAAGATAATAATCTTTATTACCTCGCATCTTATCAAGCATATCTCTAATGCATAGCATTCTATTCTTTACTAACTATTCTAGTTCTCGATAACTATACCGAGGCTCTAGTTCTTCCCTTTCCTTAAGGATTATCTTGCTACCCGAATCAAACATCATACTCTCGCTTACCATGCCTTACCATACTTGTCAATTACTTGTTTCATTTATAAGAAAGTCTCCTTTTAAAACTTGAACAATTAGGATCTTGGTTTGAGGGGTTTATTTCTCTTAAAAAGACTGCACAAGGAAAACCGCTCGCGAAACGCCGAAACGACCTGAGGCGAGCAAAACAATGGGTTTCCCCACTGTGTAGCTCGCCTAGGCGAGTAAAATGGTGTGGGAGGCGAGCTCCTACTCGCCATGGCGAGTTGGGGGCGAGTAAACCCCCCTGTTCGGCCCTATAGCTCGCCGCGCGAGCCATTTGCTCGCCGTGGCGAGCTATGACAGTCCTGCAACCTCAAAATTGATATTTTTGACTTAAAAACCTCAAACCAAGCATCTCCAAGTGCTATGTGACCCTTAGGATCATTAGAAACTTATAAAAACAGTCATGGAACAAGTGTACACAAGTATAGCAAGCATGGTAAGAAAAGGGGCAACTAACTTATACTTTTAAAACCCTAAATTACATATTATCTTTGCAAGATAAATACACAATCCCAAAGGGTGGGAAACTAACTAAGGAACTCACATAATCAATTCTTGAAGCATCACCAAGCTCCTAGCTCAATATGCCAAAAACCCTAGCTCTTGGTCTCTTGCTTCCTTTGCCCAAACCACTCAAACTTGTTGTTCTTTCTTGCAACCTAAACATCTTGATCCATAACCATGAAAAACCATACTTGATTCATCTTTGACCTTACCAAGCATCAAACCCTAACTATTTATTCCAAAATAAATTCCAACTTCCATTCCAATCCATTGTTGTCTCTTGCTTGGTTTACCAACTCCATAAAGCATGCTCAAGAATTTTTAGCCATAGCTTCTTAACAAAACCCAAACACTAGATTTTGAATCTTTTCTTGAAAGGAGAAGTAGAGAAAGATCAAACAAAATCCAAGGCTTCTTAAGCTCAAAAGATCATGAGGGAACCTAAATTAGAAGCTTGCCATGAAAGGAAGAAGCTTTGGAAAGGATTGGTAGAGAAAAGAGAGGAAGAGGGCGTGTGAGATGAGAGGGAAGGAGAAGAAAATCTTTGCCACATCTAGAGAGAGAAAGAATGAGTGAAATGAGATATTTTTGGGGCCAATCCAAATAAATATCTCCTTTGGTGCGTAATTACCATAATACCCTTGCCTTAAACGTGTTTGGTGCAACACTGATACTTTATCCGTATTAAACTGACATAGCGTAATGAATATTCCCCATACTTATTTTCCTTAAATTTAAATCCTCTGGCACGATAGACTGGTAATATTCCGATACTGACAAGCGGGATATTACATTCTACCCCCCTTAAAAAAATTTCGTCCTCGAAATTTAGAAATCACCTACCAATCATCGCAACTGCGACCTACCTTCTCTAACTTTAATTACATAAGGTCTGATTATACTTACTTCACAGAGTTCGAAGCATGCTTTCCCCATCAAAATACTTAACTCATTCTCTTTCTTTATTCGCATAATGGATATGATCTTCTCAATCTTAATATCTTTCTCAAAATCAAAGAACTATCTCAGAACATTGTGTTTGAAACACACTTTTTGCTACTTGTGAACCGGTTGTATTAATTTCCATATCTCAAATACTTAGCATAATTACTCATGTAAGTAACTTCTCATTAACTAGAACACTCAGGATTTGCCTTTATACTGGGGTCCTACGGGAATCCAGGTTTGCCCTGCAGTGCTTTCTTACATCTGAAACATCTTATCATGCATACATCTTACTATGCATACATAATCTTTCTTACCGCATCTTGCGATTTATATCTCTTACTTATGTTACTTATCTTGATGATTATACAAATCTCTTAACTCTTTCAAACTCTTCAAAAACCTTTCTAACTTGACATGAAGAAGCGAAATCCATTACGTCGATCCACCTGACAACTTATTAACCAGTTATTGTGATTCACTTTCTCGTAAAACTTTCCACCAAGTCCATTTGCACTTGCATTGATTACTTTAGTACAAAACCGTGCATCCCGTATGATATTGGTATCGCACGAACATTGCCATCTCCTCTTTAAAACTTTATCTTCATAATACTTGCTTACTTCCGAATACCGCTTCTTGTTAGTTAATAACGATACCCATTCAAGCACTTCAATTTTAAAATTTCTAAACTTTGGTACATAGATTCTTGGAACGAATTTACTTGAATAAATAAAATCTCATTTTGAAACCAAATTTGTAATGGTACCTCAGAACCACATGACGAGTCTCTAAATTTTTATTAAAAAGGTTTTACAACTCGCCCCAAACTTGTCTATATCAAGTTGGTCCTGAAGTCCTTACGTCTTAAGTGAGCTTGCTCGCTCACGGCGCAACTCATCGGTTTCCTCAATGTTTAAAAACATGTTTTTAAAACAATTTCGTTCCCAAGTTCCTTGATACCAATCTTAACTTTAAGAAAGTTATACTCATAGCTTGACACTATTCTAACAAGTATCGTTATCATTTAACAAGTTTGATATAGGAGGGTATGTACTTCATCGTATAAATCTCATGAACCTTATTCCAATATTATAGCATATGCTCTTCTACGCTTTCGACATCATCGATTGGGCAATCCGACTATTTCATCTGTGGTAACTCTAGTCTTCTTTGTCTTGCTTAAGTGAAGATACATTTCTTATATTTTTAGCTTAATCACCACTGACCGTATAAGCATCAATACTTACGTGTTACATCGAGAATTCCTCGTTCATCTCATAGTACTTCTCACTAAATCCTTATTATTATCTCAAACATTTTTCGTGAAGATTCTTACTACCAAAGTACCATGGTCACCGTCCACAACTTTACCGATTAATTCCACGGCGCTACTCTGATTCCCACCGGTTGGCTTCAACCACTACTCTAGTCCATTGAAACGAGTGGACTTCACACTCCTTCTATCATTTCAGTAATATCTTCTTGAACTCTTCTCAAAACTTTCTATGTTGCAACCAACACTGCAACCTTGCTCTACCTCTTGCTCGGAAGATTGAATCTCAAGGTAGACTTTTCTCTTGACATATAAATGCCCCACTTACACACTTATTCTCGAGAAATCTCAACTCATAGAGTACATCTTTGTTACTACATAGTTACTACTTCCATGATTGACTCATCTTGCACTCGATCATCCCTTCCTTATGCGTCTAACCTTGTACCTTCGTATTCTCGCATGTCATGTTTTGCTCGATCATACCATTGCTTGCTAATTTTTCCTTTAAAGAAAACTTTGTAAATTAGCACATGGGTTATTGACGTTGATGGTTTTCCACTATACACATTTATAAAATATACTGAACCTATGCCCGAGTTGTTACTCTAAATCCACAGGATGAGTTGACAACACATACGTGCCATCATATCTTAGTCCTAGTGGGTTTAGTATACCCTACGCGAGTCGTAACAACCGGTACCTGCAAAATTTTCTTTTGAATTTTCAAAATTTCAACTTCAATCACCCATACGCATATATCTTTCTAAAATCATGTAACCTCCTTATGCAACAACATAACGAGTCTTAGCAAGTTAATCAAGCAAAACATAGATTCGAGGAATACGTCATCATTCCATAAAATCCAAGAACCTTGTAATGTCTCGTAACTTTGAACCACTTTAACTTCTTTCTTCAAGTCTTCACATCCGTGGCTTCCATTCTAAATACCGAACCTCTGAACTCTTAGTCTAAGCTCCTTCTCGACCCTTGACACAATAACTCTAAAGCCACCTTAACCGTATCGATTTTCGTTAATAGTTGCTCATGCCTTTTCCTTTGAAAATCTTAGGATGTGATATGCATTCATTACTTGATGTCTTAAAGGTTTTCATTGCCTTAAAGATTGTGAAGATAACTCTCCAATAATTACTGCAAATCCTAGAGACGAACTAACGGTTTACGGAAAACTGGGAATTTCGCCTCAGGTTTGCTATTGGCGAGTTTCTTCAGTTCAATTTCCTTATAAATATACTTTGCATGAAAATTCTTATTTCTCAAGTAGTCCAATGCATATCATTCATTCCTATCATCGTAAAATATTCCACAATATATATGCACGGCAACCATCAACCTATTTCAATACAGTTCTCGACTCGTCGGAAATCAATGCCTTAGTCCTGATGACATAAACTTTCGCTTAAACCCTTAACTTCTTCTACTATGAGTAACTTGCCTCGCTATATTGCGACTTAACGCACTTCCAGAACACTAGAACCTTGTCCACTCTGAGCTTACAAGTCCATAACCTCATTCACACAACGTTATCCCTGAGAGCCTACTAATTCCGCCAGCCTACACCAGCTTCTTTCTAACTTGTAGCCCTACGCTGACATTCTGGAACACAAATCCTTCCTATACAATAAATCTGTTCCAACAACAAATCTTACTGAAGCTTCAGATCACACTTAGACATTTCCAAACTCTTTACTCACGGGTATACGATGTATCTACAACATCTTACCCACCGCTGTCGGAACGTCCCTTATTAACATTACCTTACATTCCCGAAGAATTCACCTTTCTACTACTTAGTTCACCGGCCACCTGTTGGCACAATCAAACTTCTTACTAATACTCCTTCCGAGTTCTTATTTTCCAATGCATCTTCATCACATACTTCGTTCCTCCAGGGTCCTATTCAGCTCTCAGGCATCCATTCTAATCGTCGAATGCTAAATTGAGTTGATCAGGCTCAACTAACATCAACAACTAGAACATTTACCCGGAACCCAATGGTCCCACTACTTTTGTTGTAACTTAATGACCCAAGGCACGGTCTGAATCGACCTGCTCTGATACCAAATGTAACACCCATACTAGACGTATCTAGAAAGTCTAGCATGTGTATTAGTTTAGTACTGGATACATTAAAAATTTACAACATAAAAACTTCGAATGAATATAGTATACAACAAATGCGTTCGTACAATAAGATTATAACTCAACTTTTCTAAAATATAATAAAGACATCCTTGAATATCCATATCCTGCTGCAGCTGGTACGAACGAACACTTGCTGAAACATCCATCCGGATATCTGAAACAAATAAGGATTGGGATGAGACATAATGTCTCAGTGAGTTCCACCTAACCCTAGGCTATAGGCAACCACGGGGAAAACCTACGGTCACCACGTGTCTACAATACAACCTGCCGGTTGATTATATGTGTGTGGGGACTTGCTTTCTTAGACGGCGGTGCTTGCTAGGGAAAACCGGACGATTAGGGAAAACCTAAGGTCGTCACCGGTATATCTTTGTTTACTTGCTTCTACTCTCTCCCTATGTTGCATCTACAACATATCTTAACTTATCACATAGTGATCCTTGCTATCTTACTACTTCTTGACGACCTACGCCAAGTCTTTACTTGTTCTTGACAATCTACGTCAAGGCTCTATGACATAACATATAAATGTATAATAAATATGCAAAGTCAGCTTCTTTAATTATGTTAGCGTGTAACAAACAATTATCTTGAATTCATTTTATAGATTAGTCGCGAGTGGAGTAACCCCGGAAGTTAATCCCTTACTACCGGTGAAATGCTTAGCAAGAACGCACCGGACTCCCTTAGTGAACGTGCGGGTCCCTTACGGCTTACCCCATTCCCCTTGGAGAACCTTTTGTACCCAACCTTGGAAGGAATACAAAAGACACGACACCTTAACTTAGTGAAATGCGGCTCCCTTGCGGCTTAACCATTCCCCCTTGGGGAACCCCTTGAATCCAGCCTTGGAAGGATTACAAGAGACATAACACTCTTTCTTTCTTATAAGTCTTAAGTCTTATGCATGAAAATTAACTTGAACATGCTAACTCTTTTACCTCGGATCCCTAGACGATCCCACTAGAGGTAACTATATGCTTGCTTAACTTACTTTGTGAATGGATATAAAATCGATTCACCTCTTGCCATACTTGTATGGCACTTGCTTCTAGGCAAAGATAATAATCTTTATTACCTCGCATCTTATCAAGCATATCTCTAATGCATAGCATTCTATTCTTTACTAACTATTCTAGTTCTCGATAACTATACCGAGGCTCTAGTTCTTCCCTTTCCTTAAGGATTATCTTGCTACCCGAATCAAACATCATACTCTCGCTTACCATGCCTTACCATACTTGTCAATTACTTGTTTCATTTATAAGAAAGTCTCCTTTTAAAACTTGAACAATTAGGATCTTGGTTTGAGGGGTTTATTTCTCTTAAAAAGACTGCACAAGGAAAACCGCTCGCGAAACGCCGAAACGACCTGAGGCGAGCAAAACAATGGGTTTCCCCACTGTGTAGCTCGCCTAGGCGAGTAAAATGGTGTGGGAGGCGAGCTCCTACTCGCCATGGCGAGTTGGGGGCGAGTAAACCCCCCTGTTCGGCCCTATAGCTCGCCGCGCGAGCCATTTGCTCGCCGTGGCGAGCTATGACAGTCCTGCAACCTCAAAATTGATATTTTTGACTTAAAAACCTCAAACCAAGCATCTCCAAGTGCTATGTGACCCTTAGGATCATTAGAAACTTATAAAAACAGTCATGGAACAAGTGTACACAAGTATAGCAAGCATGGTAAGAAAAGGGGCAACTAACTTATACTTTTAAAACCCTAAATTACATATTATCTTTGCAAGATAAATACACAATCCCAAAGGGTGGGAAACTAACTAAGGAACTCACATAATCAATTCTTGAAGCATCACCAAGCTCCTAGCTCAATATGCCAAAAACCCTAGCTCTTGGTCTCTTGCTTCCTTTGCCCAAACCACTCAAACTTGTTGTTCTTTCTTGCAACCTAAACATCTTGATCCATAACCATGAAAAACCATACTTGATTCATCTTTGACCTTACCAAGCATCAAACCCTAACTATTTATTCCAAAATAAATTCCAACTTCCATTCCAATCCATTGTTGTCTCTTGCTTGGTTTACCAACTCCATAAAGCATGCTCAAGAATTTTTAGCCATAGCTTCTTAACAAAACCCAAACACTAGATTTTGAATCTTTTCTTGAAAGGAGAAGTAGAGAAAGATCAAACAAAATCCAAGGCTTCTTAAGCTCAAAAGATCATGAGGGAACCTAAATTAGAAGCTTGCCATGAAAGGAAGAAGCTTTGGAAAGGATTGGTAGAGAAAAGAGAGGAAGAGGGCGTGTGAGATGAGAGGGAAGGAGAAGAAAATCTTTGCCACATCTAGAGAGAGAAAGAATGAGTGAAATGAGATATTTTTGGGGCCAATCCAAATAAATATCTCCTTTGGTGCGTAATTACCATAATACCCTTGCCTTAAACGTGTTTGGTGCAACACTGATACTTTATCCGTATTAAACTGACATAGCGTAATGAATATTCCCCATACTTATTTTCCTTAAATTTAAATCCTCTGGCACGATAGACTGGTAATATTCCGATACTGACAAGCGGGATATTACATTCTACCCCCCTTAAAAAAATTTCGTCCTCGAAATTTAGAAATCACCTACCAATCATCGCAACTGCGACCTACCTTCTCTAACTTTAATTACATAAGGTCTGATTATACTTACTTCACAGAGTTCGAAGCATGCTTTCCCCATCAAAATACTTAACTCATTCTCTTTCTTTATTCGCATAATGGATATGATCTTCTCAATCTTAATATCTTTCTCAAAATCAAAGAACTATCTCAGAACATTGTGTTTGAAACACACTTTTTGCTACTTGTGAACCGGTTGTATTAATTTCCATATCTCAAATACTTAGCATAATTACTCATGTAAGTAACTTCTCATTAACTAGAACACTCAGGATTTGCCTTTATACTGGGGTCCTACGGGAATCCAGGTTTGCCCTGCAGTGCTTTCTTACATCTGAAACATCTTATCATGCATACATCTTACTATGCATACATAATCTTTCTTACCGCATCTTGCGATTTATATCTCTTACTTATGTTACTTATCTTGATGATTATACAAATCTCTTAACTCTTTCAAACTCTTCAAAAACCTTTCTAACTTGACATGAAGAAGCGAAATCCATTACGTCGATCCACCTGACAACTTATTAACCAGTTATTGTGATTCACTTTCTCGTAAAACTTTCCACCAAGTCCATTTGCACTTGCATTGATTACTTTAGTACAAAACCGTGCATCCCGTATGATATTGGTATCGCACGAACATTGCCATCTCCTCTTTAAAACTTTATCTTCATAATACTTGCTTACTTCCGAATACCGCTTCTTGTTAGTTAATAACGATACCCATTCAAGCACTTCAATTTTAAAATTTCTAAACTTTGGTACATAGATTCTTGGAACGAATTTACTTGAATAAATAAAATCTCATTTTGAAACCAAATTTGTAATGGTACCTCAGAACCACATGACGAGTCTCTAAATTTTTATTAAAAAGGTTTTACAACTCGCCCCAAACTTGTCTATATCAAGTTGGTCCTGAAGTCCTTACGTCTTAAGTGAGCTTGCTCGCTCACGGCGCAACTCATCGGTTTCCTCAATGTTTAAAAACATGTTTTTAAAACAATTTCGTTCCCAAGTTCCTTGATACCAATCTTAACTTTAAGAAAGTTATACTCATAGCTTGACACTATTCTAACAAGTATCGTTATCATTTAACAAGTTTGATATAGGAGGGTATGTACTTCATCGTATAAATCTCATGAACCTTATTCCAATATTATAGCATATGCTCTTCTACGCTTTCGACATCATCGATTGGGCAATCCGACTATTTCATCTGTGGTAACTCTAGTCTTCTTTGTCTTGCTTAAGTGAAGATACATTTCTTATACTTTTAGCTTAATCACCACTGACCGTATAAGCATCAATACTTACGTGTTACATCGAGAATTCCTCGTTCATCTCATAGTACTTCTCACTAAATCCTTATTATTATCTCAAACATTTTTCGTGAAGATTCTTACTACCAAAGTACCATGGTCACCGTCCACAACTTTACCGATTAATTCCACGGCGCTACTCTGATTCCCACCGGTTGGCTTCAACCACTACTCTAGTCCATTGAAACGAGTGGACTTCACACTCCTTCTATCATTTCAGTAATATCTTCTTGAACTCTTCTCAAAACTTTCTATGTTGCATCCAACACTGTGTAACACCCTATTTCTATTAAGCGGTAAAACGCGCGAATACATCAGAATTATTCTAGAAATAGATGCTACGTCTCCGAATAAACCACAATTCATACATGCATAAAGATCATGTTACACAACATAGCAGCGGAACAACATATAATTCATAAACATCTCTGGATCTCCAAACTAAATACAAATGTATCTCCAAATCTCAAATAACAGAATATCTCAACAACTCCGAAATACCAAGTCAAATAAACATCATGCAAAGACTATCCTAGATCAGAGCCCTAATCTAGACACTTGCATGAAAAAGAGGAACTCCACTCCTCGGCATCAACAAGCAACAACTAAGCATCCTGCACGCCGTCTACCCATCCATACAGAGAGGTAGGCGGTCCACCACAGACCACTGAGGGTTAGCATTACATCATCATAATCCACGAAAAACATTTATCATGAACATTGGAAATGAAAGAATATATATTCAAGAATACAGAATAACAAATCATACATGTATTCACAAGTATTCATTATTCTCATACCATTCAAACCATTCCATACAATCATTCCAAGTTCATATCAACAAGTGTATCATACACGTATCACATATACATAACCCTCCCTCCTAGAACACTAGCATCACATGATCATTATTATCAAATTAATTATCATCAAATAGATTCACCAAGTGTATAAGCACAAACAAATAAGACATGCAATTAGAGCATAATTCAATTATTCACAACCATCAACAAAATCCACCAATGTACATATACACCAATCCACACAATCACAACATTCACCAAATTTCACCAATGTACAAATTCACCAAGTCACATATTCAATTATGACACGACTCATCAATTAATCAAATGCATATGATGCTCTAGACTCTTCTCTAGATGCATGTGGTACCAAACTCCTCCAAGGTCGTCACCTTATGATGCAACAAAAACATCATTATCAACGGCTATAATCAACGGCAATATGGATACAAGTACCCGGTCAACGGCAATATGGATATAACATCCGACACGACATATGATGCATGAACATATGACTCAATCCACTATGCATATGTTCACCACAAATCAACGGCTATATTCAACGGCTATAAACAACGGCAATAATCAACGGCAATAATCAACGAAAATAATCAACGGCAATAATCAACGGCAATATCAACATTTAGCTTTATCATAAAGTTCAACAACTCCATTCAATACAACATATGATAACAAACATCATATTCATCACTCAACAACCATTCATACATCATCTCATAATCATATCAATCTAATCATAGAGGGTTCATAAGCAATTGGCCCTCAATGATTATTTTCAATCAAGTTCGTCTCAAAAATCACAATATTGAAAATAATTGAGCACCTAAGCCAAAACCAAGTAAACGAGTTCAATTGCCTATGCCATGTATCCTCTCAAGTCACACATATGTGCAGTAGAGATTACATAAGCATTTCATCGGCCAAATACGATGAATTCATAAAAATCACAAAGTTCGTCTCACCGAAACACTTTTCAAGAAATTTTCCATTTTCTAAGTAAAACAAGTTAAATCCCTCACATCATAGTTTAAATACTACTAAACACCTTAATTGAACTCATAAAATATAAGTTTGAAAGTTTGGAAACAATCCATAAGGTTTGGGTAGACTTAGAAATAGTTATGCGGATTTTTCGTAAAATTTCAACAAGACCACCTTGGAGTATTTGCCTCATAACTCAAAAACCAAGAATCATTTTCAAGTCAAACCAAAGCCATTGGAAATCTAACAAAATTATCTACAACTTTCATGTTTACACCGAAAACCAATTCTGAACCGTCATCATATTCCTAAATAAATCAGATAATCCCAGAAAGACTCTTCGCATGGGCGCCCTCTGGAAAAAGGCTGGGCGCCCTCCTGAAGGATTCCTGAGCCCTGGCGCGCCCCCTAAAGGGCGTCGCCTCATTAAACTTCTAGAAGCCTCTAGAAGACGCCTAAAAAGCCCAAAATACACAAATACCCCTGTTGCTTGGGAACCAAGCAACCGAAACCCAAGCCCATAACAGGCTATAAATACCACTCTTGAGAGCATTCTCAAGGCATCTAATCATCAGTCTAAACCCTAGAATCCTAGTATTCCTTACCGTACTTTTCTGCAAGTACAGTTGGCGCCGTCTGTGGGAAGAGGTAAAACTAACCTTGACCACGTTTTTAATCGCAAATCGTGATTTGGAAACCCTAAACCTAAAATTCTTGATCACATCTCTCATCGTGATTTGAATCCAATTTTCTCATCGCCATGGCTACACCCTGTAAGGCTAGACCCTCATCATCACGACGTTGCCTCACGGCCGTATCAAGATCTTCAGCGGTCATCACTCATGCGATCATCACTATGAACAAACCAAGATAAGTGGATCGTATTTATCTTAAAGACCATAACGCTCTTAAATTCTTGACTTGTAGTATGTTATATGAAATCGATTAACTAAAAGGTAAATAAATAATTGGTTCCTATATCATACTCTCTTTAGGGACAGTAGAATTGTTTTTCTTAAAATTAGTGAGTATTGATGAGCTTTTCAATCGCGAGTTTTCTTAAATCGGTGGAATTGTTTTTCATAATTAACCGCAAGGTGTGATTAGTCTGTTCCATTCTAAACGGATGACCTCTATGTGTTAAACTTTGCGTACATACAAACACATGATGGATTAACAGGTGTGAGTATTGCCGTTTGAAAAATCTAAATTGTAATATTTTAAGTGAAAGAATCAGTTTGTGTTAAAATGCATAATTTTAGTGGATATCATGAAAATCTGGTATGTAAGTGTTCTCATCAATTTTAATCCAATCCATAGGCGCTTTAGATTCCAATTGACTATCTCCTATACCTTATAAGTAAGTGTTTTTGGTTCTTTTGAATTTAAATCCTAATGTGCTTGTTTTTGGTTCTTTTTAATCTCACAATGTGTTAGTTGTGTAATTTCGACTTCTTTATCAATCCTGGTCGTGGTTTCTTTTATTCGGATAAATCCACGTTCGCCCATCACTCTTTCATTAGTCATGTGCTTCCTTTATTCCATTATTTAATAGAATTTTGATATTTTGTGTTTTGAAAATTGCATTATCGAAATTCAGATGAGAACTTATATGTCCTTTTGATCGCCCATGAGGTTCTTATGCTCTTTTTAGCTTTTGATTACGTCGGTTTATATCTTATCGGATTGTTTTAAACCACATATTTTCCTTGAAGTGTTTCATTGTTCCAGATAGTCAATCTAATCAGCGAAACAAAAACCGAGAAAGATGACGTTAATTATACAGAACAAGGTCGGACGAGGACTTCAACGAAAGCGGCGAGAGGTTTGATAAGCAGTTGACTTGGCGAGGAATACTCACCCCATCCATATCAGATAAGAATATTATTTCTCAACACATTTACACTTTTGATTTGGAATAAATTTTTGCTCAACATATTTTGAGACGATCTGTTTACGCTTTCTGATTTGAAGAGAATTTATTGCCGAATATATTTTTGCTCAACATAATGATTTTTGATAGATCTTTTACAATCATGAAGTAGCTTTTCAATCTTTGCTAACTAAGTACTTCTCAATCTTTGTTGGCATGAAGTAGCTTGACAATATAGTGTACTACAGCAAGTAGGCCCGTGATTGAAGATTTAAAAAATAATTAGGAAATTGTGCGTCATGTTTGACAGCATTTGAATCTGGCGAGAAGTGTTCAGCAAAACAAAGACTGAGAATAACAAGGTAAAGAACAACCAAAGGAAAGAGGAAAAGAGCGCCATATTGAAATGATATATCCATAGCAACCGACAAGCTCGACTCTTCAGCACCATCGTCGCTGCTACGATCATGCAAAGAAGAATCCATTAATGTTTCCTTCGGTACCAACAACGCCGATGAAGAACGGTTTTATTTTAAATATCCCTCTCATTTTGATATACTTTGGCGTGCTTTGTTTCAATTTTTATTGGTGACATATAACTTTGGCAAACTCTGTGAATCTTTTTTCTGTGATCTCCTTCAATATCATTTGATAGTCACTTGTTGAAAGACATGCATGACCTTGTTTCCTTCATAGTTCCATTCGAAATCGGATGACCTTAGAACATGTAGACAATCAGTTTTACCAATTTAAGTTTGCAAGACAATGGCAAAGTTACGACCACGACAACAACAACAGGCAACGATCAATCTAATAAGAAGTAGGCGAGTTAGTAATTTGAGAAGAAGTACGCGAGCTAGTCCTAATTTGATAGGAAAATAAATAGAATAATAAACTATGATTATATTATATTATAAAACAAGTTCTCATTAGGAAAATTGTTTAAACTACTTTAGGTACCCCGTGGCAGAAAGTGAAGTGTAGTATTGTTAAAAGGTCGCATAAAGGGATTCTGTCAAGGAAAGCCTTGGTATTTAAGTGGTCCAGGTGACCCACCTCTCTTTCCTGGGAACCCCTTCTATGCACCATTTACTTTGCAAACTGAACTAACTGCTTAGTAGACACATAGATAATGGAGTAATAAAGCCAGATTAGACAAAAGCGACCCACATAAAAGAATAAAGTTGAGTAGAAAACTTAGTTCCAACTTCATAGAAGGAAATATATACATAGAGAGTAATGGAGTGAGCTAGTTAGTTCGGGTTTAATAGGAGAATGATTAATGGGCGAGATAGTCCCGAGTTAGTAAAATTGAATAAGATATTTATTCCCAATTTAAATAGACGGATAAAGAATAGAAGAAGAAAGAGTAGAAAATATAGGCAAACTAAATAGGAGGTAGACGGAGATCAAATAGTTCCCTTTGAATATGATTAAAACTCTTTTATTTATTTATTTATTTATTTATTTACTTTGGAAGTTCGGAGATAACATTATATTTCAGATGAATAAAGTTTGGAAGGAAGACAAGCCCGCCAAAGGCGAGGTTAAACAAAACAAGAAGAGCTCGCCAAACAAGGCGCCATGATTAAAAATGCAAGGAAGCAATCGTCCCACCATTAAGAACATAAAGATGAAACACGAAGTTATTCTAACCTTTCTCAACCTTTGAGATTTGTTTTGCAGGTTTTTAACGAGGCGCCCTTTCCTTTTTTCATATATATGATTCTCTCCGCATTTTTTCTATCATGCAAATAGAAGTCGCCCACTAAAAGTACGAAGATAAAGGATCCACAGCGCCAGCCTTGACAAAAAAAAAAAAAAGTCTTCCCTCAGAGCGGGAAGCAAAAGTCTTCCTTCAGAGTAGGAAGCGCCTTCCATCAGAGTTGGAAGTGTAAAACAAAAAAGACTTCCCTCAGAGTGGGAAGAAAAAGTCTTCCTTCAGAGTAGGAAGCGCCTTCCATCAGAGTTGGAAGTGTAAAATAAAAAGTCCTCCTTCAGAGTAGGAGGCGCCTTCCATCAGAGTTGGAGGTGTAAAATAAAAGTCTTCCCTCAGAGTGGGAAGCAAAAGTCCTCCTTCAGAGTAGGAGGCGCCTTCCATCAGAGTTGGAAGTGTAAAACAAAAAAGACTTCCCTCAGAGTGGGAAGCAAAAGTCTTCCTTCAGAGTAGGAAGCGCCTTCCATCAGAGTTGGAAGTGTAAAATAAAAAGTCCTCCTTCAGAGTAGGAGGCGCCTTCCATCAGAGTTGGAGGTGTAAAATAAAAGTCTTCCCTCAGAGTGGGAAGCAAAAGTCGTCCTTCAGAGTAGGAGGCGCCTTCCATCAGAGTTGGAAGTGTAAAAGAAAAAAGACTTCCCTCAGAGTGGGAAGCAAAAGTCTTCCTTCAGAGTAGGAAGCGCCTTCCATCAGAGTTGGAAGTGTAAAATAAAAAGTCCTCCTTCAGAGTAGGAGGCGCCTTCCATCAGAGTTGGAGGTGTAAAATAAAAGTCTTCCCTCAGAGTGGGAAGCAAAAGTCCTCCTTCAGAGTAGGAGGCGCCTTCCATCAGAGTTGGAAGTGTAAAACAAAAAAGACTTCCCTCAGAGTGGGAAGCAAAAGTCTTCCTTCAGAGTAGGAAGCGCCTTCCATCAGAGTTGGAAGTGTAAAATAAAAAGTCCTCCTTCAGAGTAGGAGGCGCCTTCCATCAGATTTGGAAGTGTAAAATAAAAAGTCTTCCCTCAGAGTGGGAAGCGAAAGTCCTCCTTCAGAGTAGGAGGCGCCTTCCATCAGAGTTAGAAGCATAAAATAAAAGTCTTCCCTCAGAGTGGGAAGCAAAAGTCCTCCTTCAGAGTAGGAGGCGCCTTCCATCAGAGTTGGAAGTAGAGACGAAAGAATAAACGCCAGGCGTCTCGACGTGATCGCCGAAATGCTTATGTCAACATTTTAGGACGACGAAAGGTACCAGATGAGTGATAAAGATTTACATCTAAAAAGAGACGTAGTCGCTGAAACTCTCACTTTTAAAGAAACGACTCACGCAGATTCATTAACATGTAGAATGAAATCGAAAGCAACGTAGAAAATCATAAAATTATTTAAACATTTGCAGAATATCAAGCCATAGAAAGAAAGAGATACCGCAACACACAGAACATACACCCTCGGGTTCCGTCAAAGCATCCCATGACAGACTCAGTACAACGCTCCAAGTTCAGGACGTATATCTACCCTCGGGGTCTCCATGACATTCGTAAACCGCCCTAGAAAAATCCTTCGAAATAACCTGGCTGCATAGCAGGATTTCATGAAACCATCATCACTTCGCCTTGTCCCAAGACTTGTGCTTGGGGGGCTGTGAACCGTCATCATATTCCTAAATAAATAAGATAATCCCAGAAAGACTCTTCGCATGTCATCATCACTTCGCCTTGTCCCAAGACTTGTGCTTGGGGGGCTGTGGACCGTCATCGTATTCCTAAAGGCGTAGAAGCCCTCCAAAAAAGGCTCTAAGCCCTCCAGAAAGGCCTGGGCGCCCTCCGAAAAGGCCTGGGCGCCCTCCAGAAGGATTCCTGAGCCCTGGCGCGCCCCCTAAAGGGCGCCGCCTCATTAAACTTCTAGAAGCCTCTAGAAGACGCCTAAAAAGCCCAAAATACACAAATACCCATGTTGCTTGGGAACCAAGCAACCGAAACCCAAGCCCATAACAGGCTATAAATACCACTCTTGAGAGCATTCTCAAGGCATCTAATCATCAGTCTAAACCCTAGAATCCTAGTATTCCTTACCGTACTTTTCTGCAAGTACAAATTCAAAACAGAAACGAGGGAAAAAGACGCAAGAATGCGAAACAGGGGATGCTGCCACTGTGCAGCTCGCCGTGGCGAGTAAATCTACTCGCGAGGCGAGTAAGCTCACCGAAAGCACCTCCTGCTCGCCTCCAACTCGCCTCCCACTCGCTGTGGCGTGTTGGGACAGTCCTGTTACGAGAAAAACTCACTTTTTCACCCCAAAACCCCAATTTTGACTTCCCAAAGCTCAAATTTGATCCCAAAGTTTGTTTAAACATTTCTACACATGAAAAGACACCCAATTCCATATAAAATTTGCCCCAAAACATTCTCCTAACAAAAATCACCATTTGACCCATTTTCATCAAACTTCAAACAAAACAACACAAAGTCATATCAAACTCTCCAATTATGATTACCCAATGTTTTAATCATCAACAACAACATCTATCAACAACAACAGCAGCTAAACATCATGAATTCACCAACAATTCATCACAACAACATCTCATATCACCATTTTTGGGCAAAAATGCAAAGTATACATATAACCACAACTTAAGCATGTAATTTCATCATCAACAACTCAATTAACATTTAATTTACATACCCAAACATTGCATCAAAACATGAACACGAATTTACAATCAATTAGGTTCAATTCATCAATTTCATAAAATGGGTAAAAAGAAAAAGAGATGAATTATGGTTGAAACCTAACCCTCTTACCTCTAGCACCAAGATTCTCTAACCCAAGCTTCAATTTAGCTCCTAGATGATGAATCCCTCTTGCCTCTAACCCTTGCACTTGTTCTTCTCTCTAGCCTCTATCTCTTATCTTCTCAAATGAAAAATGAAATGAAAATGTTGTAACCTTATCTCTTCTCACTAACATTAGTTTATAAAGGCTCACTTAATGGGCTTATCTCACAAACTTTAATGGGCCTAACCCATTTCTAATTCAACCTTAAAAATGTTACTACTCACCTACCGGTAAAATATAACACTAACAGTCACTTAACGGTAATTAAAATAATTACTACACCCTCTCTAGTAACTTGGTAAAATAATAACTTCCACTAAACACTAAAAAAATAACTTTCTGCAAAATTACAAAATTGCCACTGCCCTCAAAATGACCAAAATGCCCCTAAGTCCAAAATGACTAAAATACCCTTCTAACACCGAATTCTACGATTCCCAACCAAAAATACACACAGAGGCAAATAATCACATAAGAGCACATATAACACACATAAATAAATAATAAAATAAAACTAGCGAAAATCGGGCTGTTACACACTGCAACCTTGCTCTACCTTTTGCTCGTAAGATTGAATCTCAAGGTAGACTTTTCTCTTGACATATAAATGCCCCACTTACACACTTATTCTCGAGAAATCTCAACTCATAGAGTACATCTTTGTTACTACATAGTTACTACTTCCATGATTGACTCATCTTGCACTCGATCATCCCTTCCTTATGCGTCTAACCTTGTACCTTCGTATTCTCGCATGTCATGTTTTGCTCGATCATACCATTGCTTGCTAATTTTTCCTTTAAAGAAAACTTTGTAAATTAGCACATGGGTTATTGACGTTGATGGTTTTCCACTATACACATTTATAAAATATACTGAACCTATGCCCGAGTTGTTACTCTAAATCCACAGGACGAGTTGACAACACATACGTGCCATCATATCTTAGTCCTAGTGGGTTTAGTATACCCTACGCGAGTCGTAACAACCGGTACCTGCAAAATTTTCTTTTGAATTTTCAAAATTTCAACTTCAATCACCCATACGCATATATCTTTCTAAAATCATGTAACCTCCTTATGCAACAACATAACGAGTCTTAGCAAGTTAATCAAGCAAAACATAGATTCGAGGAATACGTCATCATTCCATAAAATCCAAGAACCTTGTAATGTCTCGTAACTTTGAACCACTTTAACTTCTTTCTTCAAGTCTTCACATCCGTGGCTTCCATTCTAAATACCGAACCTCTGAACTCTTAGTCTAAGCTCCTTCTCGACCCTTGACACAATAACTCTAAAGCCACCTTAACCGTATCGATTTTCGTTAATAGTTGCTCATGCCTTTTCCTTTGAAAATCTTAGGATGTGATATGCATTCATTACTTGATGTCTTAAAGGTTTTCATTGCCTTAAAGATTGTGAAGATAACTCTCCAATAATTACTGCAAATCCTAGAGACGAACTAACGGTTTACGGAAAACTGGGAATTTCGCCTCAGGTTTGCTATTGGCGAGTTTCTTCAGTTCAATTTCCTTATAAATATACTTTGCATGAAAATTCTTATTTCTCAAGTAGTCCAATGCATATCATTCATTCCTATCATCGTAAAATATTCCACAATATATATGCACGGCAACCATCAACCTATTTCAATACAGTTCTTGACTCGTCGGAAATCAATGCCTTAGTCCTGATGACATAAACTTTCGCTTAAACCCTTAACTTCTTCTACTATGAGTAACTTGCCTCGCTATATTGCGACTTAACGCACTTCCAGAACACTAGAACCTTGTCCACTCTGAGCTTACAAGTCCATAACCTCATTCACATAACGTTATCCCTGAGAGCCTACTAATTCCGCCAGCCTACACCAGCTTCTTTCTAACTTGTAGCCCTACGCTGACGTTCTGGAACACAAATCCTTCCTATACAATAAATCTGTTCCAACAACAAATCTTACTGAAGCTTCAGATCACACTTAGACATTTCCAAACTCTTTACTCACGGGTATACGACAAATCTTACCCACCGCTGTCGGAACGTCCCTTATTAACATTACCTTACATTCCCGGAGAATTCACCTTTCTACTACTTAGTTCACCGGCCACCTGTTGGCACAATCAAACTTCTTACTAATACTCCTTCCGAGTTCTTATTTTCCAATGCATCTTCATCACATACTTCGTTCCTCCAGGGTCCTATTCAGCTCTCAGGCATCCATTCTAATCGTCGAATGCTAAATTGAGTTGATCAGGCTCAACTAACATCAACAACTAGAACATTTACCTGGAACCCAATGGTCCCACTACTTTTGTTGTAACTTAATGACCCAAGGCACGGTCTGAATCGACCTGCTCTGATACCAAATGTAACACCCATACTAGACGTATCTAGAAAGTCTAGCATGTGTATTAGTTTAGTACTGGATACATTAAAAATTTACAACATAAAAACTTCGAATGAATATAGTATACAACAAATGCGTTCGTACAATAAGATTATAACTCAACTTTTCTAAAATATAATAAAGACATCCTTGAATATCCATATCCTGCTGCAGCTGGTACGAACGAACACTTGCTGAAACATCCATCCGGATATCTGAAACAAATAAGGATTGGGATGAGACATAATGTCTCAGTGAGTTCCACCTAACCCTAGGCTATAGGCAACCACGGGGAAAACCTACGGTCACCACGTGTCTACAATACAACCTGCCGGTTGATTATACGTGTGTGGGGACTTGCTTTCTTAGACGGCGGTGCTTGCTAGGGCCGTCTTTATATTCTTAACTTGTTATAGGCATCTCTGCTATACGTGTCATGGCGGTAAAGGGGAAACTAAAACCGCATTGCCGAGAGTACACTCTAAGTATCAAGGCTCTCTTACTACTTTCACGACACGACATCTAAACCGGACGATTAGGGAAAACCTAAGGTCGTCACCGGTATATCTTTGTTTACTTGCTTCTACTCTCTCCCTATGTTGCATCTACAACATATCTTAACTTATCACATAGTGATCCTTGCTATCTTACTACTTCTTGACGACCTACGCCAAGTCTTTACTTGTTCTTGACAATCTACGTCAAGGCTCTATGACATAACATATAAATGTATAATAAATATGCAAAGTCAGCTTCTTTAATTATGTTAGCGTGTAACAAACAATTATCTTGAATTCATTTTATTGATTAGTCCCGAGTGGAGTAACCCCGAAAGTTAATCCCTTACTACCGGTGAAATGCTTAGCAAGAGCGCACCGGACTCCCTTAGTGAACGTGCGGGTCCCTTACGGCTTACCCCATTCCCCTTGGAGAACCTTTTGTACCCAACCTTGGAAGGAATACAAAAGACACGACACCTTAACTTAGTGAAATGCGGCTCCCTTGCGGCTTAACCATTCCCCCTTGGGGAACCCCTTGAATCCAGCCTTGGAAGGATTACAAGAGACATAACACTCTTTCTTTCTTATAAGTCTTAAGTCTTATGCATGAAAATTAACTTGAACATGCTAACTCTTTTACCTCGGATCCCTAGACGATCCCACTAGAGGTAACTATATGCTTGCTTAACTTACTTTGTGAATGGATATAAAATCGATTCACGTCTTGCCATACTCGTATGGCACTTGCTTCTAGGCAAAGATAATAATCTTTATTACCTCGCATCTTATCAAGCATATCTCTAATGCATAGCGTTCTATTCTTTACTAACTATTCTAGTTCTCGATAACTATACCGAGGCTCTAGTTCTTCCCTTTCCTTAAGGATTATCTTGCTACCTGAATCAAACATCATACTCTCGCTTACCATGCCTTACCATACTTGTCAATTACTTGTTTCATTTATAAGAAAGTCTCCTTTTAAAACTTGAACAATTAGGATCTTGGTTTGAGGGGTTTATTTCTCTTAAAAAGACTGCACAAGGAAAACCGCTCGCGAAACGCCGAAACGACCTGAGGCGAGCAAAACAATGGGTTTCCCCACTGTGTAGCTCGCCTAGGCGAGTAAAATGGTGTGGGAGGCGAGCTCCTACTCGCCATGGCGAGTTGGGGGCGAGTAAACCCCCCTGTTCGGCCCTATAGCTCGCCTCGCGAGCCATTTGCTCGCCGTGGCGAGCTATGACAGTCCTGCAACCTCAAAATTGATATTTTTGACTTAAAAACCTCAAACCAAGCATCTCCAAGTGCTATGTGACCCTTAGGATCATTAGAAACTTATAAAAACAGTCATGGAACAAGTGTACACAAGTATAGCAAGCATGGTAAGAAAAGGGGCAACTAACTTATACTTTTAAAACCCTAAATTACATATTATCTTTGCAAGATAAATACACAATCCCAAAGGGTGGGAAACTAACTAAGGAACTCACATAATCAATTCTTGAAGCATCACCAAGCTCCTAGCTCAATATGCCAAAAACCCTAGCTCTTGGTCTCTTGCTTCCTTTGCCCAAACCACTCAAACTTGTTGTTCTTTCTTGCAACCTAAACATCTTGATCCATAACCATGAAAAACCATACTTGATTCATCTTTGACCTTACCAAGCATCAAACCCTAACTATTTATTCCAAAATAAATTCCAACTTCCATTCCAATCCATTGTTGTCTCTTGCTTGGTTTACCAACTCCAAAAAGCATGCTCAAGAATTTTTAGCCATAGCTTCTTAACAAAACCCAAACACTAGATTTTGAATCTTTTCTTGAAAGGAGAAGTAGAGAAAGATCAAACAAAATCCAAGGCTTCTTAAGCTCAAAAGATCATGAGGGAACCTAAATTAGAAGCTTGCCATGAAAGGAAGAAGCTTTGGAAAGGATTGGTAGAGAAAAGAGAGGAAGAGGGCGTGTGAGATGAGAGGGAAGGAGAAGAAAATCTTTGCCACATCTAGAGAGAGAAAGAATGAGTGAAATGAGATATTTTTGGGGCCAATCCAAATAAATATCTCCTTTGGTGCGTAATTACCATAATACCCTTGCCTTAAACGTGTTTGGTGCAACACTGATACTTTATCCGTATTAAACTGACATAGCGTAATGAATATTCCCCATACTTATTTTCCTTAAATTTAAATCCTCTGGCACGATAGACTGGTAATATTCCGATACTGACAAGCGGGATATTACAACAAGTATCGTTATTATCTAACAAGATGCAGCACTTGAAAGTATGTGAGTCACTATGGGAATTAAGGTTTGATGAAGTGAACAACAATGTTCTTCGAAGGGTCATATGAGGCGTACAAGTTTCTATTGGAAGTATTCAAGTGCAAGTAGTCTAAGTCGGAAGAATTCAAGAGCATGCAGGCTAAAAGACTGGTTAATGAGATCGAAAGATTTCTTAAGACCCTGAGATGAGATAAACGAATTGCATGAATCGTTGGATAACCAACGCAAGAAAGAGGAATAAGTCTCAAGGTACAATGAGGAAGATTAAGTATGGACTACGTGTATGCACGAAGAGATTCCCTTGATGTAAACGAGCACTGCAGGGCAAACCTGGATTTTAGAAGGACCCCAGCTGAAAGGAAAATCCTGAATGTTCGATTAATGATGAGTTATTTATACGAATGGATAATGATAAGCAGATAGGATATAGATCAAAGACTACTAGTCCACGTGTAGTAAGGGTAAGCTTCAGTCACGATGTTCTAAGATAACCCTGGATCCAAAAATGGCATGTTTTGGTCATAATGATTGGTAAGTAATCTCTAAATTTAGAGGAGGAAATTTCTTTTAAGGGGGGTAGAGTCTAATATCCCACTCGACGAATATTGGAATATTACCCGTTAAACGTGTTAGATGACAAATATTTAAGGAAAATAAGAATGATGGAAGTGTTTATTACGAAATGACAGACAAGCATGAGTGAAGTATCAGTGTCGTATAAACACGTTTTAAGGCAATGGTGTAAAGGTAAATTCTCGCAAAAGGGTATTTAAGGACTTTAAGCCCAAAAATCTTCATTTTCCACCAATCTTCCTCTCTCTAGGGTTTGAAGAAAAATTCTTCTCCTCCTTCTCTCTAGAAATCGGTTCCCTTTCTCCCTCTCTCCCTCAATCAATCCTTCTTAAACTCCTTCCATGAATGATTAAGCAAAGGTTATGTAATCCACAATATCTTAGAAGCTTGGAATGACTTGGATTAAGCTTGCTTTTCATTTTGTTTCTCATGAGATGTGATCTAGGAGCTAGGCTTTGGTTTGGAATGGAAGTTGGAGCTATGTTAAGCAATGTTTCCTCATGATATCATAAGTACATGGAAGCTTGGTTCTAGTTTGGTTTCACTCTTTTCATCACAAGGGCAAGAAAGAACAAGTTATGGTTTGATTGTTGTGAAGTGAAGATGATGCTTGGAAGCTTGGGTGCTTAACTTGTGAATACTTGCTAAGTTCATGTTTTACAGGTTTCCTATGATACCTAGAGTCATATGATACTTGGAGATACTTGGTTTTGAGGTTTTGGGGTCAAAAATACCATTTTCGAAGGTGCTGGATTGTCATGACTCGCCGGGGCGAGCAATTACTCACCATGGCGAGCTAGACCACTAGAACATGGGGTCTGCTTGCCCCCAACTCGCCACAACGAGCAACAACTGGCCTCCCACATGCTACAGCTCGCCTAGGCGAGGAGACAGTGTGGAAACCTGTAACACCCCATTTTCCCAACACATAAATAATATGAATAATCAGAGTTTACAACTTTAAAACAGGATGTCACACTTCTTACACAGATTTAAAATAGGATAAAGTCACTATTTATTCAAACAGCACCTGTCAATATTTCAATTACTTTGCAGCGGAAAATAAAACATCTTAATTAATTCATCATAATGGCACTATGGCCTCAACAACATTCAACTTATTAAAATCCAAATCAAAGGTTCTTCAACATAATTCATGATCAAACATAGTTCTTGACAAATAACATAGTTTATGATAAAATAACATCATTCATGGTAAATGCGTAACACATGGAAACAAGCAATATCCCCATCTCGTTATGTATCAGAGCAACCTAATACGACACGGCGGAGACTACTCAAGACTACAACTATTCTTGGTCATCTGTGTAACACCCTATTTCTAATAAGCGGTAAAACGCGCGAATACATCAGACATATTCTAGAAATAGATGCTACGTCTCCGAATAAACCACAATACATACATGCATAAAGATCATGTTACACAACATAGCAGCGGACATACTTAAAAATCATAAAACATCTCCAGATCTTAACAAAATACAATTGTATTCTCCAAATCTCAAATAACAGAATATATCAACAACTCCAAGATACATAGTCAAAATGAAACAACATGCAAGGACTATCCTAGATCAGAGCCCTAATCTAGACACTTGCATGAAAAAGAGGAACTCCACTCCTCGGCATCAACAAGCAACAACTAACATCCTGCACGCCATCTACCCATCCATACAGAGAGGTAGGCGGTCCACCACAGACCACTGAGGGTTAGCATTACATCATCATAATCCATAAAAGATTTAAGCTAGAACATTGGAAATGAAAGATATATTCAAGAATACAAAATAACAAATCATACATGTATTCACAAGTATTCACAACACTTATATCATTCAAACCATTCCATACAATCATTCCAAGTTCATATCAACAAGTGTATCATACACGTATCACATATACATAACCCTCCCTCCTAGAACACTAGCATCACATGATCATTATTATCCCCCATCACTTACATTTCAAGCTATCACATTAATATCATAGCATAGCATGCATATTCAACCTCTAATCAAGTCATCAACAAAAGCTCATCATTTATCAACATCAATCAATGATCACATCACTTACCTCATTACTCAATTCAGCATGCTTAATTCAACAAGTACAATTCATCATTTCAAGTTACAAGCAATCAATCATCATTATCAAAGAACATCACCACATCATATATGTATATATACATATACAAATATCACCTCATCATTATTATTAAAATAACCAACATCAATTGATTCACCAAGTGTATAAGCACGAACAATTAAGACATGCAATTAGAGCATAATACAATTATTCACAACCATCCACAAATTTCACCAATGTACATATACATCCATCCACACAATCACAACATTCACCAAATTTCACCAATACACAAATTCACCAAGTCATATATTCAATTATGACACAACTCATCAATTATTCAAATGCATGCAATGTTCTAGACTCTTCTCTAGATGCATGTGGTACCAAAACACCTCAAGGTCGTCACCTTCGATGCAACAAAAACATCGTACTCACCTCAATTGGATATAAAATCCGCCACCATCAGTCTTGGATATAAAATCCACCACCATCAGTCATGAATGCATGAACATATGACTCAACTACAAATGCATATGTTCACACAAACAATAATCACCTCACCATCACCAATACTTGTACATATGCAATCAACAACAATTCACCACCACTTAACATATGTACAATCACCAACAACATCCATAATTCAAGCAACATATAGATGTCACATATATACACCACCAACAATCAACATTTAACATGTTCAACAAATAACATAACATAAACATGTTCATCACCCTTCAATTAGTATATATGCATCGACAACAATTCACCACCACTTAACATATACATACATCATTAATCATCTCCACATAAATCAACATTTGATCACAAACATCATATTCATCACTCAATAACCATTCATACACCATTTCATAGTCATATTAATCTATTCATAAAGGGTTCATAAGCAATTGGCTCTCAAAAATCATTTTATACCAAGTTCGTCTCCAAAAAAACACAACGTTGAAAATAATTGAGCACCTAAGCCAAAACCAAGTAAACGAGCTCAATTGCCTATGCCATGTATCCTCACAAGTCACACATATGTGCAGTAGCGGTTACATAAGCATTTCATCGGCCAAATACGACGAATTCATAAAAATCACAAAGTTTGTCTCACCGAAACACTTTTCAAGAATTTTTCCATTTTCTAAGCAAAACAAGTTAAATCCCTCACATCATAGTTTAAATACTACTAAACACCTTAATTGAACTCATAAAACATAAGTTTGAAGTTTGGAAACAATCCAAAGGGTTTGGGTCGATTTAGAAATAGTTATGCGGATTTTTCGTAAAATTTCACCAAGACCACCTTGGAGTATTTTCATCATAACTCAAAAACCAAGAATCATTTTCAAGTCAAACCAAAGCCATTGGAAAGCTAACAAAATTATCTACAACTTTCATGTTTACACCGAAAGCCAATTAAAAACAGAAACGAGGGAAAAAGACGCAAGAATGCGAAACAGGGGATGCTGCCACTGTGCAGCTCGCCGTGGCGAGTAAGCATCACCGAAAGCACCTCCTGCTCGCCTCCAACTCGCCTCCCACTCGCTGTGGCGAGTTGGGACAGTCCTGTTACGAGAAAAACTCACTTTTTCACCCCAAAACCCCAATTTTGACTTCCCAAAGCTCAAATTTGATCCCAAAGTTTGTTTAAACATTTCTAAACATGAAAAGACACTCAAAATCATGTAAAACATGCATCAAAACATCCTTACAACAAAAATCATCATTTGACCCATTTTTCATCAAATATTCAAAAACAACACAAGGTCCTATCAAACTCTCCAATTATGATTACCCAATGTTTTAATCATCAACAACAACATCTATCAACAACAACAGCAGCTAAACATCATGAATTCACCAACAATTCATCACAACAACATCTCATATCACCATTTTTGGGCAAAAATGCAAAGTATACATATAACCACAACTTAAGCATGTAATTTCATCATCAACAACTCAATTAACATTTAATTTACATACCCAAACATTGCATCAAAACATGAACACGAATTTACAATCAATTAGGTTTAATTCATCAATTTCATAAAATGGGTAAAAAGGAAAAGAGATGAATTATGGTTGAAACCTAACCCTCTTACCTCTAACACCAAGAATCTCTAACCAAAGCTTCAATTTAGCTCCTAGATGATGAATCCCCTCTTCAAGCTCTAACCCTTGTTCTTCCCTCTAGCCTCTATCTCTTCTCTTCTCAAATGAAATGAAATAAAAATGTTTGTAAACCTAATTCTCACCAACACTAGAGTTTATATACTAGCTCTATTCAAGTGGGCTTATTTCTTAAACCTTAATGGGCCTAACCCATTTCTATTCTAACACTCAAAATGTCACTACTCACTTACCGGTAAAATATAACACTAACGGTCACTTAACGGTAAATAAAATAATTACTACACCCTCTAGCACTTAGTAAAATAAAACCCTCACTAAGCACTAAAAATAATTTTCTGCAAAATTACAAAATTGCCACTGCCCTCAAAATGACCAAAATGCCCCTAAGCCCAAAATGACTAAAATACCCTTCTAACACCGAACTCTACGAATCCCAACCAAAAATACACACAGAGACAATTAATCACATAAGAGCACATAGAACACACATAAATAAATAATAGAATAAATCTAGCGAAAAACGGGCTGTTACAACTCTCCCCCACTAAAAGAATTTTCGCCCTCGAAAATTACCTGAAGGAAACAACTCTGGATACGCAACCCTCATCCTACTCTCCGATTCCCAAGTGGCACTCTCACCCGTCGGTCCAACCCAAATCACTTTAACCAAAACGATCTCCTTGCCACGCAGACGCTTCACTTCACGATCCTCAATCCTCACTGGCCAAGTCTCCACGGTCAAATTATCCCTTACTTCCAAATCATCCACTTGAATCACATGAGACGCATCATACACGTACTTCCTCAACTGAGATACATGAAACACATCATGAAGATTCGACAAAGATGGCGGTAACGCAATCCGATACGCTACAACCCCTACCTTTTCAACAATCTCAAAAGGTCCAACAAAACGAGGAGTTAACTTCCGACACTTCAAAGCACGACCAACACCGGTTACAGGATTCACTCTCAAAAACACATGATCACCAACCTGAAACTCAATATCCTTCCTCCTCTTATCATGATAACTCTTCTGTCTACTCTGAGACGCTTTCATCTTCTCTTGAATCATCTTAACCTTTTCCGTAGTCTCTTGCACAACATCCGGTCCTAACAAAACACTCTCTCCTGACTCATACCAACACAAAGGAGTTCTACACCTCCGACCATACAAAGCCTCAAACGGTGCCATCCCGATACTAGAATGAAAACTGTTGTTGTAAGTAAACTCAATCAACGGTAAACATTCAATCCAACTGACACCTTGCTCCAACACACAAGCTCTCAACAGATCTTCCAAACTCTGAATAGTCCTCTCCGTCTGACCATCAGTCTGGGGATGATACGCAGAACTCAACCTCAACTTAGTTCCCAAAGCATCTTGCAAACTCTCCCAAAACTTAGAAGTAAACCTTGGATCCCGATCCGACACAATACTAGAAGGAACACCGTGCAATCTAACAATCTGCTCAATGTAGACCTCAGCCAACTTAGCCACAGTCATACCGGTCTTAATAGGAACAAAATGTGCCGACTTCGTTAACCGATCAACAATCACCCAAATAGAGTCAAAACCCTTAACAGTCTTCGGCAACGCTCCAACAAAGTCCATCGATATACTATCCCACTTCCACTCTGGCACAAACAACGGTTGCATCAAACCTGACGGTTTCTGATGTTCAATCTTAGACTTCTGACACACCAAACAAGCATACACAAACTCTGCAATATCCTTCTTCATTCCAGGCCACCAAAACAACCTCTTCAAATCTTGATACATCTTAGTCGCTCCTGGATGAATACTCAAACTACTCCTGTGACCTTCTTCCAAAATCTGCTTCTTAAGCTCAAGTACACTTGGCACACAAACACGATCACGAAACATCAAAACACCGTTCTCATCCAATCTAAAGTCTCCACCTTTGCCTTGATTAACCAACACCACTCGATCTACAAGTTCCAAATCTTCCTTCTGACCATTCTTGATCTCCTCCAGAATATTACTTGTCAGCTTCAACATTCCCAACCTCACACCATCTGGCGTCAACTCACTAACCAAACTCAAGTCTCGAAATTGCTCAATCAACTCCAACTCCTTCACCATCAAAGCAGACATATGCAACGACTTTCTACTCAAAGCATCAGCAACAACATTGGCCTTTCCAGGATGATAGCTCAACTGGAAGTCAAAATCCTTAAGATACTCTAACCATCTCCTCTGCCTCATATTCAACTCCTTCTGGTCAAACAAGTACTTCAAACTCTTGTGATCACTGAACACTTCAAACTTAGAACCATACAGATAATGCCTCCAAATCTTCAACACATACACAACGGCCGCTAATTCCAAATCATGAGTCGGATAATTCTTCTCATGCACTTTCAACTGCCTTGAAGCATAAGCCACCACCTGACGATTCTGCATAAGCACACCACCAAGACCCATCTTAGAAGCATCACAATACACAACAAATGATTCCTTAGGATTCGGCAAAATCAACACCGGAGCCGATGTCAACCTCTTCTTCAACTCTTGGAAACTCTTCTCACACTTAGCATCCCAAACATAAGCTTGTCCTTTCCGAGTCAACTGCGTCAATGGCAACGCCAACTTAGAGAATCCTTCAATGAACCTCCGATAATAACCTGCCAATCCAAGAAAGCTTCTAACCTCAAATACGGACTTAGGTGATTCCCACTGTAACACTGCATCAACCTTCGACGGATCCACGACAATGCCACCTTTAGAAATCACATGACCAAGGAAACTCACTTCCCGCAACCAAAACTCACACTTCGACAACTTAGCAAACAACTTCTTCTCTTTCAAAACTCCCAACACAATCCTCAGATGCTCGGCATGCTCTTCTTCAGACTTAGAATACACCAAAATATCATCTATAAACACCACCACAAAACGATCCAGAAAAGGATGAAATATTCTATTCATGTACTCCATGAAGACACCTGGCGCATTAGATACTCCAAATGGCATCACAGAATACTCATAGTGTCCATACCTCGTTCTGAACGCAGTTTTGGATATATCTTCCGCCCTTACTCTAATCTGATGATATCCTGATCTCAAATCAATCTTGCTGAACACTTTCGCACTAACCAATTGATCCATCAAGTCATCAATTCTCGGAAGCGGATACCGATTCTTGATTGTCACCTTGTTCAACTGCCGATAATCCACACACAACCTCATGCTTCCATCTTTCTTCTTAACCAACAACACAGGAGCACCCCACGGAGAAACACTCGGTCTGATAAACTCTTTCTCGAGCAACTCTTCCAACTGTTTCTTCAACTCACCCAATTCTGATGCAGACATCCGATAAGGCGCAATCGAAATAGGACTCGTTCCAGGCACCAAGTCAATTGCAAACTCTAACTTCCCTCTCCGGCGGTAACTCGGTAATGTCGTCCGGAAAAACTTCTGGAAACTTTTGCACTACCGGCAAATCACCAACTCCTTTCTCACTACTCTCCTTCAAGGAAGCAAACATCATGAACACACAAGCTTCGCCATCCAAAGACTTCTTCACTTGCTCCGCGGTTAAGAACCTTTCGCCTTCTTCTGCTACCGGCTTAGAAAACTTTACACTCTTGGTCAAACAATTAATGTTAACACCAAAAGTCAACATCCAATCCATACAAAAAATTACGTCCATAAGCTTCAACGGAAGACACACAAGATCCAACTCGAAATCAACGGGAACCTTAACACAAATCACAAACATTTGAGCCTCTGCAGCCAAAGATACCTTCCCTTGCCAGACTAGACAAACCTGAAGCAAACTGCTACTCCCCCACTCCGCTCAAACCCACCTAAAAGAACGAAACAACACAACAAGTACCGACAGTACTTCCGTACATGTCGCATACAAACAGGAAAATCAACGGGTTTTGGTCTGGACAAGACCAACCAGGCTCTGATACCAACTTGTAACACCCTATTTCTAATAAGCGGTAAAACACGCGAATACATCAGACATATTCTAGAAATAGATGCTACGTCTCCGAATAAACCACAATACATACATGCATAAAGATCATGTTACACAACATAGCAGCGAACATACTTAAAAATCATAAAACATCTCCAGATCTTAACAAAATACAATTGTATTCTCCAAATCTCAAATAACAGAATATATCAACAACTCCAAGATACATAGTCAAAATGAAACAACATGCAAGGACTATCCTAGATCAGAGCCCTAATCTAGACACTTGCATGAAAAAGAGGAACTCCACTCCTCGGCATCAACAAGCAACAACTAACATCCTGCACGCCATCTACCCATCCATACAGAGAGGTAGGCGGTCCACCACAGACCACTGAGGGTTAGCATTACATCATCATAATCCATAAAAGATTTAAGCTAGAACATTGGAAATGAAAGATATATTCAAGAATACAAAATAACAAATCATACATGTATTCACAAGTATTCACAACACTTATATCATTCAAACCATTCCATACAATCATTCCAAGTTCATATCAACAAGTGTATCATACACGTATCACATATACATAACCCTCCCTCCTAGAACACTAGCATCACATGATCATTATTATCCCCCATCACTTACATTTCAAGCTATCACATTAATATCATAGCATAGCATGCATATTCAACCTCTAATCAAGTCATCAACAAAAGCTCATCATTTATCAACATCAATCAATGATCACATCACTTACCTCATTACTCAATTCAGCATGCTTAATTCAACAAGTACAATTCATCATTTCAAGTTACAAGCAATCAATCATCATTATCAAAGAACATCACCACATCATATATGTATATATACATATACAAATATCACCTCATCATTATTATTAAAATAACCAACATCAATTCATTCACCAAGTGTATAAGCACAAACAATTAAGACATGCAATTAGAGCATAATACAATTATTCACAACCATCCACAAATTTCACCAATGTACATATACATCCATCCACACAATCACAACATTCACCAAATTTCACCAATACACAAATTCACCAAGTCATATATTCAATTATGACACAACTCATCAATTATTCAAATGCATGCAATGTTCTAGACTCTTCTCTAGATGCATGTGGTACCAAAACACCTCAAGGTCGTCACCTTCGATGCAACAAAAACATCGTACTCACCTCAATTGGATATAAAATCCGCCACCATCAGTCTTGGATATAAAATCCACCACCATCAGTCATGAATGCATGAACATATGACTCAACTACAAATGCATATGTTCACACAAACAATAATCACCTCACCATCACCAATACTTGTACATATGCAATCAACAACAATTCACCACCACTTAACATATGTACAATCACCAACAACATCCATAATTCAAGCAACATATAGATGTCACATATATACACCACCAACAATCAACATTTAACATGTTCAACAAATAACATAACATAAACATGTTCATAACCCTTCAATTAGTATATATGCATCGACAACAATTCACCACCACTTAACATATACATACATCATTAATCATCTCCACATAAATCAACATTTGATCACAAACATCATATTCATCACTCAATAACCATTCATACACCATTTCATAGTCATATTAATCTATTCATAAAGGGTTCATAAGCAATTGGCTCTCAAAAATCATTTTATACCAAGTTCGTCTCCAAAAAAACACAACGTTGAAAATAATTGAGCACCTAAGCCAAAACCAAGTAAACGAGCTCAATTGCCTATGCCCTGTATCCTCACAAGTCACACATATGTGCAGTAGCGGTTACATAAGCATTTCATCGGCCAAATACGACGAATTCATAAAAATCACAAAGTTCGTCTCACCGAAACACTTTTCAAGAATTTTTCCATTTTCTAAGCAAAACAAGTTAAATCCCTCACATCATAGTTTAAATACTACTAAACACCTTAATTGAACTCATAAAACATAAGTTTGAAGTTTGGAAACAATCCAAAGGGTTTGGGTCGATTTAGAAATAGTTATGCGGATTTTTCGTAAAATTTCACCAAGACCACCTTGGAGTATTTTCATCATAACTCAAAAACCAAGAATCATTTTCAAGTCAAACCAAAGCCATTGGAAAGCTAACAAAATTATCTACAACTTTCATGTTTACACCGAAAGCCAATTCAAAACAGAAACGAGGGAAAAAGACGCAAGAATGCGAAACAGGGGATGCTGCCACTGTGCAGCTCGCCGTGGCGAGTAAGCATCACCGAAAGCACCTCCTGCTCGCCTCCAACTCGCCTCCCACTCGCTGTGGCGAGTTGGGACAGTCCTGTTACGAGAAAAACTCACTTTTTCACCCCAAAACCCCAATTTTGACTTCCCAAAGCTCAAATTTGATCCCAAAGTTTGTTTAAACATTTCTAAACATGAAAAGACACTCAAAATCATGTAAAACATGCATCAAAACATCCTTACAACAAAAATCATCATTTGACCCATTTTTCATCAAATATTCAAAAACAACACAAGGTCCTATCAAACTCTCCAATTATGATTACCCAATGTTTTAATCATCAACAACAACATCTATCAACAACAACAGCAGCTAAACATCATGAATTCACCAACAATTCATCACAACAACATCTCATATCACCATTTTTGGGCAAAAATGCAAAGTATACATATAACCACAACTTAAGCATGTAATTTCATCATCAACAACTCAATTAACATTTAATTTACATACCCAAACATTGCATCAAAACATGAACACGAATTTACAATCAATTAGGTTTAATTCATCAATTTCATAAAATGGGTAAAAAGGAAAAGAGATGAATTATGGTTGAAACCTAACCCTCTTACCTCTAACACCAAGAATCTCTAACCAAAGCTTCAATTTAGCTCCTAGATGATGAATCCCCTCTTCAAGCTCTAACCCTTGTTCTTCCCTCTAGCCTCTATCTCTTCTCTTCTCAAATGAAATGAAATAAAAATGTTTGTAAACCTAATTCTCACCAACACTAGAGTTTATATACTAGCTCTATTCAAGTGGGCTTATTTCTTAAACCTTAATGGGCCTAACCCATTTCTATTCTAACACTCAAAATGTCACTACTCACTTACCGGTAAAATATAACACTAACGGTCACTTAACGGTAAATAAAATAATTACTACACCCTCTAGCACTTAGTAAAATAAAACCCTCACTAAGCACTAAAAATAATTTTCTGCAAAATTACAAAATTGCCACTGCCCTCAAAATGACCAAAATGCCCCTAAGCCCAAAATGACTAAAATACCCTTCTAACACCGAACTCTACGAATCCCAACCAAAAATACACACAGAGACAATTAATCACATAAGAGCACATAGAACACACATAAATAAATAATAGAATAAATCTAGCGAAAAACGGGCTGTTACAACTCTCCCCCACTAAAAGAATTTTCGCCCTCGAAAATTACCTGAAGGAAACAACTCTGGATATGCAACCCTCATCCTACTCTCCGATTCCCAAGTGGCACTCTCACCCGTCGGTCCAACCCAAATCACTTTAACCAAAACGATCTCCTTGCCACGCAGACGCTTCACTTCACGATCCTCAATCCTCACTGGCCAAGTCTCCACGGTCAAATTATCCCTTACTTCCAAATCATCCACTTGAATCACATGAGACGCATCATACACATACTTCCTCAACTGAGATACATGAAACACATCATGAAGATTCGACAAAGATGGCGGTAACGCAATCCGATACGCTACAACCCCTACCTTTTCAACAATCTCAAAAGGTCCAACAAAACGAGGAGTTAACTTCCGACACTTCAAAGCACGACCAACACCGGTTACAGGATTCACTCTCAAAAACACATGATCACCAACCTGAAACTCAATATCCTTCCTCCTCTTATCATGATAACTCTTCTGTCTACTCTGAGACGCTTTCATCTTCTCTTGAATCATCTTAACCTTTTCCGTAGTCTCTTGCACAACATCCGGTCCTAACAAAACACTCTCTCCTGACTCATACCAACACAAAGGAGTTCTACACCTCCGACCATACAAAGCCTCAAACGGTGCCATCCCGATACTAGAATGAAAACTGTTGTTGTAAGTAAACTCAATCAACGGTAAACATTCAATCCAACTGACACCTTGCTCCAACACACAAGCTCTCAACAGATCTTCCAAACTCTGAATAGTCCTCTCCGTCTGACCATCAGTCTGGGGATGATACGCAGAACTCAACCTCAACTTAGTTCCCAAAGCATCTTGCAAACTCTCCCAAAACTTAGAAGTAAACCTTGGATCCCGATCCGACACAATACTAGAAGGAACACCGTGCAATCTAACAATCTGCTCAATGTAGACCTCAGCCAACTTAGCCACAGTCATACCGGTCTTAATAGGAACAAAATGTGCCGACTTCGTTAACCGATCAACAATCACCCAAATAGAGTCAAAACCCTTAACAGTCTTCGGCAACGCTCCAACAAAGTCCATCGATATACTATCCCACTTCCACTCTGGCACAAACAACGGTTGCATCAAACCTGACGGTTTCTGATGTTCAATCTTAGACTTCTGACACACCAAACAAGCATACACAAACTCTGCAATATCCTTCTTCATTCCAGGCCACCAAAACAACCTCTTCAAATCTTGATACATCTTAGTCGCTCCTGGATGAATACTCAAACTACTCCTGTGACCTTCTTCCAAAATCTGCTTCTTAAGCTCAAGTACACTTGGCACACAAACACGATCACGAAACATCAAAACACCGTTCTCATCCAATCTAAAGTCTCCACCTTTGCCTTGATTAACCAACACCACTCGATCTACAAGTTCCAAATCTTCCTTCTGACCATTCTTGATCTCCTCCAGAATATTACTTGTCAGCTTCAACATTCCCAACCTCACACCATCTGGCGTCAACTCACTAACCAAACTCAAGTCTCGAAATTGCTCAATCAACTCCAACTCCTTCACCATCAAAGCAGACATATGCAACGACTTTCTACTCAAAGCATCAGCAACAACATTGGCCTTTCCAGGATGATAGCTCAACTGGAAGTCAAAATCCTTAAGATACTCTAACCATCTCCTCTGCCTCATATTCAACTCCTTCTGGTCAAACAAGTACTTCAAACTCTTGTGATCACTGAACACTTCAAACTTAGAACCATACAGATAATGCCTCCAAATCTTCAACACATACACAACGGCCGCTAATTCCAAATCATGAGTCGGATAATTCTTCTCATGCACTTTCAACTGCCTTGAAGCATAAGCCACCACCTGACGATTCTGCATAAGCACACCACCAAGACCCATCTTAGAAGCATCACAATACACAACAAATGATTCCTTAGGATTCGGCAAAATCAACACCGGAGCCGATGTCAACCTCTTCTTCAACTCTTGGAAACTCTTCTCACACTTAGCATCCCAAACATAAGCTTGTCCTTTCCGAGTCAACTGCGTCAATGGCAACGCCAACTTAGAGAATCCTTCAATGAACCTCCGATAATAACCTGCCAATCCAAGAAAGCTTCTAACCTCAAATACGGACTTAGGTGATTCCCACTGTAACACTGCATCAACCTTCGACGGATCCACGACAATGCCACCTTTAGAAATCACATGACCAAGGAAACTCACTTCCCGCAACCAAAACTCACACTTCGACAACTTAGCAAACAACTTCTTCTCTTTCAAAACTCCCAACACAATCCTCAGATGCTCGGCATGCTCTTCTTCAGACTTAGAATACACCAAAATATCATCTATAAACACCACCACAAAACGATCCAGAAAAGGATGAAATATTCTATTCATGTACTCCATGAAGACACCTGGCGCATTAGATACTCCAAATGGCATCACAGAATACTCATAGTGTCCATACCTCGTTCTGAACGCAGTTTTGGATATATCTTCCGCCCTTACTCTAATCTGATGATATCCTGATCTCAAATCAATCTTGCTGAACACTTTCGCACTAACCAATTGATCCATCAAGTCATCAATTCTCGGAAGCGGATACCGATTCTTGATTGTCACCTTGTTCAACTGCCGATAATCCACACACAACCTCATGCTTCCATCTTTCTTCTTAACCAACAACACAGGAGCACCCCACGGAGAAACACTCGGTCTGATAAACTCTTTCTCGAGCAACTCTTCCAACTGTTTCTTCAACTCACCCAATTCTGATGCAGACATCCGATAAGGCGCAATCGAAATAGGACTCGTTCCAGGCACCAAGTCAATTGCAAACTCAACTTCCCTCTCCGGCGGTAACTCGGTAATGTCGTCCGGAAAAACTTCTGGAAACTTTTGCACTACCGGCAAATCACCAACTCCTTTCTCACTACTCTCCTTCAAGGAAGCAAACATCATGAACACACAAGCTTCGCCATCCAAAGACTTCTTCACTTGCTCCGCGGTTAAGAACCTTTCGCCTTCTTCTGCTACCGGCTTAGAAAACTTTACACTCTTGGTCAAACAATTAATGTTAACACCAAAAGTCAACATCCAATCCATACCAAAAATTACGTCCATAAGCTTCAACGGAAGACACACAATATCCAACTCGAAATCAACGGGAACCTTAACACAAATCACAAACATTTGAGCCTCTGCAGCCAAAGATACCTTCCCTTGCCAGACTAGACAAACCTGAAGCAAACTGCTACTCCCCCACTCCGCTCAAACCCACCTAAAAGAACGAAACAACACAACAAGTACCGACAGTACTTCCGTACATGTCGCATACAAACAGGAAAATCAACGGGTTTTGGTCTGGACAAGACCAACCAGGCTCTGATACCAACTTGTAACACCCTATTTCTAATAAGCGGTAAAACACGCGAATACATCAGACATATTCTAGAAATAGATGCTACGTCTCCGAATAAACCACAATACATACATGCATAAAGATCATGTTACACAACATAGCAGCGGACATACTTAAAAATCATAAAACATCTCCAGATATTAACAAAATACAATTGTATTCTCCAAATCTCAAATAACAGAATATATCAACAACTCCAAGATACATAGTCAAAATGAAACAACATGCAAGGACTATCCTAGATCAGAGCCCTAATCTAGACACTTGCATGAAAAAGAGGAACTCCACTCCTCGGCATCAACAAGCAACAACTAACATCCTGCACGCCATCTACCCATCCATACAGAGAGGTAGGCGGTCCACCACAGACCACTGAGGGTTAGCATTACATCATCATAATCCATAAAAGATTTAAGCTAGAACATTGGAAATGAAAGATATATTCAAGAATACAAAATAACAAATCATACATGTATTCACAAGTATTCACAACACTTATATCATTCAAACCATTCCATACAATCATTCCAAGTTCATATCAACAAGTGTATCATACACGTATCACATATACATAACCCTCCCTCCTAGAACACTAGCATCACATGATCATTATTATCCCCCATCACTTACATTTCAAGCTATCACATTAATATCATAGCATAGCATGCATATTCAACCTCTAATCAAGTCACCAACAAAAGCTCATCATTTATCAACATCAATCAATGATCACATCACTTACCTCATTACTCAATTCAGCATGCTTAATTCAACAAGTACAATTCATCATTTCAAGTTACAAGCAATCAATCATCATTATCAAAGAACATCACCACATCATATATGTATATATACATATACAAATATCACCTCATCATTATTATTAAAATAACCAACATCAATTGATTCACCAAGTGTATAAGCACAAACAATTAAGACATGCAATTAGAGCATAATACAATTATTCACAACCATCAACAAATTTCACCAATGTACATATACATCCATCCACACAATCACAACATTCACCAAATTTCACCAATACACAAATTCACCAAGTCATATATTCAATTATGACACAACTCATCAATTATTCAAATGCATGCAATGTTCTAGACTCTTCTCTAGATGCATGTGGTACCAAAACACCTCAAGGTCGTCACCTTCGATGCAACAAAAACATCGTACTCACCTCAATTGGATATAAAATCCGCCACCATCAGTCTTGGATATAAAATCCACCACCATCAGTCATGAATGCATGAACATATGACTCAACTACAAATGCATATGTTCACACAAACAATAATCACCTCACCATCACCAATACTTGTACATATGCAATCAACAACAATTCACCACCACTTAACATATGTACAATCACCAACAACATCCATAATTCAAGCAACATATAGATGTCACATATATACACCACCAACAATCAACATTTAACATGTTCAACAAATAACATAACATAAACATGTTCATCACCCTTCAATTAGTATATATGCATCGACAACAATTCACCACCACTTAACATATACATACATCATTAATCATCTCCACATAAATCAACATTTGATCACAAACATCATATTCATCACTCAATAACCATTCATACACCATTTCATAGTCATATTAATCTATTCATAAAGGGTTCATAAGCAATTGGCTCTCAAAAATCATTTTATACCAAGTTCGTCTCCAAAAAAACACAACGTTGAAAATAATTGAGCACCTAAGCCAAAACCAAGTAAACGAGCTCAATTGCCTATGCCATGTATCCTCACAAGTCACACATATGTGCAGTAGCGGTTACATAAGCATTTCATCGGCCAAATACGACGAATTCATAAAAATCACAAAGTTCGTCTCACCGAAACACTTTTCAAGAATTTTTCCATTTTCTAAGCAAAACAAGTTAAATCCCTCACATCATAGTTTAAATACTACTAAACACCTTAATTGAACTCATAAAACATAAGTTTGAAGTTTGGAAACAATCCAAAGGGTTTGGGTCGATTTAGAAATAGTTATGCGGATTTTTCATAAAATTTCACCAAGACCACCTTGGAGTATTTTCATCATAACTCAAAAACCAAGAATCATTTTCAAGTCAAACCAAAGCCATTGGAAAGCTAACAAAATTATCTACAACTTTCATGTTTACACCGAAAGCCAATTCAAAACAGAAACGAGGGAAAAAGACGCAAGAATGCGAAACAGGGGATGCTGCCACTGTGCAGCTCGCCGTGGCGAGTAAGCATCACCGAAAGCACCTCCTGCTCGCCTCCAACTCGCCTCCCACTCGCTGTGGCGAGTTGGGACAGTCCTGTTACGAGAAAAACTCACTTTTTCACCCCAAAACCCCAATTTTGACTTCCCAAAGCTCAAATTTGATCCCAAAGTTTGTTTAAACATTTCTAAACATGAAAAGACACTCAAAATCATGTAAAACATGCATCAAAACATCCTTACAACAAAAATCATCATTTGACCCATTTTTCATCAAATATTCAAAAACAACACAAGGTCCTATCAAACTCTCCAATTATGATTACCCAATGTTTTAATCATCAACAACAACATCTATCAACAACAACAGCAGCTAAACATCATGAATTCACCAACAATTCATCACAACAACATCTCATATCACCATTTTTGGGCAAAAATGCAAAGTATACATATAACCACAACTTAAGCATGTAATTTCATCATCAACAACTCAATTAACATTTAATTTACATACCCAAACATTGCATCAAAACATGAACACGAATTTACAATCAATTAGGTTTAATTCATCAATTTCATAAAATGGGTAAAAAGGAAAAGAGATGAATTATGGTTGAAACCTAACCCTCTTACCTCTAACACCAAGAATCTCTAACCAAAGCTTCAATTTAGCTCCTAGATGATGAATCCCCTCTTCAAGCTCTAACCCTTGTTCTTCCCTCTAGCCTCTATCTCTTCTCTTCTCAAATGAAATGAAATAAAAATGTTTGTAAACCTAATTCTCACCAACACTAGAGTTTATATACTAGTTCTATTCAAGTGGGCTTATTTCTTAAACCTTAATGGGCCTAACCCATTTCTATTCTAACACTCAAAATGTCACTACTCACTTACCGGTAAAATATAACACTAACGGTCACTTAACGGTAAATAAAATAATTACTACACCCTCTAGCACTTAGTAAAATAAAACCCTCACTAAGCACTAAAAATAATTTTCTGCAAAATTACAAAATTGCCACTGCCCTCAAAATGACCAAAATGCCCCTAAGCCCAAAATGACTAAAATACCCTTCTAACACCGAACTCTACGAATCCCAACCAAAAATACACACAGAGACAATTAATCACATAAGAGCACATAGAACACACATAAATAAATAATAGAATAAATCTAGCGAAAAACAGGCTGTTACAATCTGTAAGTTACCCATGTAAGGCAACAATTTCCAAGCAGAAGGGGTGAGAATTCACATTCAATAATAATAAGCATATAATTCATCTGCAGAATTTAACAACATAAATAACACTTATTTAACTATGTTACTTCATCATAATACTTCTTAATTCAACTCCTTAATTTATTGATAACTTGGCAATAATGACAATAGATCGACTACGACATCCACAACTTCAACTAGACATCAAGGACGATGCAACAACAACTCTTTAACTTCGATAATGCAACAACAACTAAGACATCATGCATGTGGTACCATTCAGGGCATAAGCCCTCGTCTCTATTGAGCATAAAAGGCTCCCAGGGCTTGAGCCCTCATCTTGAGCACAAGGCTCCAGGGCTTGAGCCCTTGTCGCTATTGAGCACTGTCATACCCTAATTTTGGACCTAAAAATACGTGCTCAAAATGTCTTTTATCCCTGATATGTGTCTCTGAGCTTTGAGAGATTGCCAATCTGCTACTATTTACGCTGATATTCTACTCTGCTGTATTTGCATGTCGCTACTGTCTGTGTTTGAAAATATTTTCAAATATGATTTTGTCTGTGTTTTCCTGCATTTCAGACCATCCAAAAGGTTTTCTTGCATTCCGAATTGTCTCTGATTAACTGCACTTCTTTTTCAATGTTATTTGAAAAAAAATATAAAAAGGGTATTTTAGTCATTTCCTGCATTCAAACTCATTTTAGTCCCTGTAAATTGTCTCTGAGCCTTTTCAATTTGTTTGTATGAATTCTTGCTTTAATTCCATGTTAAAAAAACCTTTTTAAAAAAATTGCACTTGAGTCATTTTGAGTCAATTTAGTCCCTAGGGGCATTTTTGTCATTTCATACAAAATTTTGGCAGAGAGGTTACTTTAAAGTACCTCATTTTTTGTAATTGGTTCATTTTAGTCCTTTTAATTGATTTTAAAATTTTATTTCACTTTACTTTTTTTCATGTTACCAATTTTAATTCAGTTTAGTTTCATCTTTATTTTTATATTTCAGTCCTTAAGTTTTAAAATTTGTTTTTGGTCCTTTGCTGCTTAATTACACTCCAGTCCTTTAAAATTTTCGTTATTTGCAAGATGGTCCTTGTAGTTCATATTTTTGCAGGAAAGTCCTTCTTAAGTCCAAGCTCAAGGCCGAAGCCAGGTGTCCAGTCCTGATTGGCTCGCAGAGCCAAGTGTCAGCCTATAAAAGGGGAACAGTTAATGCACAGTGCCAGAGGGAGGATCCATTACACGCCACATCACAACAAACACTTCCCAACTTTCTCTCTCTGATCTCAAGAATCAAAATTCAACAAATCTCCAGAATTCATCAAGAACATGATGAAGTTCATGAAGAACTTCATCCCCAAACCATAAACCCTAACTTTCCAGAACTCAATTCCACGCCAATTCATCACAAAGTCGCATCAATTTCATCACAAACAAACTCAATTCAATAACTATTTCATCAAACCGGTTCGGATTTATAAAAATTCTCAGAGATTCTATGAAGAATCTTCATCATTGAATCGGTACCTTCGCAATTCCAGCGTAAATCCATCACAAACCGTGACGAATCCAACGCGACCACAAAGGATTTGGTACGACAGAGAAGAAGAGGGATTGAATTCAAATCGAACCGAAGAAGAAGAGGAACGCGTTCACCGATTTATTTTCGGTTTGCAACAACAACAAGGTGTTCACCAGAGGATCAGAGAAGATTCAAGAGGTTTTCTTTCGTCTTCTACTTTGAATCTCCGAAACAGATCACAGGTAAACACGTAAACCTTCTCAGTTTCCTTCTTAAAGCATCAGCGAAGCTAGATCGAAGTAGATCGGTGATTTCTGGAAAACGTTTTCGGAAATATTCAAAACCTAAAAAATTTCTGGAAAACCGTAAGTTTCAAACCCCGATATACTCCGTTTTAGTCACAATTTCACAAAAGTAACTTCTAAACCGCAAAGAGGAGAAAGAAACGAGAAGAATCATGTAAAAAGATTTTGAAAAAGAGTTCGGAAAGATTCCGGTACGGTGGCGCCACCGGCGAACCGCCGTACCGAAACTTTCTCCGGTCATCTTCTCTGATCCATCTCCGACGGTCAATTTTAGAGAGAAGTGAGAGCTTCTCTCACTAGGTTTAGTGTAGAGAGAGAAGGAAGAAGAGGAAATGAATTGGACCGGCGTCTATATGCTTATATAGACACCTGAACCGGTCCGGTTCACCTCTGGTTCATCTCTTCTCCATCCTAAACCATCAGATCTAGGTCAAAGAGGATCCGAATCAATCCAATGGCTGAGAGCGTTCCCTGTGATCCGGATCCATTATATTTGGGCCTAGGATTGATCTTGTACTGGATTTCGTTGTTGTCTCTATTTTTTTGCTATTTGCACTTTGTTTCCTGCTGTTTACACCCCCTGCCATGCTTAAAAATCTTTAAAAATTCTACAAAAATTCATGAGTGTTTCTTGTTAATTTTGTGACCTTTTTGTGGTAATTTTGTACTAGAAAAATTGATAAAAAATGATGTGATACTCTCCTTGCTTATTTGTGAAGTTTCATGTTAAAATTTTGTGAAAATTTGCATAATCTTGAGTCCAATTCTTGATATATGTTTGTGACTTGTAACGTGTGAATTTGTGATGAGATTACTACTGTTTTGGTGTGTCTTACTGTATGTGAATATGTTGTGATTAATTACTTGTTTTACAAGTTTTGTTTGTGAATAATAAATGCAAGATGTGTCCAATGTCTTCCTAAAAATGATTATTATGACACATTTCTTCAATCCTCCTTGAAAAACCTGAATGTATGCCTTTGAAAATGTATTGGATTATGAGGATTATAAGTCATGTGAACTTGGCATTTTGTGGTATGATCTTTAGGTATATCTTACACTTTGTTCTTGCTTGGCTTTATGATGATTTTCTTACTTTTGTTGTAGTGATCTTACTTGCTTTATCTCTTGTTATTATATCATGTGCTACTAACCCTTTTTCCATGTTTCATGTGTCACATAAGCATCTCATACCCCACCCTTTTCTATACCTTAATTTCTTGCACCTTATTTATTTACGGTTCATTTTTTGGTGCAAGATTAAGTCCTTGCAAGGATAGTAGTGTGTATCTAGGCCAATGATGTAAAAGGACAATGGACAATAACTATATGCACTGACACTCACCGACACATGCACACACATCACGTGTATGCTTTAGATGTATGCTTAGGGGATGTATGTTTTAGATATATGCTTAGGAATTGGAAACTTAGGCGAAAATTCACTTTCAAATAAATATGAACAATCTCACTTGAAAATCTTTTCCCAAAAAATAGGAGTCAAAACTCCCCCCTTTTCTCTTTATTTTCTTAAACGAAAACTTCAATGAATTTTAATCATACTTAGACCTTTTTCGCAAAATAACTAATCATACCTCACATTTTCCAAAGTCTTATGCCTTCGAGGCCTCTCCTCCCCTTTCTTCAAAAATCCATTTTCAAAATTAAAATTCAACCAATGAAAACAAAAACCCTTTTTTGGAAATGAACTACGATTGGTTTTGATCCCTTAAAAGGGTACGTAGGCAAGGAGCCAACACTCCTCCAAATCAAATAAAACAAAAATCCAAACACATTCTTCTCCCTCCAATTCTTAACCTAGCAACCCTTTAAGTGTAAATAACGTTTTCAATGAATAGCATATAAAAGTAAAGCGTTAGGTGTAGAGAGTAAAGACGGTTCCTATAGGATACTATAGTCGTTATGGGTGCCTAACACCTTCCTATAACGAAAACAACTCCCGAACCTCGTTTCTCAAGGGTTTTCTCCTCATTTTACCGTTCCCAAGAAAAAATGGAGATATCAAAGGTTAAAAAGGTCCAAGCTTAATCAATGCTTGACATCCGAAAACTAAGATAAAACAGCTGGCGACTTCACTGGGGAGATTTGAGAGTTACGCCTAGTATTTATTTCTTACGCTTGCGCTTTACTTATTTTTGCTATACTTGCTTACTTGTTTAAATTTTTCTGCAAACGTGTGGCGGTGAGAATATTAAAGTCCTACACCCGGGCTGAGTGAACTTAGGATTAGGAGGGATATAATCGACAATTCAATCCGAGGGTTGCCTCGTGTATTGGGTTATGCGATCAATCCCACATAGCTGAGGCATTTTGGGAGTGATGTTGTCGGCGCGTGTTTGTCGCGTTTAGGCGCGTGTTTGTTCTATGACGCTATGGACCATAGATAACCGAACCCATCCATGACCTTTTCTAAGATGTAGTGCGGTGGCTAAACCGAGCGTCGCCTCGAATTTTAGTCGTCACGCGATACTACACTCAAGTTAGACCTTCTTGTGAATAATCATGGAGCGAGTGTTTGTCTCGTGGCACCATGATATACGTGGGAGAGGTTGCAGCTTGGGAACCTTTTGTAGAACCCAGTTACTATTACCCAAAACCCTAGTATCACCGGACACCGTGTCCACCCATGACTCCTTGCTTTAAATCTCAACCCACCATGTTCTCTCCGTACTTGAATGTGATCATGCATACATGCATAAACTTTTGTCCATGCATTTATCGAAGGGCTTAGACAAATTGAATTTGTAAACATTGTAGGAATGGGGAAGACTAAGTCCTACAAGTTCATGAAGGTTGATTTGGCTAGCTTGAGAGATTTGGCACTCAAGATCAAGGATCCGATCGGTTTCCGACGCCGTTATGGGGACTTACTTACTCTTCTCTGGACTAATGTGGAAGAGAAGCTTGTGCATACTCTAGTGCAATTCTATGATCGGGATTATCGGCGCTTCACTTTTCCTGACTTTCAGTTGGTACCTACTCTCGAGGCTTATTCTTCCTTGACAGGTTTATCTATAGCCGAAGGGACACCTTTCACGGGACTTGAGCATCCTCCTATTCCTTTGGTTATCGCTCGTGATCTCTATCTCAAGACTTCCGATGTTTCCAAGAATCTTGTCACTAAGGCTCACATCCGAGGGTTCACTTCGAAATATCTACTTGAGAAAGCCAATCTCAAAACTACTTGTCAGGAAACTCTTGAGGCTCTTCTTGCACTACTCATCTATGGGCTTATCCTTTTTCCAAATCTTGACAATTTCATGGATATGAATGCTATTATGATCTTTCGCTCTAAGAATCCGGTTCCTACTTTGCTGGCTGACACATACCACGCTATTCACGATCGATCTGTCAAGGGTTGTGGTTACATTCTTTGCTTTGTGCCTCTTCTATACAGGTGGTTTATTTCGCACCTTCCAAAGTCTTTCCATGCTAATCCAGAGAATTGGACCATTTCACAGCAGATTATGGCTCTCACTCCTAGCGAAGTGGTTTGGCTCACTCCCGCCGCTAAGGTTAAAGAAATTATCATCGGTGGTGGAAAGTTTCTTAATGTACCTCTTCTTGGTACCCGGGGTGGAATCAACTATAACCTGGTGCTCGCCTTGCGACAATTTGGTTTCCCAATGAAAGAGAAGCCCATCTATCTTGCTACATCTCCTTATTTCTTCCATTACTCCAATGCTCCTACAGGAATAAGAGAAGATTTCAAAGAGGCTTGGTTCAAGATTCGGAAGAAAGATGTGAAGCATATGGGTGTGAGATCCGGTATTGCTCATGAGGCCTATACCCAATGGGTAATAAACCAGGCTGAGAAGATTGGCATGCCTTATCCCGCCATGAGATATGTGTCCGCATCTATTCCATCCTTGCCTTTGCCTCTACCTCTACCTACTCAAGAGATGTATCAGGAACATCTAGCTATGGAGAGCCGAGCGAAGCATCAGTGGAAGGCCAGATACTATGATGCTGAGAATTTGATCATGACTTTGGATGGAAAAGATGAGCAAAAGACTCATGAGGTTTCGATGTTGAAGAGGGAGTTGGCCAAGGCTAGAAAAGAAATTGAAGAAAAGGATGAGTTGCTTATGAGGGATTCCAAGAGGGCTAGGGGTGCCCGTGACTTCTATACCCGATATTGCAGCTACGAGTCCGAATCTGAGCCTGAGGATGATCCTTCTACTTCTTATGCTTGAGGATTCCCGTTTTCTTGTCGGTGTTTCCAGTTGTTGTTTATGTTGTTTACATTTCAAAGTCTATCCCTTTGCTTGGCATTTCAAAAGGAATCATCCTGTAAAACTATATGTTGGTTGTTTTTTTACCCGTTTATGTTAAATGTTGTGTAGTAATGTTTACAAAAGTCCTAATTTGTCTAAAAAAACCCTTCGATAGCACAAAAAGAGTCTTTTTTTTTGCATATGCATCTGTACATATCATGCATCATATGCATCATACATTGGTCACAAAAAAAAACACAAAACATCCCTCGTGCTCATTACCTCCTGGTTCTTCTGCCGCAGTCTGAAAGGTGGCTCGTGCTCGTAAGGTTTACCAACCGACCATAGTTCATCAAACCAGATTATATAGAAGGAGACACATGGCTAATTTCGAAGAAGAGAATGCTCAGCTCCGTGCCGAATTGGCTGCTATGAAAGAAGACTTGGCCAAGGCGCATGACACTATGTCTACCTTGCTGGCTGCACAAGAACAACCACGTCCGTTCCGGCTACTACTGAAATGATTCCATCCATCCCATTGTCCACGGCAGCTTCTGATGCTCGTTTTGTTATGCCCAATGGGCGCCCTTATGGACTCTCAGCTTTCTATGCTCCCAATACTGCAGCCGGTATTTCTGGTATTGCCAATCAAGGACAGATTCCTGCAACAACTTTTGCTTCTGCAGATACCTCTGTCCCTCAAGTGACTACTGTTGTTACCGATCCTGTTGTGCACACTGTGTGTCAGGTGATCGATGTTGACACTCCGCGTGGACAGGACCCTGTAGGCTATGAGAGAACAGTTATGAGAGCTAGCTGGAGAGCTCCGTGAGGTCAAAGCTAACCGTGGGAACAGTATTTCTTCTAAGGCCCGTGATCTATGCCTGGTATCCCAGTTTGAGGTTCCTAAGAAGTTCAAAGTACCAGATTTCGAAAAATACAATGGGTTTTCTTGTCCACATAGCCACGTCATTCGATACGTCCGAAAGATGGCCAACTATGCAGATAATGATGCACTGATGATCTATTGCTTCCAGGACAGTCTGACGGAAGATGCGGCAGACTGGTACACTAGCTTGAGCAAAGATAATATCCATACTTTTGAGGAACTCGCTGCTGCTTTTGAAAATCACTATGGGTTTAACACCCGCTTAAAGCCGAATAGGGATTCTCTTAAGTCTTTGTCTTAGAAGACAGACGAAACTTTCTGTGAATATGCTCAAAGATGGAGAGGGGCAGCTGCCCGTATTTCTCCTTCGCTCGATGAGGAAGAACTGACACAGACATTCCTGAAAACTTTGAAGAAGGAATATGTTGAAAGAATGATTGTCTCTGCACCAAATAACTTCTCCGATATGGTTACCATGGGGACTCGTCTAGAGGATGCTGTCAGAGAAGGCATCATTATTCTCGAAAAAGGTAAGTCCTCAGCTAGTGCGCCAAAGAAGTATGGTAACGACCACCATAAGAAAAAGGAATCCGAGGTAGGGATGGTGTCCGGTAACCAGTCTACAGCTGCTGTCGCTCCTATTAATGCTGCTCAGTTATCTCTACCCTACCAATACATGCAGTACTCTCAACATCCTTTCTTCCCACCATTCTACCAGCAATACCCTCTGCCACCGGGTCGACCACCAGCGCCCTTCAATGCCATTGCTCAGCAAGTACAACAACAGCCTCCTGCTCAACAGCAACAGCCGCAACAACAGGGCCCTCGGCCCAAGCCTTATTTTCCACCGATACCAATGCGGTATGCTGATCTGCTCCCAACCCTACTTGCTAAAGGACATTGCGCCACCAGACCAGGCAAGCCTCCACCCACGCCATTGCCTCCCAAGTTCGGACAGGATCTCCAATGTGAATTCTATCAGGGCGCTCAAGGCCACGATGTTGAAGGGTGCTATGCTTTGAAGTATGTTGTAAAGGATCTAATGGACAGAGGACAGTTGACTTTTGAAAATAGTGTTCCACACGTTCTTGACAATCCACTTCCAAACCATGTAGCTGTTAACATGATTGAGGCCTTTGAAGGAGTCTGTGCTTTTGATAAAATTGAAACATCTCGGGTTCCTCGAGAAGCTCCCGCTTTAGATGTCCGTAATGTTGCTACTCCTTTGGTGCCGCTACATGTCAAGCTTTGCCAAGCTTCCTTGTTTAATCATGCTTCCTGTTCAGAGTGTCTCCAGAATCCTATGGGTTGTTGTACAGTGCAAGGTGACATACACAGTCTAATGGACAACAAGCACTTGGTTGCCAGCGACGTTTGCATGATTGTGCTAGTGTTTCATGATTTCCCTGCCAAGAGTGTACCTCAGACAAGGAATGTCGAACCCTTGGTGATCAGACTATCTGGTCCGGTCCCTTATGCCTCTACCAAAACCATCCCTTACAAATATGATGCAACTATGATTGAGAATGGAATAGAGGTGCCTCTGGTATCTCCAGATGCCGTTAGTAACATTGCTGAAGAAACTACAACCCTGAGGAATGGAAGGGTCCGTCCGCCCTTGTTCCAAAAGAAGGGTGTTACACCTGCTGCTGCAGTAATTCCACCAGTTGCTCCTCCTGTTGACAAAGGTGACAGCCCATCGGGCCAGTCTATTGAAGAATCCAATATGGATGAGATTTTGAGGCTTATTAAAAAGAGCGATTATAAGATCGTAGACCAGCTGCTGCAAACTCCGTCAAAAATATCCATCTTGTCTTTGCTCCTGAGCTCAGAAGCCCACAGGAAAGTGTTGATGAAAGTGCTGGAATAGGCCTATGTTGATCACTAGGTCTCCGTGGATCAGTTCGATGGAATAGCGGGTAACATTATGGCTTGTAATAACTTGTGGTTTGGTGACGATGAACTCCCCGAAGCAGGGAAATACCACAACTTGGCTTTGCATATCTCAGTGGATTGTAAGTATGACATGATATCCAATGTGTTGGTGGACACTGGATCATCCTTAAACGTAATTCCCAAGTCTACACTGAGACAGTTGAGCCATCACGAGATTTCTTTGAGGGAAAGCAGTTATTTGGTTAAGGCTTTTGACGGATCTCGTAAGAATGTTCTTGGAGAGGTAGATCTGCCAATTACCATTTGGTCCGGAGACGTTCCGGGTCACTTTCCAAATCATGGACATCAACGCATCTTACAGTTGCCTCCTCGGAAGACCGTGGATTCACGATGTTGGGCAGTGACTTCCACTCTGCATCAAAAGCTGAAGTTTATGAGGAATGGTAGGCTTGTCACTGTACATGGTGAAGAAGCGTATCTGGTTAGCCAAGTGTCATCTTTCTCTTGTGTTGAAGCAGGGTCAGCTGAAGGGATGTCATTTCAGGGCTTGACTATTGAAGGCACGGAGCCTCGGAGAGCTAGTGCTGCTATGGCTTCATTGAAAGATGCCCAGAAAGCTGTTCAAGAAGGGCAAGCTGCTGGCTGGGGCAAAGTGATACAGATTCTAGAGAACAAGCGCAAAGAGGGCCTTGGCTTCTCCCCAACCTCAGGCATTTCAACAGGAACCTTCTATAGTGCTGGATTTATCAACGCTATTGCCGAAGACGCTGCTGAAAGTAGTTATGTGCCTGTGCTTGTTGTACCAGGAGGCACTGTGAGAAATTGGGAGGCCATTGACATTCCTTTAATCATGCATTCCTCCATGTAATGTGTCTTGTTGCTCATGCTTTTATTTGTTTTCAAAATAACAATCCTTTCGCTCTGCCCAAGGCGAAAGTGATGTCTTTGTAAGGGCATGTTTGTTTCGGCATTGCCGTTAGAATTTTGCTCTCCACCCAGCACTTTTCGCTCGCACCCTGCACTGCTTCCAAATATACCCTTGCGTTAGTTAAGTCACGCAGCGTGACTTAACTAACGCGCGTTGTAAGCAATGCGTGACTTAAGTCACGCACGTTGAAAGCAATGCGTGACTTAAGTCACGCACGTTGGCTGGTGGTCAGAACTGAAGAACAAACGTTTTTTTGGTTTGTGGTCAATGTTTCATCATTCAATCCACACATTTTCTACCAAATTTTACACGTTTTTTGACCACATTAATGGTATTTACCACATATACTACCATTTCTACCTATAAATACATCTACATATTTCCCTAATTCCTCACACCATCTCACTTTCTCCCCCTCATCACTCTCTCCCTCTATTTCTCTTCTTTCTTCTTTTTCTTTTCAATATTCTCTTTGGGGTAAAAGGTGATCAATTTTCGTCGGGCTAAAATAGTGAGTAGCCGACTTGGGGAAATGATCGACCCTTGGGATAATTTTAAACCTGTTTTTTTAACCGCAAACTTCGTGTGGTAAAAAAACAGCTTTAAATTTAGCCCAAGGGTTGATGATGTATTTTCCCCAAGAAGGCTGCTCACTATTTTACCCCACGAAGATTGTTCACTTTTTACCCCAAGAAGGATAAAATAAGTAGATTACTTTTTATCATATGAATTATTGTAATGTAATTTATGAATTATTAATAAAATGAGAGATTATTTATGCCTCAATTTTGTTCCTTTGTTTTATATTTGTTGTATTTACCTTTATTTATATTTGTATTGTATTTACCTTTATTTATATTTGTATTAATATAAAGAATAATATTGAATCAATAATTTAGAATAAAATTAAGAAAATAATTTAGATTAATGTAAACAAAATAATTTCAAAATAAAGTTACTAAAATAATTTTGAATAAAGTTAATAAAGTTAAGAAAATAACATAATTTGAATAAAGCTAAAATAAACAAAATAATTTTGAATAAGTTAATAAAAATAATTTGAAAAAGTATCCTTGCGCCACTTAACTTGCGTTGCGTAAGTTAACTTGCGCAGAAACTTACACTTGCGCAAGTTAACTAGCGCATGGGCATTTTCGGCATGGCTGCAGGGTGCGAGTAAAAGTTGCTGGGTGGAGAGCAAATTTCTTGCCGTTAGCAATAAAAATTGTCGTTTCTTCCGCGACTCTTTGATTTTTTTTTTTTTTTTTACTTTTTAGTGCCTTTTTCTTGGAAATAATGGTAATGCCAAAAAGAACCAAAACATCTTTTATTTTCTTATTAATTTCAAAAATCTGCATGAAAAATCTTTTTCTAAAATCATCCCAATCATATTATGCAGATTGAACCATAATAAACCCGTTGAGCACAGTGGTCCTACGCTTCTTCCAAATTTTGAATTCCCTGTATATGAAGCTGAAGATGAGGAAGGTGATGAAGAGATACCATATGAGATCACTCGACTGCTTGAGCAAGAAAGAAGAACCATACAACCTCACCAGGAAGAAATTGAGCTCGTCAATCTGGGCACTGAAGAGAGTAAGCGAGAGATCAAAATCGGTGCTGCACTTGAGCCAGAAGTAAAAAAGAAGATTACTCAGCTTCTCCGTGATTATCCAGATGTCTTCGCATGGTCCTATAAAGACATGCCGGGTCTAGATCCCAAGATTGTGGAGCATCGGATACCGACAAGACCCGAATGCTTTCCTGTCAAGCAGAAATTGAGAAGGTCTTGCCCAGGCATGGCCCTTAAGATCAAGGCTGAAGTGCAAAAGCAAATTGATGCGGGTTTCCTCATGACAGCTGAATATCCTGAGTGGATTGCCAATATCGTACCGGTGCCAAAGAAAGACGGGAAAGTTCGGATGTGTGTTGACTACAGAGATTTGAATAAAGCCAGTCCGAAAGATAACTTCCCGTTGCCTCATATTGATGTGCTCGTTGACAGTACTGCTCAATCCAAAGTGTTCTCCTTTATGGATGGTTTCTCCGGCTATAACCAGATACGGATGTCGCCTGAAGATAGAGAAAAGACGTCCTTCATCACTCCATGGGGAACATTCTGTTATAAAGTAATGCCGTTCGGCTTGATAAATGCCGGTGCTACCTATCAAAGGGGTATGACCACTTTGTTTCATGATATGATTCACAAAGAGATTGAAGTATATGTAGATGATATGATTGTGAAATCAAGTGATGAAGAGCAGCATGTTGTATATTTGAAAAAGATGTTTGAAAGGTTGAGAAAGTATAAGCTGCGGTTGAATCCCAACAAATGTACCTTCGGTGTAAGATCTGGAAAGCTGTTAGGCTTCATTGTCAGCCAAAGAGGCATCGAAGTTGATCCTGACAAAGTCCGAGCCATCAGAGAGATGCCGGCCCCTCAAACTAAAAAGCAGGTCAGAGGCTTCCTCGGACGCCTGAATTACATATCTAGATTCATATCTCACATGACTGCTACCTGTGGACCAATTTTCAAATTGCTCAGAAAGAATCAGCCCGTTGTTTGGAATGATGAATTCCAGGAAGCTTTTGATAGCATTAAAGAATACCTGTTAGAACCTCATATCCTCGTCCCGCCAGTGGAAGGAAGGCCCTTGATTATGTACTTGTCAGTATTGGATGAATCCATGGGATGCGTTCTCGGTCAACAAGACGAGACTGGAAAGAAAGAACATGTTATCTACTATCTGAGCAAGAAATTTACCGACTGTGAGACTCAATATACAATGCTTGAAAAGACGTGCTGCGCCATAGTTTGGGCTGCCAAACGCCTACGTCATTATATGATGAATCATACAACTTGGTTGATATCCCGAATGGATCCAGTTAAGTACATCTTCGAAAAGCCTGCTGTTACTGGAAAGATTGCGAGTTGGTAGATGTTGTTGTCTGAATATGATATTGTGTATAAAGCTCAAAAGGCGATCAAAGGAAGCATCCTCACTGAACACCTTGCTTGTCAACCTTTGGATGAGTACCAGCCGATCAAGTTTGAATTCCCTGATGAAGAGATTATGTATCTGAAAGCAAAGGACTGTGAGGAACCACTGATTGGTGAAGGGCAAGATCCCAATAGCAAATGGGGGTTGGTATTTGATGGTGCTGTCGATGCTTATGGTAAAGGGATTGGGGCCGTTATTGTAACTCCGCAGGGGCATCACATTCCTTTCACTGCTCAAATAACTTTTGAATGCACAAACAACATGGCTGAGTACGAAGCATGCATCTTGGGAATTAAAGAAGCAATTGACATGAGGATCAAGCATCTTGACGTCTATGGAGATTCTGCGCTTGTCATCAATCAGATAAAAGGTGAATGGGAGCCCATCATGAGAAGCTGATTCCTTACCGTGACTTTGCAAGACGTCTGTTGACATACTTTACAAAGGTTGAGCTACACCATATCCCTCGGGATGAGAACCAGATGGCTGATGCCCTTGCTACGGTATCTTCCATGTTTCGTGTGAATCACTGGAATGATGTGCCCACAATCAAGGTGCAACGTCTCGATAGACCTGCTCATGTGTTTACTATTGAAGAAGTGCCTAGTCAGGCTGATGAAGATGTGAATGATAGAAAGCCTTGGTACTACGACATCAAACGGTTCTTGTAGAATCACGAATATCCACCTGGGGCTTCCAACAAAGATAAAAGGACCCTGAGAAGATTGGCTAGTAGATTCCTTCTGGACAGAGAAATCCTATATAAGAGGAACTATGACATGGTCCTGTTGAGATGCGTTGATAAACAAGAAGCTGAGAAATTGATGCATGACGTACATGACGGTACCTTCGGAACCCATGCTACAGGCCACACTATGTCAAGAAAAATGTTAAGAGCCGGCTATTACTGGATGACTATGGAGCACGACTGCTACAAACATGCCAAGAGATGCCACAAATGTCAAATCTATGCTGACAAAATTCTTGTGCCTCCACATGCTCTCAATGTTATTTCTTCTCCATGGCCTTTCTCTATGCGGGGTATTGACATGATCGGAAGAATCGAGCCAAAAGCTTCTAATGGACATCGTTTTATTCTGGTGGCAATTGACTACTTCACCAAGTGGGTTGAAGCTGCTTCCTATGCAAATGTGACCAAGCAAGTGGTAGTGAAGTTTATCAAGAATAACATCATCTGCCGATACGGTGTTCCTCGCAAGATCATCACTGACAATGGTTCCAATCTGAACAATAACATGATGCAAGCTTTATGTGAAGAATTCAATATTGAACATCACAATTCTTCTCCTTATAGACCTCAGATGAATGGCGCAGTTGAGGCCGCTAATAAGAACATCAAGAAGATTGTTCAGAAAATGGTCACTACCTACAAAGACTGGCATGAGATGCTGCCGTTTGCCCTGCATGGTTACCGTACCACAGTGCGTAGTTCAACCGGGGCAACTCCTTTCTCTCTGGTATATGGTATGGAAGCAGTTCTCCCTCTGGAAGTGGAGATTCCATCTCTTCGTGTGATCATGGAAGCAAAATTAACTGAGGCTGAACGGTGTCGAAATCGGTATGATCAGTTGAATTTGATTGAAGAAAAACGCATGGATGCTATGGCTCATGGACAGTTGTATCAAGTACGAATGAAGAGTGCCTTTGACAAGAAAGTCCGACCTCGTGAGTTCAAGGAAGGCGAACTTGTATTGAAAAGAAGGATAAGCCAGCAACCCGACCCAAGGGGCAAGTGGACACCTAACTATGAAGGTCCTTATGTTGTCAAGAAGGCTTTCTCTGGTGGTGCTTTAATCCTTACACACATGGATGGTGTTGAGCTTCCGAATCCTGTAAATGCCGATATAGTCAAGAAATACTTTGTCTAAAAAATGAAAAGAACAGCGTGGTAGGTCGAAAACCCGAAAGGGCGGCCTAGGCAAAAATGCGCTTCCCGGTGGATCGAAAACCCGAAAGGGCGATCCAGGCAAAAGTTAGGGACCAAAAAACAATGAAAATGAAATAAGCTCGCTGAGATTGTACGCAACTCAGGCAAAAATGAGCGTCTCGATGAACCGAAAACCCGAAAGGGAGGTTCATGCAAAAATGAGATTGAAAATGAAGAGACAAGTAACTATATCTGGCAAGTCACCATCACCCCTTGGGGCATTTGCAACTGTCAACGATTGTCTTCATCAGAGGCTTCTGTACCGGTGAATTCAAAATTTCCATGAAATGTAGGGGTCATCGTGTTCAATGTACCACCAACCAATAAAATTACCATTTTCCAAGCTTTGTAAATCCGTGGAGTTATGCCCTTGGCTGACATTCACTCTTCCACGTCAATTTGAACCTGTGCTTTTGTTTGAAATTCTACTTTCCACCTATTTCCAATGCTATGTACAAAATATTTTCTTTCTATTTGATAACATCAATGTCTGAAACGAACATTTTTGAAAATTGAAAAATCTTTTTCCTGTCTATTTTGAAAACAAACCTGAGCAACAGGGTACATTCAAGTGAAACATACATGAACAAATGGGTGTCAATGTCCATTTCAATGCATGTTACCGGCAGGTTGTTCCCCAGGATGATCTGTGGTCAATGGCAAGAATGAAAAACAGAATGAGAACGAAAAATGAAAATAAAAAGCTCGCTAAGTCGAAAACCCAAAAGGGCGGCTTAGGCAAAAATGAGCACCCCGCTGGATTGACAACCTGTGAAAGTAATTCAGGCAATAATGGGGCAATGAAGAGAATGTGTTCCCGGTGAATCGAAAACCCGAAAGGGCGGTTCAGGCAAAAGTAGGGATTGAGAAGTGAAAAAATGAAAAACAGAATGAAAGAATGAAAAATGAAAAATGGAAGATGATATGAAAAGCATTGACCACAGATGCGAACATCCAATGTTTACCCAGTACTGACGCGCCTAGCAATGGCGACCTGTATCAAAGAATCTCCCAAGGTTCCCTTCTCTGCAAGATTTGCATATATGATGCGATATGTTGCCCTCAGCCATGGTTTCGATACGTTTCTCAAACGTCGATCTCTCCAAAGAGGATTTCCAAGTGTATATGTTATAGCACGAGCCACTACATACCCAATCTTCCAATGTTTTGTCTGTCTCTGTGGAACTATCCTGCCAAATTGTAAACAATCATGCATCTCCAAGCATCCATACATGCATAATCATGCATTCTATGTGCTCATGCATTTGTAAAATTGTTATACCATACATACATGTTGCATTCCAATCTCAATTACCAACTCAATTCAATGTCTATGCAAGATTGAGGTCTGTGTTAAAATCTCTGTGAAAGTCTTTTTGGGCCAACGATAATGGTCATGGCTATCTTCAAATCAAGTCAATGTCAATCTACTCTCAATTTGCATCTTGTTAAATCAAACTCCCAACGTATCTTGCTATATGCCTATGTTTCCGGTCAAGCAGCAAGTTCGATCCAAAGAACAACTTGTACCTGCCTATCTGTTTGTGTTTTCGATCAAGTAGCAAGTTCGATCCAAAGAACAGCTTGTATCTGCCTATGTGTTTCCGATCAAGTGACGAGTTCGATCCAAAGAACAGCTTGTACCCGTCTTTTGTTTGTATTCTCGGTCAAGTGGCTAGTTCGTTCCAAAGAATAGCTTGTACCTACTTTTTGCCCCCTGGTTTGTCTACCCTGTTAATGTCTATCCAGATCCCCAGTGATATGACATATCTTGTAGACTCCAGTTGTCTGTCTTGCATTCATAATCAAAACATTGCATGGCAGTCATGGTTTTTTTTTTAAAAAATAAAAAATGTGTGAAAGCATATTTTTATGTCCAAAAATAATGTCATGTCTGGTATTTAAGTATCTTCGTCCCGTCAAATCAAAGACTTCGTCTCTTGACCCTCCTGACAAAGAAACTTAAATAGGGGCAGCTGTCATACCCTAATTTTGGACCTAAAAATACGTGCTCAAAATGTCTTTTATCCCTGATATGTGTCTCTGACCTTTGAGAGATTGCCAATCTGCTACTGTTTACGCTGATATTCTACTCTGCTGTATTTGCATGTCTCTACTGTCTGTGTTTGAAAATATTTTCAAATATGATTTTGTCTGTGTTTTGCTGCATTTCAGACCATCCAAAAGGTTTTCTTGCATTCCCAATTGTCTCTGATTAACTGCACTTCTTTTTCAATGTTATTTGCAAAAAAATCATGAAAAGGGTATTTTAGTCATTTCTTGCATTCAAACTCATTTTAGTCCCTGTAAATTGTCTCTGAGCCTTTTCAATTTGTTTGTATAAATTCTTGCTTTAATTCCATGTTAAAAAAACCTTTTTAAAAAAATTGCACTTGAGTCATTTTGAGTCAATTTAGTCCCTAGGGGCATTTTGGTCATTTCACACAAAATTTTGGCAGAGAGGTTACTTTAAAGTACCTCATTTTTTGAAATTGGTACATTTTAGTCCTTTTAATTGATTTTAAAATTTTATTTCACTTTACTTTTTTTCATGTTACCAATTTTAATTCAGTTTAGTTTCATCTTTATTTTTATATTTCAGTCCTTAAGTTTTAAAATTTGTTTTTGGTCCTTTGCTGCTTAATTACACTCCAATCCTTTAAAATTTTCGTTATTTGTAAGATGGTCCTTGATAGAGCCAAACCGCAAGTGCACGGCCTATCGAAGTAATAGTAGTCAGAAAGAGTATCGTTCCGCTAGGGAGTTGTTCAACTTAATTAACCTTTAAAGAATGATTAGAGGAGAAGAAAGTTTGATAAAAGGAGGTTTGATTGCGGAAGGTAATTAACAATAATAATAAAGAGCCTTGGGATCATTGGTTTGTCATAATAACAAATCTTTCACTAGACAAGACTTTAACTTCTAATTCCATGGTTTACACCGTAATTTCCTAAGACCGGTTTCCCTTAGCCCCTCACCTTTCCGATGAAAGTCCGGTGAGAGTTTACTTCTAGTAACCAAGCCTATTTTGCTGACTTGATTACTAGAAGATGCTTATAAGGATTGAAACTACTTGTGTCTCAATAATTGCAAGGACTATTTCGCTGTCTTGCAATTATTGTCTAGATTCACTTGTTCCAACATCAAAGCTCCGCTCTCGCTTTATGAATTGATGTTTGGGATAATGGATTAACAATTATCAAACCCTCCGCTTTCGCTTCCACAGTTTGATAATTGTTAATTCATGTTAAAACGGTGAATCTAAATTAGAAATTACGATTACATAGAATTAGGGTTAAAGCTTGGTTTGTTTGGATTATGTCATTAGACTTTCCCAACAATCCCAAGACAAAGAAGTCTACTCACTTATGTTCATCGTAGGCATGGGGGAAGAAGAGAGAAGACGATAAAATAAATTGCGAAAGAGAAAGTAAAGGAATAAAAGACTTTATTGAAATAGTAACTAAAATATTCTAAGCAAGGGTGAATTGTTTATGATGGAATGCTACTCTATTTATAGCTTTACAATTGACTTAGAAACTAAGCTACTATAAGGGCAAAACAGTAAAGCTGCAACGGAGTAACTTGGGCTTGAAGAAAAGCAGCAAAAGTTGGCCTGGAGGGTGGCACGGCCGTGCCACATGTTGGCACTGGCCGTGCCAAGGTTCTGACTTGGTGGGAACATATTTTTGTTCCGTATCTTCGTATTTTCGCACTGTATTTGCTCCAGACCTCTTTCTTTTGCTCCAAGACACCTTCCACCATATATTCGTTCCTAAAATATAATAAAAAACAATTTAAAGTAAAATATTCAAAAAGGAAATAAATATGCAATAAAATAAAATCATATCTTTATAAAACTAAACTAAATAATGCATTAAATTAGACTAATTATTGACTCATCAAACTCCCCCACACTTGAATCTTTGCTTGTCCTCAAGCAAAAGGCAGTAGACATAGCAGCAACTAAAAGGATTAATTATGGCAATGCAATTGAAAACACAAGTCTCTTTGAAGGTTTTGTTTCAAGTACACTAATTACAATTTCAAACATTCCTCATGAACCTATTCAACCCAACATCAAGTCCCAAGTGAGTGTGTGTGTGCAGTCCAACCCTTTTCTTGCTCCTGTATAAGACATATATTACGAGGAACAAGTTCTATCCTTAATGCTAAAGTAACCGAGAAAAGTCCTTTCTTCATTTCATATAAGAGTGATGGGAATTTAAGTTAACATTGAATTAATAATTAAGCACAAAGGGGCTGCAGATGCTTAGGGGCTATCTATCCTCATAGGAAGTCTTCTCGGATGTAATTGTCCTTTCCCCCTAGATTCAAAATCACCCTAAGTAGTGCTGCAAAATTTTCTTTTATTTCATCTCCGCGTAGGAAGTCTTTTTGGATGTAATTGTCCTTTCCCCCTAGCATTGATGAATTTGTTTCACTTTAAGTTCAAATTAGGGAGTCACCACCACAATTAGGAAGTTAGGGATTGTCCTTTTCCCCACATGTTGGTGCCATTCTCCCGACCCAATTAACTTTAACAATTTAAGAATATAACAATTAAGAACATTGATTTTTCCCACACAAACTTATACTACTTTTACTCTTAAGACTTTAAAGGGTCTAAGTTAACACTAAAGATAGAACATGCTCCTTAAAATACCTATTCACACACTTGCTCAAATATTGCAACTGGGTGCTTTTCTCATTGGAGATTTTTCACAATAAAACAAGATGTGGGTATAGCAAGCATACAAGAAATAGAAGAAACTACTTTTATGTAAAAGAAACAACCTTTAAAGAAGAGACAAAACAAAAATTTTATGCCATACTTTACATTAAAAACAAGCTACTTAATCATGCCTTTCGCTATAAAAACAAAAAAAAAAGAATAAAGTTCAAGGGAGTTTCGAAACACTACGACTCTAGACACTTTATTAGCCCCCCCCCCCCCCCCCCCCCCCCCCACACACACACTTAGGGGAAGCATTGTCCTCAATGATTCAAAAGAAAAGAAATTAAAAAGAGAAGAAGAAGGAAGAGGAAGAAGAAGAAAGGGTGCAGAAAGCTCACAATGTGATTGAATTTTGGAGTTTGCAAGCTGGCACGGCCGTGCCAACCTCAGCACGGGCCGTGCCAACATTCTGTGGCTTGACCTCCCTTTTTGCTTGAAAAACATGGCACGGCCGTGCCAACCTGCTGGTAAGGAGGCTTCAAAATTTTTCAATTTCTTGTTTTCTCTTTGAATCACACTTGGACAATTACCTACAAAACAACTTAAAACAAAGAAAAACGAAACAAAAGCAATTAAATTCGTGGGTTGCCTCCCATAAAGCGCTCTTTTACCGTCATTAGCTTGACAAAAAGAAAAACAACTTTAAGGCGGGTCAATAAGTTTCCAAGCAGCCACTACTTCAGTTCCTTCTCCTGCATTGTACACTTTTAGCCTTTGTCCGTTAACCTTGAATGGTCTTGCTTTTTCAGAAAAGATTTCAATTGCCCCATGGGGATAGACTTTGCGGACTTGAAACGGACTAGACCACCTAGACCTTAGTTTTCCTGGAAAGAGCTTCAACCTAGAGTTAAAGAGTAGTACAAGGTCACCAATTTTGAAGTCCTTTTTAAGGATATGTTTATCATGCCATTTTTTTGTTCTTTCCTTATAAATGCAAGCATTCTCGTAGGCATCTATCCTAAGTTCTTCTAACTCACTTAGTTGAAGTTTCCGTTTTTGACCGGCTAAATTTGGGTCCAAGTTAAGGTTCCTAATTGCCCAATAAGCTTGTGCTCAAGTTCAACCGGAAGGTGACAAGATTTCCCATAAATTAGCTTAAAAGGAGTCATTCCAATGGGAGTTTTGTAAGCCGTTCGATAGGCCCAAAGAGCATCATCAAGCTTGCTTGACCAATCTTTCGTAGAGATAGAAACTGTTTTTTCAAGAATGGCTTTTATTTGCTATTTGAGACCTCAACTTGTCCACTAGTTTGTGGGTGATAGGGTGTTGCAACTTTATGTCTCACTCCATATTTTTGTAAAAGTTTTTCAAAATGTTTAGAGATGAAGTGAGACCTTCCATCGCTTATGACAACCCTTGGCACCCCAAACCTTGGAAAGATAATTTTTTTGAACAATTTCATAACTACATGTGCATCATTGGTGGGGGAAGCAATGACCTCAACCCATTTGGACACATAGTCAACAACCACCAATATGTATTGATTACCAAAAGAAGAAGGAAATGGCCCCATGAAATCAATACCCCATACATCGAAAATTTCAACTTCAAGGATATTGTTTAAGGGCATTTCATTCCTTTTAGTAATATTACCGGTGCGTTGACAATTGTCACATTTAGAAACAAAGAGATGCACGTCCTTAAAAAGTGATGGCCACCAGAAACCAGATTGAAGAATTTTGAAAGAAGTTTTTTGACTACTAGCGTGGCCACCATAGGAGGAGGAGTGACAATGGTGAAGAATACTACTTACCTCGCTTTCAGGGATGCATCTTCTAAAAACCCCATCCGAACCTCTTTTGAAGAGGTAAGGCTCATCCCAATAGTAGTGCTTGAGATCATGGAAGAATTTTTTCTTTTGCTGGTAGTTCAAGTTAGGCGGTAGTACTCCTGCTGCAAGAAAATTAACAAAATCTGCATACCAAGGTGCGTTAGTTTGCGCCAATAAGAAGAGTTGGTCATCCAGAAAAGAATCATCCAAAGGCAACTTGTCCTCATTGGGTTCCCTAAGGCGGGACATGTGATCAGCCACAACATTTTCAGTGCCCTTTTTATCTTTTATTTCAATATCAAATTCTTGGAGGAGCAAAATCCATCGGATCAACCTCGGTTTGGCATCTTTTTTGTTTAACAAATATTTTATTGCCGAGTGATCTGTGTAAATAATGATTTTTGATCCTACCAAGTATGACCTGAATTTGTCAATAGCATAGACTACTGCTAACAGTTCCTTCTCAGTTGTAGCATAATTTACCTGTGCCCCATCAAGGGTCTTACTTGCATAATAAATGGCGTGCATCTTCTTGTCTTTTCTTTGTCCCAACACAGCCCCAACTGCATAGTCACTTGCATCACACATTATTTCAAAACGTAAGTTCCAATCTGGTGGTTGTATGATTGGGGCAGTGACCAAGGCTTCTTTTAACCTGCAAAATGCTTTTAGGCATGCATCATCAAACACAAAATCTGCATCCTTAAGGAGCAAGCTTGTTAGTGGCTTAGTGATTGAACAAAAATCTTTAATGAAACGGCGGTAAAATCCCGCATGTCCTAGGAAGCTTCTAACTTCTTTGACCGAGGTAGGAGTGTTTTATCTTGGTTTTCGGGTGTCAAACATTGATTACGTTTGAACCTTTTTAACCGGTGATATGTTATTTTTTCTTGGTAAGGGAAAAAGTAAGCAAAACCCTTTGAGAATCGAGGTCCGGGAGTTGTTTTCGCTACGGGAAGGTGTTAGGCACCCATAACGACTATAGTATCCTATAGGAACCGTCTTTACTTTCTACGCGCGCGCTTTATTTTTAAATGCTATTTTGAAAATGATATTAAGCCTAAAGGTTTTCTAAATGAAGAATTGGAGGGAGAAGAATGTGTTTGAATTTTTATTTTTATTTGAATTGAAGGAATTTTGTTCCTTGCCTACGTACCCGTTTAAGGGATCAAATCCACCGTAGTTCTCTTCCAAAAATGTTTTTGTTTTTGTTGGTTGATTTTAAGTTTGAAAATGGAATTTTGAAGAATGAGAGAGAGAGGCCTCAAGGGCATAAGATTGAAAAAAAGTGAGGTGGAATTAGTTATTTTGCAAAAGGGTCTAAGTATGGTTAAGGTTCATTTAAAATTTGATTAAGAAAGGAAAAGGAAAATTCAATGGGATTTTGATCCCAAGGTTTATTTGGAAAATTATTTGAATGATGTTGTCCATATTTTTTGGAAAATTGATTTTTCTAAGTGTAAACCCTAAGCATTCATCTAAACATACAATCCTAAACATACATCTAAACATGCATATTCTAAGCATACATCTAAAGTGAGGTGTGTGCATGTGTCGGTGCTTGTGTCAGTGTACATCATTAGAGTCCACTGTCCTTATTACATCATTGGCCTAGATACATTCTATGGTCTTGCAAGGAATTTAAAGACATGAAAATAACAAAAAGAATTACAAAGTCCTAACTTTACATTCTATTTGCTTACAAATGAAATATAGAAAGAAAAAAAGGAAATATGCAAGGTGAATATGCAAGATGCTATGGAATATGAGACATGAAACAAAAAGAGTTAGTAGCACAAATGAAATAGAAACAACACACTAAAGGCATAGTAAAGTAAATGTAACTTGAAAATGAAGTAACAAGAGAAATTAACTAAAAGTGATGAAAGAGACTCGACATTCCTTTAAAATCATTCCAAGGTATAGTTAAAAGCCTAAATCCTCATGATATTAGAGAAGTTTTAAGTGACTTGGTTCAAAAAAAAACATGAGAACTAAGGCCATTAACTATACCAAGGAATATAAAAATTGCAAGCTTTTCTTTATCCCCTTCAATCCACAAGTATGCTTCACATTATTTAACAAACACAAAATTCATTCAAGGGCAGCCAACATACACTAAAATAAAAGGCAAATTTACTTCACAAAACTTCATGTCCGAAGCTACAATTATGTACCAAAATCCATGTTAAGCCACACCACAATGCCACACAAAAATTTAACAAAAAGTAAGTAACAACAAGCACATATTCCCCATGCTTTCGAAATGAATTTCCCCATGCAACTTTACTCCAAAAAAATGGGTTTCAAATACCATATTTACTTACAAGAAGAAAAAGAATCCACAAAATCTTCAAAGGTTTTTTACAAATTTTTAACAAGATTTCATCAAGAAAATCGAAAAGAAATGAATTTACGATGAGCAAATATTTTTCATATATTTTTCACAGTCTTTTAACATGCAAGAACCCACAAAAACGCTAAGAAAAAGTTAAGGAAACACATAGAAAATTATTTGGGACCTTTGTCATGAAAGGAGGACATACAGAAAGTGTAATCAGCATAAAACAGGTGTGGAATAGCAAAAAGAAGGCTAGGGGACGAAATACACAGCCAAATAGGCCCAAGCCTATACACAACCATGGAAATGGATCATCTAAGCCACAGGGGTCGTTGGATCGACCCAAACGGATCAGTTTCAACATCCGACGGTCAGATCCATTGAGAGCATGGCATAATGGTGGACCCGCACACATAGGATAAAAGCAAGGTAGATAGCATTTGAAAAGGGGATTCACGTGAATGAAAAGCCAAAATCAAAGAAATTTTCCCTTCTCTTAAAACTGAAGCACACATGAATCCTCTCTTTTCTCTCAAATCTTCTAAAGAAACATCAAGAACCTATCATAATTTTCATCTCCCTCACCTACCTCACCGGAAAATGTATGAATACTGCCGGAAAGTTCATCAACTCGCCGGAAACTTCATCTTCTACGGCGAGAAGTGCAGATTCCGGCGAGTCTCAAACGAAACTTACAGTTTCGATTTCTACTTCTATATTCGAATTCGAGCACACTTTTCAAGATTAAATCAAGAACAACCTACATCTAACACAACCAGACTCGCAAACAAATAAAAAAAAACGCAATTAAGAACGCATAGTAAATTGAAGATGCGGAGTTTACCTTGTTCAATGTCTCAGTGCTGAACCTTCTCGCTGTGGCTCTGCTGATTCGTTCCAGAACGACGTGATTCTGATCCGGTTCAATTTCGTTTCCGTTCGCGATTGCTGAGCTTGATTTCGCCGCCGTGAAGGTGCTGAATTGGCGTGGTGATAGCTTTCCAATCTTGTGTTGGTGAGTGTTTAAGTGTGGTTATGGAGGATTGGTGAAGGTTGAAGATGAAGTTGTAATGGTTTTGTGGTTGTTTATGGTGGTTATGGAGGTTAGAGGAGTTAGTTAGGGTGGAGGAGAAAGTTTGTTGTGGTGGTTGAACGTTGGTTGTGGTGGTGGAAATGGTCACGTGAGAGAAGAAAAGAGGGAGAAGAGAAATTGATTTTTTCTTTTTTTTTTTGTGTATTTTGTGAAAAGTGTGATAATGATTGGTGTGTATTTTTGACCTTGACTTGGACTTATTTATAGATGACATGGTAAGCTTTGGGCCAATTGGAGTGGGACATGTGGCACTGGACTCTAACAAACTTTTGTGGACTAATAGCATTTGGACACGTGGCACTTGGACTTAACACACCTAAAAGGGATTAAAATGCAAATAACAAAAGTACAAGAACAAATATGAAAATTAAAACTAAAATTGAACTGAAAAAGTAAATTGAAAATTAACGTAAAGCGAGACGATTAAAAACAACAAAGCAGATAAGAGGTTTTATGTAAAATTACCAAAATGCCCCTGGGGGCTAAAACGACTAAAAATGACCCAGATGCAATTTTAAAATGGATTTCTTAACAAGGGATTAAAGCAAGAGTTCATACAAGCGAATTAAAAGACTCAGAAACAATTTTTAGAATTTAAACAGGGTTTTACACATGAAAAGACTAAAATGCCCCTAGGGGCAAAACTGACTCAAAATGACTTCAAACGCAATTTTTAAAATGGATTTTGACATGGAATTGAAATAGAAACTTATTCAAACTATTTGAAGGGACTCAACCAAATTTTTAAAAGACTGAAAGAAATTTTAACATAGGAAATGACTAAAATGCCCTTTTTCATGAATTTTGCAAATAATATTGAAATAAAATGCAGAGAAAAATGCAACTGATTAGAGACATATCAAATGACTTGAAATGCAAGAAAAGAAGAATTGAGCTAGTATTTTTAGGTCCAAAATTAGGGTATAACAAGGAGGAGACATTTTTTCAATAATTTCAATTTTTGCTTTATCTACCTCTATACCTCGTTCAGAGACTAAGTGTCCTAGGACAATTCCTTCTCTTACCATGAAGTGACATTTTTCCCAATTCAACACTAAGTTCACCTGTTCACATCTTTCCAAAACTTTTTCCAGGTTAGTCAAACAGTTATCAAAACTAGATCCATGCACAGAAAAATCATCCATAAAAACTTCCAATATATTTTCAACAAAGTTAGAAAAAATAGACATCATGCATCTTTGAAAGGTAGCTGGGGCATTGCAAAGACCAAAGGGCATTCTCCTATAGGCAAAGGTACCAAAGGGGCATGTGAAAGTAGTTTTCTCTTGGTCATTAGGGTGAATAGGTATTTGGAAGAATCCATAATAGCCATCTAAGTAACAAAAGTGTGAATGCTTAGCTAACCTTTCTAACATTTGGTCTATAAAGGGGAGTGGGAAGTGATCTTTACGGGTTGCTTTGTTAAGCTTCCTATAGTCAATACACATCCTCCAACCGGTGACGGTTCTGGTTGCAATGGATTCATTTTTATCATTTTTAATAACTGTGAGACCACCCTTTTTAGGTACTACTTGAACCGGGCTAACCCATTTAGAATCAGAAATTGGATAGATAACACCTGCATCTAGGAGCTTTAACACTTCTTTTTTCACAACTTCTTTCATGTTAGGATTTAATCTTCTTTGGTGTTCAACGGAGGGCTTATAGTCCTCCTCAAGTAATATCCTATGTGTACACAATGAGAGGTTTATTCCTTTGATGTCATCAATGGTATAACCTATGGCTTTAGGGTATTTCTTGAGAACATAAAGCAATTTTTCAGTTTCTACCTTATTCAAGATTGCATTCACAATAACAGGGTAGGTTGAGTTAGGGCCCAAGAATTCATACCTCAAGCCTGGTGGAAGTGGCTTGAGCTCCACCTTTGGTGCCTCTTTCGGTAGAGGGGCTGCTTCTTCTTTTATTAAATCTTCCATTCCCAAACCTTCCATGGGAAGGTTTTCATTCAATAACTCCTCATAGGCCTTGGCATCTCCTTCTAGGTTTGTACCTGCATCACTAACCAAGCATACCTCCAAACCATCATGCGTAGTTGATGCTAAGGAGCATTCTTTCACACAACGGTCGATTATATCTAACATACAACAAGAGTCTTTAATGGAGGGATTTTTCATTAGTTTAGCAAGTTCAAATTCAACAGTATCTTTGCCAACATTAAATTCCAACTTCCCATGTTTAACATCAATTATAGCCCCAGCGGTAGGAAGGAAGGGTCTTCCCAAAAGTATTGATACTTGGTTATCCTCCTCTATTTCCATCACAACAAAATCCGTGGGGACATAAATTTCTCCTACCTTGACAGGGACATCCTCTATGATTCCAGCTGGATACTTAATGGAACGGTCCGCTAATTGTAGGGTCATCCTAGTTGATTTAAGTTCCCCCAATCCCAATCTTTCATACAGAGATAAAGGCATTAAACTAACACTAGCTCATAAGTCACACATTGCCCTTTTTACTATTTCAGACCCTATGACACAATGTATAGAGAAACTTCCTGGATCCTTAAGCTTGGGTGGCAATTTATTTTGGATGATGGCACTACATTCTTCCGTAAGGTTCACCGTTTCACTCTCCTCAATTTTTCTCTTTTTTGAAAGAATTTCTTTTAAAAATTTAGCATAGGTAGGCATTTGAGTTAGGACATCGGTGAAGGGAACATCAATGTAGATTTTATTCATCATTTCAATGAACTTTTTAAATTGCTCATCAAGCTTAGAATTGGCAAATCTTTGAGGGAAAGGAATTTTTGGTTTGAAGGGAGATGGTGTAACTTCCTCACTTTGTGGTTTCTCACTCTCCTCTTTAGTCATCTCACCTTGTGGTTCACTAGTCTCTTCCTCAACCTCACTAGGCTTGACTCTTAAGGGGTCCTCTAATTGCCTACCACTTCTAAGTGTAACGGCGTTCATTCTAGGTTGGCAAAATTCTTGAACAACTAGAGAGAGCTGAGTCTCTAAGATTTTGTTGTGAGAGGAAATAGAGTCTACTGATAGACGTTTGGCAAGTGCACCAAATACTATCGAAGTAGTAAAAATATCGATCCCACAAGGACTGTTTTTAACTTCAATAATTCAATTGCGTTATAGAAATAGGATGTGTAAAGTTTATTTTTAGTTTGCCACTAGGCAGAAGATTTGGTTTGATTTTAATTAAATCAAGTAACATAAAATAAAGATTTGATTAAGAAAATATGGAGAGAGATGAGATCAGATCCGTCGAATCCTCTAAGTTCCCCTAATTGGTCTACTGCACCTATTTGTTATGAATCCTCTTCTAATTTACGATGATTAACAAAATAGCCCTAATCAATCCCTTGAGTTAGGATCCTCTTCTTAAACTACAGCCCCTAATTCCTTAGGTGGTCTAATAATTCTTGAAGGTTTTACCGAACGTTAACCTATTATCACTAACAAATGATTATCTATTCCTAGACTAACCCTGTTTATTAGAACAATTCAATTAGGTCTAAGTCGAAAGCTATGGTCAGTAGTCATTCGTTCTCACAAAATCAAGTTATATGTGATCAAGATATAAAAAGCATTAAGAACAATTGAATTGAACAAACTAGAATTGAATTCATAAACAAAATAGAGTTTCACAGCAACATGTGTCAATTAGGGTTACAAAGATTCATCTCGGATCTAATCTATAAGAGATTTAGCTACTCATAATTGAGTTTACAAATAGCATAATCAATGAAATAATTAAAACATACATGAATTGGTAAAATGTTGAAGAAATCGCCCTTCTAGCCGTCTCCGATGTCTCAAAATCGCACTTTGCTCTCCAAAATAGTAACCCTTGTTCTTCAGATTGAGTGCAGTATTTATAGAAGTCATAGGCCTGACCCGTCAAAATCGCACCGCTCCATGTATATAGGCGTGCCGCGATTTCCCTCAAACAGGGAGGATGTAATTTTGCTTCAAAAATCGCAGCACGACTTGAAATTGGCGTGGCGCGATTTCCTTCGAACAGACTTCAATATTGAAGCTTTTTGCACTCCAGAACAGTATAAATTGCATGAGAACTCTATCAAAATGTCACAATAAGTCCTAAAAATTACGTAATGACAGCATGTCATCACAACCCCAAACTTAAACCATTCCTTGTCCTCAAGGAATTTGCTTGCAACAGTGACAAACGACAGTAAAATAACAGTTACCTGACAAAACGATAGTACCCAAAAGTTCATTCTCCTTCTAGCTGACTTGTTCGCATCCACCAATTCACAACTCCTCGCATCAATTTGAAATAGGGTTCTACCAGTCGACATGCAGGTCTACATATTACCATACGCTTGAAAAGTTTCTAAACATCAATCAAAGTCAATATCATTACACACTTTTGAGGTCTTTAGGGTTATAACGGGGCTTAGGTGAAAGGTGGGATATATTTGGATAAGTAGGCTACACATAATTTGAGTTAGGCATTTCTAGGGAAGTTAAAACACAAAATTCAATCCTTTAATCATTCACCTTGTGGAAATACAATCAATGCAAAGGTACTAGAGAATACTTTTAACATTTAGGGACAATCGAGTTTGAAGTTACTCGGATTTTCAATGTTTTGTCCCTTTTTCATCATTCAATTTTTTTTTTGATACACCATTTTTGTGTATATTTTGCATGACAATTTCATCTTTCTCTCTTATTCTCTAGTACCCCCACCCCAAACTTAGTTGGTTGCAAATTCCAATAGCAACCCCAAACTTAATCTTTAGCAACATTCTACAATGCCTTAACTCAGAAAATACATTAAGGGACAAGTCCTAAAAGTCTCTAGGCTTGTAATGTAGTTTGACACCGAACAAAAAGTTCTAATCCTACCGGCTCACAATCGGTTAAGAAAGGATAAATTCAACAAATTAAAACAGGGTAGGCTTCAAAAAGGCTCACAGGACCAAGCACTTTTGCCTCAGTGTGTAATTAACAAAGACCAATCAATAATAGAGAAACAATGCAAGTTCTAGAAATGTAGTTGCATGGAAAACTAATCTAAATATAAGTAAATTGAAAAACAAAATTTGGCAATGAACCTTATGGCTGAGATTTCTGGGAGTATGTGACTACTTAGCAATGCCGTACACTTCGCCTTTGAATCAAGTCACCCCTCCTTTAGAACTTTTGGAATACCGTTTCATCAAACAACTGTTACTAAACTGGAATAGGTCACATGAAACAAAACAAATTCATTATTTAAACAAGTGCAGGAGCAATTACAATAGGGAAATAAGTTCAATGGACTTCGACATTAAAAGAAAATAAAGAAAATACAAAATGAATCGAAAACAAAGTAAATCTAGTGGGTTGCCTCCCACTCAGCGCTTCTTTATCGTCACTAGCTTGATTGCTAAGGATCCTTAGAGGTCCTTCAGAATGAGTGCCACCCTTTCTCTTGGTAGGTCGCCACCTAGGTATGGTTTAACTCTTTGTCCATTCACTTTGAAACTTCGATCTCCTTCAGGTGTCACTAATTCAACAGCTCCATATGGTGACACACTTCTGACCAAGAATGGTCCAGACCATTTTGACTTGAGCTTCCCAGGAAACAGCTTCAACCTGGAATTATACAACAAAACTAGTTGTCCACAGTTAATATCCCTAGGTACTAAGTTTTTGTCATGATATGTTTTTGTCCTGGCTTTATAGATGAGCGCATTTTCATACGCTCTAAGCCTTATCTCCTCAAGTTCATTAAGTTTCAAAATTCTTTTCTTACCAGCGGCTACTTGATCAAAATTTAAGGCCTTAATGGCCCAATAAGCTTTATGTTCTAGCTTGACTGGAAGATGACATGCCTTCCCATAGACTAACTGATAGGGTGAAAACCCAAGATGGGTCTTAAAGGCTGTCCTATATGCCCACAGTGCGTCATCTAATTTCCTAGACCAATCTTTCATGTTTGACGCAACTGTCTTCTCCAAAATCTGTTTCAACTGTCGGTTTGAAACCTCTACTTGACCACTAGTTTGTGGGTGATAGGGAGTTGCAACTTTGTGCTTAATGTTATATTTTTTGAGCACATTTTCAAGAAAATTATTGCAAAAATGCTTCCCCCATCACTGATCAATACTCAAGGGGTTCCAAACCTAGTGAAAATATTCTTTTGAAGGAAGTTGACAACAGTTTTGGCATCATTAGCAACACATGGTATCGCTTCAACCCACTTTGTGACATAATCAACACAGACTAGAATATGGAGATAAGAGTAAGAGGAAAGGAATGGTCCCATAAAATCAATACCCCAACAGTCAAATGGTTCAACTTCAATGATTCCTTTTAGGGGCATTTCATTCCTCTTTGATATGTTACCTGTCCTTTGGCATCTGTCACATCTTGTGACAAAGTCGTAGCAATCTTTGAAAAGGGTGGGCCACCAGAATCCACTTTGCAAGACTTTTGCAGCTGTCCTTTCTCCACTATGGTGGCCTCCATAAGCTGAGCTGTGGCAGTGCCACATGATACTATGTGCTTCCCCACCTGCAACACAACTTCTAATCAAACCGTCAGTACCTACCTTAAACAGATAAGGGTCATCCCACAAGTAGTGGTTTGCATCTTTGAAGAACTTTTTTCTCTGAGGGTAGGTCAGATCATCAGGAACTATGTTGCCGGCCTTAAAATTCGCCATGTCAGCAAACCAAGGCCTTTCTCCAATAGCAAACAATTGTTCATCGAGGAACTCGGCCTTGATGGCCTTCTCCTTCTTTGTCACCTCATCATTCTCTAGCCTTGAGAGGTGATCAGCTACCACATTCTCGACTCCCTTCCTGTCACGAATTTCAAGATCAAATTCTTGCAATGATCTGTAAAAAAAATTCAGAGATATTTGAGAGTTGCATGATCTGTAAAAACAATGACTTTGGAGCCTATTAGATTAGAACGAACTTTTTCCAATGCAAAGATTACCGCAAGCAATTCCTTTTCAGTTGTGGAATAGTTAACTTGATTTTCATTTAAAACCTTGCTTGCATAGTAAATTGCATGGAAAAATTTGTTCTTGCGTTGGCCTAGGACTGCACCAACAGCATAATCACTTGCATCACACATAAGTTCAAAAGGTAAATCCCAATCGGGTGCAATGATTATTGGTGCCGTCACCAACTTGTTTTTAATCAAAGAAAAAGCATTTAGACATTCAGAATCAAAATTAAACTCGTTTTCTTTGACCAAGAGGTTACAGAGGGGTTTGGAAATGTTTGAAAAGTCTTTTCTGAAACGCCGATAGAAACCGGCATGCCCCAAGAAACTCCTTACTCCCTTAACATTAACAGGTGGGGGAAGTTTCTCTATAACCTCTATCTTAGCTTGGTCCACCTCAATGCCTTTAGCACTTATTTTATGCCCCGAAACTATACCTTCAGTTACCATAAAATGACATTTTTCCCAATTCAAAACAAGGTTAGTTTCGGTGCATCTTTTAAGTACATCATTTAAATGGAACAAGCATTGATCAAAAGAATTACCAAAAACAGAAAAGTCGTCCATAAATACCTCAATGTTCTTCTCTATCATATCAGAGAAGATGGAGAGCATACACCTTTGAAAGGTCGCTGGCGTATTACACAGCCCAAAGGGCATCCTTCGATAAGCAAACACTCCAAATGGACAAGTGAAGGCAGTCTTTTCTTGATCTTCCGGAGCCACTGCAATTTGATTATACCCCTAATACCCATCCAAGAAGCAATAAAAGGCTTGGCCAGCCAATCTCTCAATCATTTGATCCATGAATGGTAATGGAAAGTGGTCCTTTCTTGTTGCGGTGTTCAACCTCCGGTAGTCTATACACATTCTCCAACCAGTGATGGTGCGGGTGGGTATCAATTCATTTTTTTGATTTTCCACCACCGTCATTCCTCCTTTCTTGGGTACCACGTGAACTGGACTTACCCATGAGCTATCTGAGATAGGGTAAATCATACCTGCATCTAGTAACTTCAGCACCTCTTTCTTCACCACTTCCTTCATTGTTGGGTTAAGTCTCCTTTGAGGTTGAACAACCGGTTTGTATTCAGCCTCCATGTGTATTTTGTGCATGCAGTAAGCTGGACTAATACCCTTCAAATCAGAAATGTTCCACCCCAAAGCTCCTTGATTGTCTCTTAACACCCTCATTAATTTTTCTTCTCCAAAGGTGTCAAGGTATTGCTGATGATTACTGGTTTAGAGGCATCCTTAGTGAGAAAAACATACTTCAAGTGAGAAGGGAGTTCTTTTAATTCTGGATTTTTCTCTCCTTCTCCACTCAAAATAGGAGCATCCATAGAGTACTTACCCATTAATTCTTCTATTTTTACCGGTCCCAACTCTTGCTTGCTTGCTTCTAGTTGCTTCACATAATCACTTACTTCAAGATCTTCATCATCTCCACAACTTGCTATAGAATTCACAATTGCACGTTCAAGAGGTTGTGTTGGTTGATGTTCAGAAGAGTCATCTTCAACTATTTCTTCAACAATGTCAATCCGATAACACTTGGGATTTTCATCTTTGTGCTTCATGGCCTCAAATATATTAAAGACGACTTGCTCCTTATGGAATCTCAACATTAGCTCTCCTTTCTCAATGTCAATTAAAGCACGACCAGTTGCAAGGAAAGGTCTTCCTAGAATGAGTGGCATTTCTTCATCTTCAGCCATGTCTAAGATCACAAAATCTGCTGGAAACACCAAGTCATTAACCTTGACTAGCACATCTTCAAGCACACAGAAAGGATAAGAGATTGACCGATCAGCAAAAGTAATGGTCATTCTTGTTGGTTTTGGTTCCCTACACTTAAGCTTCTTCATCATTGAAAGAGGCATCAAGTTGATACTTGCTCCCAAGTCACATAAAGCTCTACCAATGTATACCGGTCCAATTGAACAAGGGATAGTAAAAGCTCCAGGATCCTTCAGCTTAGGTGGCAGCTTCTTTTGAAGAATAGCACTATAATTCTCTGAAAGTGCTATATTCTCATCATCCTTAGGCTTCCTTCTTTTAGTCAACAAGTCTTTCATGAACTTAGCATACAACGGCATTTGATCGAGGGCTTCATCGAAAGGAATATTCACCTGAAGTTGTGAGAAAAGTTGCATGAACTTCTTGAATTGACCTTCATCCTTTTCTTTCTTCTTTGAAAGGTGAGGGTATGGAAGCTTCACATATGATGGAATAACTTGTGGTTTGTCTCCATCCTTCAATATTTGACTCTTCGACTTCCTCAAGATTGAATCCTCATCAATTAACTTCTCACTTTTTTCTCCCTCTATTTTTTCCTTCCTTTCGTTTTCAACTACTCCATGATCATTTTCTTTTTCAACTTCACCCTCATTATTTTTTTCAACTACACCATCTTCCTCCACCTCAACTACATCATCAACCTTCTTTGGAGCTTTTGGAACTAAAGGTGTTAAAACCTTTTTGCTCCTCAATTCAATAGCATTACAAGACTCATTCTTATGGTTGTCTTTCGTGTTACCTGAGAATCCGCCTTTGTTTTGTTCAGCCAATTGCTTAGCTAATTGCCCCAGTTGAGTTTCAAGCATCTTCCTAGAAGCTTCATTGTTCTTTCTTTCAGCTTCTTGACTCTTCTTCATCTCTTCAAAGTTGACTTGAGTCATCTTCATGAAGTTCATCATAGTTTCCTCAAGAGCTGATGGCTTTCTTTGTTGTTGTTAAGGAGGAGTAAGCATCTGAGAATTCAAAGCGTTGTTATTCGAGTAGCTTAGATTGGGATGCTTGTTGATTCCTGGAGTGTAGTACTGATTTTGCCTTTGATATCCTCCCATGTAGTTTGCTTCTTCACTAGAACCTTCTGGTACACACTCACCATTGGGATGTTCTTCACCACATAGATCACACTTGATTGCAGCCACTTGTTGTTGCTTATGAGCTAAAGTGAAGCCTTGAAACTCCTTAGTTAGAGCCTCGATTTGTTTGTTCATAGTTGCTTGGTTAGCAAGGAAAGCAGTTTGTTCACTCACCCCAAACACTCCTCTTTCTTTCTTTTTCGCTTCAGCACGATACTCATTTCCAGCCATGTTTTCTATCAAAGCTTGGACTTCATGATCAGTTTTGCTCTTGAGACTACCTCCCGCGGAAGCATCTAAGAACATTCTAGTGTTTGGTGTTACCCCCTCAATGAAGATTTGGAGGTATTGTTTCTCGGTGAACTCATGATTAGGGCATCTCTTAAGAAGCAAATTGAATCGCTCCCAAGCATCATATAATGATTCACCTTCTCCTTGCTTGAAGTTAGAGATTTCCATCTTCTTCTCCCAATACTTAGACATAGGGAAATATTTCTCCAAGAACTTCAGCTCTAACTCTTCGCATGTTTGGACAGTCCCGTTTGGTATTGTTAGCAACCAATCTTTTGCTCTTCCCGTCAAGGTGAAAGGGAATAGCCTTAGTTTCTTTTGTGCTTCAGTCACGGTGGTTGGTTGCACACAAAATTCACAAGTTTCAGCAAAGCGGCTCAAGTGTTCATGAGGACTCATAGCTTCAGTCCCATCGAATTGCTTGTCCCTCAAACCGTTGAGGACAGTTGTCTTGATGTCGAAAGCTACGGGGTTAGCTGGTTGAAAAGTATGGGTCAGTTGACCGCGATGAGTAGCTAACCCGTAGTCTCCTAGCTTAGGTCTCGGTGGTACAACTCCTTCACCTTCCATAGTTGCAGATTTAGGAGAAGCAGATGTTTCGGATTCAGTTGAGAGTGGCTCCGGTATTTGTTCTCGAACACCCGGTTTGAGCATTTCCTTGAAACGCTCCCATGAATCATGAAGTGATTCCCCCTCTTTTTGAGTAAATTGGAAAAGTCTTGCCCTTAGTTGGCCGTTTTTTGATGGGGGAAGGAAACGGATGAGAAATTCTCGCTATAATTGGTCCCATGAGGTGATGGAACCACATCTCAGGGAATGGAACCAATTAAGAGCTTTGTTTTTCAAAGAAAAGGGGAAGAGATGCAACCTTAAGGTTTCTTGGGTGGCCTTATATGTTACAGTGAGCCGCCAAAAAGTTTAGATATGGAGATTGGGATCCTCATCGGGGGATACCAAAAAAGAATATTGCTGCACCATCTTAAGTTGGGCAGGCTTAATTTCAAAGTTTTCACCCTCAACCGTTGGATACACAATAATAGCATATGGCTCTTCCGTTGAAGGATTCACATATTCCTTAAGAGCACGTTTTTCAGCCATGTCGGTATTATTTTGTGCTTTCCAAGAAGTTAGTGGTGAAGAAAATAAAAAGAAAGGAGAAGAATAAGAAAGAATTCTAATCACTAAGAAAAAGTTGATCAAATTAGTTAACTCCCCGGCAACGGCGCCAAAAACTTGATAGAGCCAAACCGCAAGTGCACGGCCTATCGAAGTAATAGTAGTAAGAAAGAGTATCGTTCCGCTAGGGAGTTGTTCAACTTAATTAACCTTTAAAGAATGATTAGAGGAGAAGAAAGTTTGATGAAAGGAGGTTTGATTGTTGAAGGTAATTAACAATAATAATAAAGAGCCTTGGGATCATTGGTTTGTCATAATAACAATTCTTTCACTAGACAAGACTTTAACTTCTAGATCCATGGTTTACACCGTAATTTCCTAAGACCGGTTTCCCTTAGCCCCTCACCTTTCCGATGAAAGTCCGGTGAGAGTTTACTTCTAGTAACCAAGCCTATTTCGCTGACTTGATTACTAGAAGATGCTTATAAGGATTGAAACTACTTGTGTCTCAATAATTGCAAGGACTATTTCGCTGTCTTGCAATTATTGTCTAGATTCACTTGTTCCAACATCAAAGCTCTGCTCTCGCTTTATGAATTGATGTTTGGGATAATGGATTAACAATTATCAAACCCTCCGCTTTCGCTTCCACAGTTTGATAATTGTTAATTCATGTTAAAACGGTGAATCTAAATTAGAAATTACGATTACATAGAATTAGGGTTAAAACTTGGTTTGTTTGGATTATGTCATTAGACTTTCCAAACAATCCCAAGACAAAGAAGTCTACTCACTTATGTTCATCGTAGACATGGGGGAAGAAGAGAGAAGACGATAAAATAAATTGCGAAAGAGAAAGTAAAGGAATAAAAGACTTTATTGAAATAGTAACTAAAATATTCTATGCAAGGGTGAATTGTTTATGATGGAATGCTACTCTATTTATAGCTTTACAATTGACTTAGAAACTAAGCTACTATAAGGGCAAAACAGTAAAGCTGCAACGGAGTAACTTGGGCTTGAAGAAAAGCAGCAAAAGTTGGCCTGGAGGGTGGCACGGCCGTTGCACATGTTGGCACTGGCCGTGCCAAGGTTCTGACTTGGTGGGAACATATTTTTGTTCCGTATCTTCATATTTTCGCACTATATTTGCTCCAGACCTCTTTCTTTTGCTCCAAGACACCTTCCACCATATATTCGTTCCTAAAATATATTAAAAAGCAATTTAAAGTAAAATATTCAAAAAGGAAATAAATATGCAATAAAATAAAATCAAATCTTTATAAAACTAAACTAAATAATGCATTAAATTAGACTAATTATTGACTCATCAGTCCTTGTAGTTCATATTTTTGCAGGAAAGTCCTTCTTAAGTCCAAGCTCAAGGCCGAAGCCAGGTGTCCAGTACTGATTGGCTCGCAGAGCCAAGTGTCAGCCTATAAAAGGGGAACAGTTAATGCACAGTGCCAGAGGGAGGATCCATTACACGCCACATCACAACAAACACTTCCCAACTTTCTCTCTTTGATCTCAAGGATCAAAATTCAACAAATCTCCAGAATTCATCAAGAACATGATGAAGTTCATGAAGAACCTCATCCCCAAACCATAAACCCTAACTTTCCAGAACTCAATTCCACGCCAAGTCATCACAAATTCACATCAATTCCATCACAAACAAACTCAATTCAATAACTATTTCATTAAATCGGTTCGGATTTATAAAAATTCTCAGAGATTCTATGAAGAATCTTCATCATTGAATCGGTACCTTCGCAATTCCAGCGTAAATCCATCACAAACTGTGACGAATCCAACGCGATCACGAAGGATTTGGTACGACAGAGAAGAAGAGGGATTGAATTCGAATTGAATCGGAGAAGAAGAGGAACGCGTTCACCGATTTATTTTCGGTTTGCAACAACAACAAGGTGTTCACCAGAAGATCAGAGAAGATTCAAGAGGTTTTCTTTCGTCTTCTCCTTTGAATCTCCGAAACAGATCACAGGTAAACACGTAAACCTTCTCAGTTTCCTTCTTAAAGCATCAGCGAAGCTAGATCGAAGTAGATCAGTGATTTCTGGAAAACGTTTTTGGAAAGATTCAAAACCTAAAAAATTTCTTGAAAACCGTAAGTTTCAAACCCCGATCTACTTCGTTTTAGTCACAATTTCACAAAAGTAACTTCAAAACCGCAAAGAGGAGAAAGAAACGAGAAGAATCATGTAAAAATATTTTGAAAAAGAGTTCAGAAAGATTCTGGTACGGTGGCGCCACCGGTGAACCGCCGTACCGGAACTTTCTCCGGTCATCTTCTCCGATCCATCTCCGACGGTCAATTTTAGAGAGAAGTGAGAGATTCTCTCACTAGGTTTAGTGTAGAGAGAGAAGGAAGAAGAGGAAATGAATTGGACCGGCGTCTATATGCTTATATAGACGCCTGAACCGGTCCGGTTCACCTCTGGTTCATCTCTTCTCCATCCTAAACCATCAGATCTAGGTCAAAGAGGATCCGGATCAATCCAATGGCTGAGAGAGTTCCTTGTGATCTGGATCCATTATATTTGGGCCTGGGCTTGATCTTGTACTGGATTTCGTTGTTGTCTCTGTTTTTTTGCTATTTGCACCCTGTTTCCTGCTGTTTACACCCCCTGCCATGCTTAAAAATCTTTAAAAATTCTACAAAAATTCATGAGTGTTTCTTGTTAATTTTGTGACCTTTTTGTGGTAATTTTGTACTAGAAAAATTTATAAAAAATGATGTGATACTTTCCTTGCTTATTTGTGAAGTTTCATGTTAAAATTTTGTGAAAATTTGCATAATCTTGAGTCCAATTCTTGATATATGTTTGTGACTTGTAACGTGTGAATTTGTGATGAGATTACTACTGTTTTGGTGTGTCTTACTGTATGTGAATATGTTGTGATTAATTACTTGTTTTACAAGATTTGTTTGTGAATAATAAATGCAAGATGTGTCCAATGTCTTCCTAAAAATGCTTATTATGACACATTTCTTCAATCCTCCTTGAAAAACCTGAATGTATGCCTTTGAAAATGTATTGGATTATGAGGATTATAAGTCATGTGAACTTGGCATTTTGTGGTATGATCTTTAGGTATATCTTTCACTTTGTTCTTGCTTGGCTTTATGATGATTTTCTTACTTTTGTTGTAGTGATCTTACTTGCTTTATCTCTTGTTATTATATCATGTGCTACTAACCCTTTTTCCATGTTTCATGTGTCACATAAGCATCTCATACCCAACCCTTTTCTATACCTTAATTTCTCGCACCTTATTTATTTACGGTTCATTTTTTGGTGCAAGATTAAGTCCTTGCAAGGATAGTAGTGTGTATCTAGGCCAATGATGTAAAAGGACAATGGACAATAACTATATGCACCGACACTCACCGACACATGCACACACATCACGTGTATGCTTTAGATGGATGCTTAGGGGATGTATGTTTTAGATGTATGCTTAGGAATTGGAAACTTAGGCAAAAATTCACTTTCAAAAAAATATGAACAATCTCACTTGAAAATCTTTTCTCAAAAAATAGGAGTCAAAACTCCCCCCTTTTCTCTTTATTTTCTTAAACGAAAACTTCAATGAATTTTAATCATACTTAGACCTTTTTCGCAAAATAACTAATCATACCTCACATTTTCTAAAGTCTTATGCCTTCGAGGCCTCTCCTCCCCTTTCTTCAAAAATCCATTTTCAAAATTAAAATTCAACCGATGAAAACAAAAACCCTTTTTTGGAAATGAACTATGATTGGTTTTGATCCCTTAAAAGGGTACGTAGGCAAGGAGCCAATACTCCTCCAAATCAAATAAAACAAAAATCCAAACACATTCTTCTCCCTCCAGTTCTTAACCTAGCAAACCTTTAAGTGTAAATAATGTTTTCAATGAATAGCATATAAAAGTAAAGCGTTAGGTGTAGAGAGTAAAGACGGTTTCTATAGGATACTATAGTCGTTATGGGTGCCTAACACCTTCCTATAACGAAAACAACTCCCGAACCTCGTTTCTCAAGGGTTTTCTCCTCATTTTGCCCTTCCCAAGAAAAAATGGAGATATCAAAGGTTAAAAAGGTCCAAGCTTAATCAATGCTTGACACCTGAAAACCAAGATAAAACAAGCACAAGGCTCCAGGGCTTGAGCCCTCGTCGCTATTGAGCAAAATGCTCCAGGGCTTGAGCCCTCGTCGTTATTGAGCAAAATGCTCCAGGGCTTCAGCCCTTATCGTTTGTATGAATAGACTCAACAACTTGACATCTTAACATCCTAACATCTTAACAACTCAACAACTTGGCATCTCAACTCAACAACTTGGCATCTTAACATCTTAACAACTCAACAACTAAGACATCATATAACATCGTATTCAAACATCAACAATTCATCATGCATCTTTGTAAAAACATAATAAATTATACATAACATATTTTCATGTCAAACTAAGGCTACTGGAAAGATATCGCAATTACCAACAACTTTCATGTTTATACCAAAGACCAATTCAAAACAGAAACATATGAACAAAATGCAAAAACATGAAATAGAGAATGTTGTCACCGTACAATTTTGCTAAGACCTCCTTGGAGTATTATCATCATAACTCAAAACCAAAAAGTCATTTTTACGTCAAACTAAAGCCATTAGAAAGCTAACAAAATTATCTAAAACTTTCATGTTTACAACAAGGCCAATTCTGTACCGATCAATACCAGTTTTCATTTTAATTTCGAAAAAGTTGTGCAGAAAGTCCATAAAAATTCACTGTGACCTACGTGTAGTAATTTGACCATAACTCAAGTTCTATAAATCGTTTTGACGTCAGACCAACGACATTAGAAAGCTAACATCTATATCTACAACTTTTGTGTTTACACCTAAGACCAATTCTGCACCGATCAATACCAGTTTTCATATCAATATTCGGGGCAGAGATGAAAATAATCAAAAAAATCAACTTATATTATTCAAACTTCACATTAATTTAAAATTATCATAATCAACAACAACAACTCAACATAATTCATACCTAATTCATAATTTGACATTAACAACAACAATCATCAACAACCACAACTCATAATCATGAACCCAACCACAAATCAACAACAACATAACACAAATCATCACTGAGCATAATTCATCAATTAAATTGCAATTCAAATCCCTATCTTATTTTCAAACCCTAACTTCTCTAATCATGAAAATAAAACAACAACAAACATGTTAAACCTATTTCAGAACCATATACTTATAATTAAAGAAGGTTAGTCCCACCCTTACCTTAGATTAATTGACTGCAAGGTTCTACAGACTTCTCCTTCTCTGACTCTTCTCTTCTCTTCTCTTCTCTTCATTTATCTTCTTTCTCTAGGTTTCTCCTCTTTCTCCAAAACAGTTTTGCACGTAATATATTTTCTAACTCTAGCTCTCCTTTTATATAAACCTTAACCTATTTATTTTCTCTTAATTCCAATTCTGCCCCAAAGCCTCATTATTCTAAATAATTATATTTCTCCACTAAATATATTCTTCCACTAAATATATTCTTCCACTAAATATATTCTCCCACTAAATATATTCTTCCACTAAATATATAAAATAGGGGCTACTAATAAATATTAACACATAATAAAAATATCACTTATCAAATATATTAATTAAATTATAAAAAGACTCTAAACTCAATCAAATAAATAAATAATTAATAGGGCATTACAACTCTCCCCAACTTAGAAGAATTCCATCCTCGAAATTCAGAGCACAGGAGAAAAATGAATTTAATTATTGCTTAAATATCTTAAACCATATATAACAAAATAGAAACTTCAAACAATACACAAAAACCACATTAAAGTTAGTCAGTTAAACATGATCACATAATAAAACATAATCAAAAATTAGAAAACACAACAACGGTATTCGACCGTCACACAACACAACGACTAATCTACTTGGCCGGACGGACCGACCTGCTCTGATACTAATTGTAACAGCCCGTTTTCCCAACACATAAATAATATGAATAATCAGAGTTTTCAACTTTAAACCGGATGTCACACTTCTTACACAGATTTAAAATAGGATAAAGACACTATTTATTCAAACAACACCTGTCAATATTGCAATTACTTTGCAGTGAAAAATAAAACATCTTAATAAATTCATCATAATGGCATTATGGCATCAACATCATTCAACTTATTATAATCCAAATCAAAGGTTCTTCAACATAATTCATGATCAAACATAGTTCTTGACAAATAATGTAACGCCCCATTTTCCCAACTTAAAAATTTCATAAAAATTATCAGAGTTTATCAACATAACAGAGCATCACGTACATCAATACATCATTTAACAACAAATATAATAATAGGGAGTACTATTTATTTAATCAACCTGTCTTTATAAAATTCAATAGTCAAAAGTAGCGGAAATTTAGTTCACAACGTCACATAAAATCTTTGGCATAAAAGGCCACAACTTAACATCTCAATAGCCTTCGTAAAATGTTCAACATTTATTAAATAAAATATGTAACAAGGAAAACAAGCATCAGACAATCCCCATCCCGTTACGTATCAGAGCATCCTAGACGACACGATGTGAGGAGTCTACCCACGAACACAGCTAGTCTTTATTACCTGCACATTACCCACGGTTGAGGCAACATATACGCAGAAGGGGTGAGATTTCACATTCATTAAAAACAAATAATAATTCATAAAAGATAGCCAACATCATATATTTGGCATTAATATCATCATTTAATCATCGTTTAACAAGGTTAAGTAATCAACAACTTCATAGTTATTCAAAGGTAGCATATTCATCTTAATTCACTTCATTTACATCATTATAATTATTGGGACAGCAACAACAGCATCAAGGCAGCAACATCATCACAGCATTCATCATTTATTTTAAGTTATGATGACTCTACAATGCAACAACAACATCAACAACTACTTAGACAACTTCAACATGCATGTGGTACCACCAGGGCATTAAGCCCCCATCGCTAAGGTCATATTTGGACCGTCGGGCATTAAGCCCCCATCGCTAAGGTCATAAGAACCTGTCAGGCATTAAGCCCCCATCGCCGACTATGCAACAACTCGACTCTAAATGCAACAATCTTCATTTTTAATGTTAAATTAATTAACAAATAATTCACAAAACTCATTACATCAAAACAGCAGCACTGGAACATCATAATTAGCAGCATTATCACTAATATAAACATCAAAAACTAATTCATCAAAGATACGGGCGAAAAGACACAATTTCGCACAACATCAGGTCTGTACTGCACTAACTCGCAGTGGCGAGCTAAACAACTCGCAATGACGAGCTCAACGGGGAAGCTCGCAGTTGCGTATAACGTTGCTCGCAGTTGCGAGCTAAGGGGTTACTCGCAGGTGCGAGTAGGATCACTCGTAGCTGCGAACGATGACAGAACAGGGTTCTGTCGCAGCTCTCTCTCCTTCACCCAGCACCCAAAATTCCACTACCCAAGTCTCTAAATCATCCAGAATCCACGTCTAAACGTTCTCTATGATTGATTAACATCTGTTTACATCAAATTACATAACAATTCACTTAAATCTTCCAATTTTAATGACTTTTGGACATAATCCCAATCCCTTAAACCTACAACAATTGATCACTTCTATGAATCAAAACTTGTTAATAATGAGAGTTAGTCTCACCCTTACCTTAGATTATGTTTCTGAAATCCAACAGCTGCGTTCTTCGTTCTTTAGGGTTCTCTCTGACTTCTCTTCTTTCTTTCCTCTTTTCTCAGTTGCGCGTTCTAATTTTCTCTCCCAATTACAGACTTTTATTCTTTCCCTAATTGCTCTTCTCACCACCACTTACTCTTTCCCTTAATAATTTAATTATTTCTACTAATAACAATATTTCTCCCCCACTTAAGAAAATACTTATATTATTAACATATCTACTACCATTATAAATATATATAATAATTCACATAATATTCTAATAAAAGCCATAAATCACTTAAATATTAATTATGAAAAAGTGGGCGTTACAACTCTCCCCCACTTAGAATATTTACGTCCTCGTAAACGTACCTTGTTCAAACAACTCTGGGTAAGATTCCCGCATCTTACTCTCCAATTCCCAAGTCAAACTTTCACCAGCTGCTCCTTCCCAAACGACCTTCACAAGAGGTATCTCCTTGCCTCTAAGCCTCTTCACTTCTCGATCCTCTATTCTCACCGGTAGGGTCTCGATTGTAAGGTTATCCCTTACCTGCACATCATCTCTTGGAATCGCATGGGATGGATCCGGGACATACTTCAGAAGTTGCGATACATGAAACACATCATGCAAGTTCGAAAGATATGGTGGCAAACCCACCCTATAAGCAACCGTTCCGACCCTTTCTGAAATCTGATACGGGCCAATAAACCTCGGAGTCAACTTCTTTGACTTCAATGCCCGTCCAACACCCGTCACCGGAGTGACTCTAAAAAACACATGGTCTCCTTCTTGAAACTCAAGATCCTTCCTGACATGATAACTTTTCTGTCTATCCTGTGACTCTTTCATCCTTTCTCTAATTAACTTCACCTTCTCGGTAGTCTGTTGGACAAGTTCTGGTCCCAATACCGCACTCTCACCGGATTCAAACCAACACAACGGAGTTCTGCATCTCCGTCCATACAATGCTTCGAAGGGTGCCATTCCAATACTAGCTTGGTAACTGTTGTTGTACGTGAACTCTATCAGAGGTAGATAACTATCCCAAGTTCCACCTTGCTCAAGCACACAAACTCTCAATAAATCCTCCAACGACTGAATTGTCCTTTCCGATTGTCCATCCGTCTGCTGGTGGTATGCTGAACTTAACTTCGAATTAGTGCCCAAGGCCTCATGCAAACTCTTCCAGAACCTCGATGTAAACCTCGGATCTCTATCTGACACAATACTCGATGGAACACCATGTAGCTTCACTACATCTCTAACATAAATCTCTGCTAACTAGGACATAGGAAAAGTAATATTAATCGGAATGAAATGAGCCGACTTCGTCAATCTATCTACGATCACCCAAATTGCATCATTCCCTTTGTTGGTATTCGGCAAACTCGTCACAAAATCCATGGATATACTATCCCATTTCCATTCCGGAATCTCTAGCGGTGTCAATAACCCAGCAGGCTTCTGATGCTCAACTTTCGACTTCTGACAAGTCAAACATGCATACACAAATTGTGCCACGTAGCGCTTCAAACCTGACCACCAAAACATTTTCTTCAAATCTTGATACATTTTAGCAGCTCCTGGATGAATACTCAAACTGCTTCTATGGCCTTCTTCAAGGATCATCTTCTTCATCTCATCATTATCAGGAATACAAATTCTTCCTCGAAACCTCAACACTCCTTGGTCATCAACCTTAAAGTCACTATCTACAGCAGGATCGCTTGCAACCATTAAATCCACCAACTTCACATCTACTTTCTGCGCCTCTCTGATACTATCCAGAAATTCATTGTTGATCTTTAACATCCCCAATTTCACACTCCTTGTCGACATCTCGCAAACCAAACTCAAGTCTCTAAACTGTTCTAGCAATTCCATCTCCTTGACCATCATTGCCGACAAGTGCAAAGTCTTCCTACTTAAGGCGTCTGCAACCACATTAGCTTTACCCGGATGATAATTCAAACTAAAGTCATAATCTTTCAATAATTCGAGCCACCTTCGCTGTCTCATATTCAATTCCTTCTGATCAAACAAATACTTCAAGCTCTTGTGATCACTAAACACCTCAAATCTCAAACCATACAAGTAATGTCTCCAAATCTTAAGTGCAAATACAACTGCAGCTAATTCAAGATCATGAGTAGGGTAGTTTTGTTCATGAGTTCTCAACTGTCTTAATGCATATGCAACCACCTTACCATCTTGCATAAGTACACCTCCTAAGCCCAACTTGGACGCATCACAATACACTACAAAAGGTTCATCAGGTTTCGGCAAGATCAGAATCGGAGCCATCGTCAAACGCTTCTTTAACTCATTAAAACTGTTCTCGCAATGAATATCCCACACAAAGGTTTTACCTTTACACGTCAACTGCGTTAACGGAAGTGCTAACTTAGAAAATCCTTCAATAAATCGTCGGTAGTAACCCGCTAAACCCAAAATGCTTCTAATCTCTGTGACTGACTTCGGAGTCTCCCATTGTGATACCGCTTCAACTTTAGATGGATCAACTGCAATACCACTACCAGAAACAACATGGCCAAAAAAACTTACTTCCTTTAACCAGAACTCGCACTTAGACAATGTAGCATACAACTTCTTTTCTTTCAGCACTTGCAAGACAATCTTCAAATGCTCAGCATGTTCTTCCTCCGTCTTAGAATAAATCAGAATATCATCAATGAACACAACCACGAAGCGATCCAAAAATGCATGAAAAATGCGATTCATATACTCCATAAATACACCAGGTGCATTACTAACACCAAAAGGCATCACCTTATATTCATAATGTCCATATCGCGTCCTAAAAGCCGTCTTCTGCATATCTTCATCTCTTACTTTAATCTGGTGATAACCCGACCTCAAGTCAATCTTGCTGAACACACGTGCACCCACCAACTGATCCATCAAGTCATCAATTCTTGGAAGTGGATACCTATTCTTTATAGTTACTTTGTTCAACTGTCGATAGTCAATACACAACCTCATACTGCCATCTTTCTTCTTAACCAACAACACTGGAGCTCCCCAAGGTGAAACACTTGGTCTAATAAACTTCTTGTCAAGTAGATCTTCTAACTGTTTCTTCAACTCAGCCAACTCAGAAGATGACATACGGTAAGGTGCCACAGACACAGGCTTCGTTCCCGGAACAAGATCAATAGAAAATTCAACTTCTCTTTCCGATGGCACATCAGAAATTTCATCAGGAAAAACTTCAGGGTGATGAGTCTATATTTAGTCTATTTTTATGCATTATTTAGTTTCGTTTTAATTAGATTTAGTGCCACCACTCAGGATGCCTTTTGCTGCTTTTGCTTGAAGCCCAAGTTACCCTGTTTTAGTTTTACCGAATAGCCCTTGTAGTTGCTTAGATTTTAAGTCAATTGTAAAGCTATAAATAGAGTAGCTCTCCATCACAAATATTCATCTTTTGTTCTTGGAATAAAAGTTCACTTTTATATTATTGTTCTTTTACTTTATTGCTTTCTCTCTTCTTCCCTCATGTCTACAATAAACGTTAGTGAGTAGACTCTTCTTTGTCTTGGGATTGTTGGATAAGTCTAATGACGTAATCTGGATCAAGCCAAGCCTTAAACCCTAATTATATGTTACCTTAATTCCTAATCTAAATTCACCGTTTTAACATGAATTAATTATTATCAAACTGTGGAAGCGAACGCGGAGGGTTTGATAATGGTTAATTCATCATCACAGATATCAATTCATAAAGCGAACGCGGAGCTTTGATATCCGAACAAGTGAATTTAGACAAGGTTTGCAAAACATGAGAATAGTCTAGCAAACCTTGGGACACATAAAGTTTCGATCTTCAAGGGTCCCAAAGGCAATCACCCATGAGAATAGGTGTGGTTGTTGGAGGGATACACTCACTGACTTCGAGAGAAGCTGTGATATGCTAAAGAGAAACTTGTCCTTAGAAATTAAGATTAACACGTAATTATAAGTTTAATTCTTGCTTGTGAAAAGATTTGTTGTTATGATGAACCAATAATCCCAAGGCTCTTTTATTATTATTATTATTATTATTGTTATTTACCTTCAGCAATTAAACCTCCCTTTTTATAATCTTTCTTCTTTTCTAATCATTCTCTTAAAAGTTAATCGAATTCATAACTCCCTAGCGGAACGATACTCTTTTACTACTATTACTTCGATAGACCGTGCACTTGCGGTTTGGCCTATCAAGTTTTTGGCGCCGTTGCCGGGGAGTTGTTGTAATTTGATTAACTTTTTAATAGTGGTTAGACCAAAAAAAAAATCTTTATTTTATTCTATTTTATTTTATTTTATATTTGTTTCAAAAATATATATATATATATATATATATATAAAGTAAAAAAATATCTTTCTCTCTCTCTCTCTCTCTCTCTCTCTCTTTCTCTTTTTCCATTCTATCTCTAACTATTTTGATTTCAGGCATGGCTCAAAACCTTTATCAATGGACCTTTTCCCCCCTTTCACCAACTTGTAAAGCTTATGAAATTTTTGGTCACACTGGTGTTGAATGTCAACTAGGTAGTGTTGTTAGAAGTCCCGAGCAGGTAAACTATGGGTTTAGGAATAGTCAAATTTTTTTCCAAACCCCTCAAAATCTTTTTGGACAACAAACATCACCACCCGGTTTTGCAAACAACCAAAGAGTCTCTCAAAAATCCGACTTGGAACTTTTGATAGAAAATTTTGAATTAGATAACATTAGGCATAACCAAGAGTTTAAAGTCAAAGCTGGAATTTTGAATGACTCTCTCAATAGGCTTTCCGCAAAAGTGGATTCTCTTTCTACTCACAACAAAATGCTTGAGACTCAAATCCCTCAAGTAGCCCAACAAGTAACCTCTTCCCCACAACCCTCCGGAGTCTTCCCGAGTCAAACTGAAACCAACCCCAAAAGCCTAATAAATGCTATTACACCTAGGGATGGTAAGCAATTAGAAGACCCCGTTGTGGAAACCAAGAAAATTGAGGTTGAGGTAGAGAGTGAAAAGCCACAAAGTGAGAAAGTTGTAGTAGAAAGTGGAGAGCCTCACATATCACCACCATATGATCCAAAAATTCATTTCCCACAAGGGTTTGAAGAGTCCAAGTTAGATGAGCAGTTTAGGAAATCCATTGCAATCATTCAAAGCAAATTGTCATCTAAACTTAAGGATCCAGAGAGTTTTTCCATACCATATGTCATAGGATCCAAGACTATAGAAAGAACCACATGTGATTTGGGGGAGAATATTAGTTTGATGTCATTGTCCCTTAGTGAGAGATTAGGTATTGGATAGAGAAACCTTTTGACATTAAACAAGCGCTTCGTGGGAGGCAACCCACGCATTTAATTGCTTTCGTTTTATTTGTTTTTCTTTGTTTTAAGTTGTTTTGTAGGTAATTGTCCAAGTATGATTCAAGAAAAACTGAAAATTTTTGAAGCCCCCGTGACCAGAATGTTGGCACGGCCCGTGCTAAGGTTGGCACGGCCGTGCCAACCCAAAACCACCCAAAACTAAAAAACTGGCAGAATGTTGGCACTGCCCGTGCCAATGTTGGCACTGTCCGTGCCAAGCTTCTGCACCACATACCTTCAAAAAAATTTCTTCTCCTTCCCCATTCACTCACTTCTCTCTAAAAACTCCATTAACCCCTAACCTCCAAACCTCCATAACTCCACCAAATCCAACAAATTCTTAACCAAATTATCCCAATTCATCATTCCAAACTTAACCACCAATCAAAACCAACCTTACTCCATTAACCCCCAACCCTTAACCAATCCTTTCCACCAAATATCTTCCCAAACCCTAAACCTTCCAAACCAATCCACACCCAAGGTCATATGGCTTCAAGAAGAAGTGGTAAGGAACCAACAAGCTCTTTCGAAGGTCCTCCCTCAAAGAAGCAAGCACAAGCCAAGAATCATGGAATCCGATTCCGAGACAACAAGCAACGGGACAGGTATACAATTCTAATATCTAATTCCTTGCATCCTTCTCGATATCCCGATTCTCATACTTTGAATATGCTAGAGCTTAGTGCTGATGTTTATAGGCTTATAGGAAGGCTAGGTTGGACTGATTTGTTGAAACCTATGCGAGGTTATGAAAATTTCACTTATGAATTTTTAAGCTCAATTATTTTTTTACTAAAGATAAGTTGGATTTTGATAACCCTAAGCATAGAGTTTCTTTCCGGTTAATGAATGATAATTATGATATGTCTCTACAGCACTTTTGTGATACCATAGGTTTTGCAAATGAGGGGTATATTCATGATTCTTGGGACCCTAGCCTAAAACCGGATAACTACCAACCAGCTGCCTTTTGGGAACGCATCACCGGTCTAACCCAATTTGTCTCTAGAGCCAACAAAGCTAGCAACATTCACAACCCCGTACTTAGGTACCTTCAAAGGGTAATGGCTTGCACTATTTGGGGTAGAACCGAGCTTGGAAACACTAGAACCGATGAGTTGTTCATGTTATAGGCAATGCTCTACAACCACCCAGTCAACACTTGCTTTTATTTGATTGATTACCTAGACTTTCTCGGTACTAGACCGGCCGGTAAAGGAGATATAGTAGTGGGTGGCATCATTACATACATAGCTAGGCATTTTGGAATTGGTGAGGATGAGGGGATCAAACAAATTGAGGGGAACAATAGACTTAACATGGACACCCTCATTGCTATAAATTTCATCAAACCTCGTCCACCACTCCATCACCAACTCAAAGCTTAATGTGCCTATTATGCTTTTACTTCCTATCCCATCTCGGACTACCACCGAGGTTGAAGCAAATTTGTTGTATGTTGATGATGTGAAGGTTCTTAGTGAGCAAGATGATGATGAGGGAGACGAAGCTAACTTGCACTATGATGTGGGAGAAAGTGCTAACTTGCACCAAGAGGAAGAATATCATGGCCATGAAGCCGGTGAATTTAATGAAAACCAAAGATGGGCATGGATGCATAATAGAGTAGAAAAGAGGTAGGAATGATGAGGATTAATGAGTTTTTTATGTTGTGGACTATGCTTTATAACCATCATATTAACATTTGCTATTATTTTCTTGATTATCTTGTTTCAATTGTTAAAAAGAAACCGAATGATAAGGGTGATATAATGGTAGGTGGAATCATCACTTTTCTTGCTAGGAAGTTTGGGGTGAGTGTGAATCAAGGGATCAAGAGGATAGAGGGGAACTATTATCTAGACTTATATACTATTTTGTCCTTTCTTAGAACCCATGGCCATACTCACAATTACCAATATGAATGGAGAATTTGTTTGACTATTCTATCTAATTCGGAAATAACTAATCCGGAGGTGGTGGAGAATTTGTTTTATGTTGGTACTAACCCACAGGTACATAATGATGGAGATGATGGTGGTAATGAAGAGCAGGTAGGTGCAAACTTGCATCATAAACAAGAAGCCGGTGGAAGCTATAATGATGAACGGCGGGCATAGATGCAAACCAAAGTTCAAAGAATAAGCACCGAGAAACAAAGACAAGGTGTTGAAAGGAACAATGTCCAAAGGAGCAATTGAATAAATAAAGAAAATAATCACATGCTCCGAAACATGACGCAACACCTTCACCCTCCAAAGTCCACCTTATGGACCTCAATGAACAAATGTGAGCTTTCCTCTTCCTCTCTTCCCTTATCTCTTCTCTCTTTCTACTACTCTCTCTCTCTCTCTCTCTCTCTTCTACTCCTTCTTCTTTCCTCTTCTTCTACTTCTTCTCTTTTAATTTCTTTTTCTTTGAATCATTGAGGACAATGCTTCCCCTAAGTGTGGGGGGGCCTAATAAAGTGTCTAGAGTCGTAGTGTTCCCAAACTCCCTTGAACTTTATTCTTTTGCTTTGTTTTTATAGCAAGAGGCATGATTAGTAGCTTGTTTTTAATGCAAAATATGGCATGAATTTTTTGTTTTGTCTCTTCTTTAAAGGTTGTTTCTTGTACATGAAAGTGGTTTCTTGTGTTTCTTGTGTTCTTGCTATACCCACATCTTGTTTTATTGTGAAAAATCTCCAATAAGAAAAGCACCCAGTTGCAATCTTTGAGTAAATGTATGAATAGGTATTTTAAGGGGCACGTTCTATCTTTAGTGTTAACTTAGACCCTTTAAAGTCTTCAGAGTAAAAGTAGTATAAGTTTGTGCGGGAAAATAATCAATGTTCTTAATTGTTATATGCTTAATTGTTAAAGTTATAATGGGGCGGGAGAATGGCACCAACATGTGGGGGAAAGGACAATCCCTAACTTCCTAATTGTGGTGGTGACTCCCTAATTTGAACTTAAAGTGAAACAAATTCATCAATGCTAGGGGGAAAGGACAATTACATCCAAAAAGACTTCCTACGCGGAGATGAAATAAAAAAAATTTTGCAGCACTGCTTAGGGTGATTTTGAATCTAGGGGGAAAGGACAATTACATCCAAAAAGACTTCCTATGAGGATAGATAGCCCCTACGCATCTGCAGCCCCTTTGTGCTTAATTGTTAATTTAATTTAATTTTAACTTAAATTCCCATCACTCTTATATGAAATGAAGAAAGAACTTTTCTCGGTTACTTTAGCATTAAGGATAGAACCTGTTCCTCATAATATCTGTCTTATACAGGAGCAAGAAAAGGGTTGAACTGCACACACACACTCACTTGAGACTTGATGTTGGGTTGAATAGGTTCACGAGGAATGTTTGAAATTGTGATTAGTGTCCTTGAAACAAAACCTTCAATGAGACTTGTGTTTTCAATTACATTGCCATGATTAATCTTTTGTTGCTGCTAATGTCTATTGCCTTTTGCTTGAGGACAAGCAAAGATTCAAGTGTGGGGGAGTTTGATGAGTCTATATTTAGTCTATTTTTATGCATTATTTAGTTTCGTTTTAATTAGATTTAGTTTTATTTTATTTAAATATTATTTCCTTTTTGAGATAGTTTACTACAAATTGCATATTTTATATTTTAGGAACGAATATATGATGGAAGGTGTCTTGGAGCAAAAGAAAGGAGTCTGGAGCTGATTTGGAACGAAAATACAAAAGATTCAGAACAAAAATATAAAGCCCCCAAGTCAGAAGCTTGGCACGGCCCGTGCCAACATGTGGCATGGTTGTGCCACCTCTCAGGATGCCTTTTGCTGCTTTTGCTTGAAGCCCAAGTTACCCTGTTTTAGTTTTAACGAATAGCCCTTGTAGTTGCTTAGATTTTAAGTCAATTGTAAAGCTATAAATAGAGTAGCTCTCCATCACAAATATTCATCTTTTGTTCTTGGAATAAAAGTTCACTTTTATATTATTGTTCTTTTACTTTATTGCTTTCTCTCTTATTCCCTCATGTCTACAATGAACGTTAGTGAGTAGACTCTTCTTTGTCTTGGGATTGTTGGATAAGTCTAATGACGTAATACGGATCAAGCCAAGCCTTAAACCCTAATTATATGTTACCTTAATTCCTAATCTAAATTCACCGTTTTAACATGAATTAATTATTATCAAACTGTGGAAGCGAACGCGGAGGGTTTGATAATGGTTAATTCATCATCACAGATATCAATTCATAAAGCGAACGCGGAGCTTTGATATCCGAACAAGTGAATTTAGACAAGGTTTGCGAAACATGAGAATAGTCTAGCAAACCTTGGGACACATAAAGTTTCGATCTTCAAGGGTCCAAAAGGCAATCACCCATGAGAATAGGTGTGGTTGTTGGAGGGATACACTCACTGACTTCGAGAGAAGCTGTGATATGCTAAAGAGAAACTTGTCCTTAGAAATTAAGATTAACACGTAATTATAAGTTTAAGGCTTGCTTGTGAAAAGATTCGTTGGTATGATGAACCAATAATCCCAAGGCTCTTTTATTATTATTATTATTATTATTATTATTATTATTGTTATTTACCTTCAGCAATTAAACCTCCCTTTTTATAATCTTTCTTCTTTTCTAATCATTCTCTAAAAAGTTAATCGAATTCATAACTCCCTAGCGGAACGATACTCTTTTACTACTATTACTTCGATAGACCGTGCACTTGCGGTTTGGCCTATCACAGGGAAATCGCACACTACTTGTAACTTATCGATCACTGCTTGATTCTCCAAAGATAAGGATGCCATCAAAGAAAACATTATGATTCCATCGCGTTCTAGCTGCTTCAACTGCTTAGTAGACAAAAACTCCGCTCCACTTTCCTCTTCAGCAGAAGAGAAACGCACCGACTTACTAAAACAATTAATGAGAACATGGTTGTACTCTAACCAGTTCATACCAAGAATCACATCCATTCCACTCAAAGGTAGACATACTAAATCAATCTCAAAATCACGATCAAACATCGACAGAGGACAACGTAAACAGACGAGAGAAGTGGTCACCGAACCCTTAGCTGGAGTTTCGACAACCATTTCTCCATTCATATCAGACATAGCAAGGCCTAACTTAGAAACACAATCAAAAGCAACAAAACAATGTGTAGCACCAGTATCAATAATAGCAACTAAAGAAGTGTCATTGATATAGCAAGTACCTCTGATCAAACGATCCTCATTCTCAGTCTGGGTGCCAGTCAAAGCAAAAACCTTACCCCTGGCCGGGGCCTTCTTTGGTTCAGTACACTGAGCAGAAATATGTCCTTTCCCACCGCAATCGAAACAAATAATGTCATCGTGCTTGCATTCTGCAACTGTATGCCCTTTGACACCACAATGGTAGCACCCTCTCCCCGCAGTAGCACCACAAGCATTACTCTTGTGACCTTTTTCTCCACATTTGTAACAAACAATCCCAGCAGGAGTCTCATTCTTCTTAGGCTTCCTCTCATCATTCACTCTTTGCTTGCCCTTATCAGCTGGAGTACTATAAGGCTTCCCACGATTCTGTTGCTGCTTGCCCTTCCTCTCATTCATAATCTTATAATGAGTCTTCGAATCATCTTCATAGATTCTGCACCTGCTTACCAACGCAGAAAAGTCACGGATTTGTTGGTAACCAATGGCTCGCTTAATATCAGGTCGCAAGCCATTCTCAAACTTGATACATTTAGAAAACTCAGCATTGTCTCCGGTATAGTGTGGATAGAACTGAGCCAGCTCCACAAACTTCGCTGCATACTCTGTCACCGACATGTTTCCTTGCTTCAGCTCTAGGAACTCAATCTCTTTCCTTCTGCGAACATCTTCAGGAAAATATCTGTTTAGGAACTCTTCTCTAAACACAGCCCAAGTAATAACCGCTTCATTCTGCTCTAGGGTAGGTTGAATGCCCACCCACCAGTCATCAGCTTCCTCGGCCAGCATGTGCGTACCAAAACGCACCTTCTGATCATCAGTACATTGCATAACTCTGAAAATTCTTTCAACCTCTTTGAGCCACGTCTGTGCTCCATCAGGGTTGTACCTTCCTTTGAAGGTAGGAAGATGATTCCTCAGAAAGGTCTCCAACATTCTCACATCAGCATTCACACCAGCACCAGCATTTGGATAATGTCCCACAGCTTGGGCTACAGCTTCCAAAGCAGCAGCAATCGCAACATCATTTCTTCCAACCATTCTAGTCCTCTTGTAACAGATAAGGTTTGCAGCCTCCAGGTCTACTCTTCTTCACTGGAAAACACACAACGTTTAGAATAACATAATAATGGTATTCCAATTGCTAAAAAGACACAACTTGACTCACTACTTGGCCGGACGGACCGACCTGCTCTGATACCAATTGTAACGCCCCGTTTTTCCCAACTTAAAAATTTCATAAACATTATCAGAGTTTATCAACATAACGGAGCATCACGTACATCAATACATCATTTAACAACAAATATAATAATAGGGAGTACTATTTATTTAATCAACCTGTCTTTATAAAATTCAATAGTCAAAAGCAGCGGAAATTTAGTTCACAACGTCACATAAAATCCATGGCATAAAAGGCCACAACTTAACATCTCAATAGCCTTCGTAAAATGTTCAACATTTATTAAATAAAATACGTAACAAGGAAAACAAGCATCAGACAATCCCCATCCCGTTACGTATCAGAGCATCCTAGACGACACGATGTGAGGAGTCTACTCACGAACACAGCTAGTCTTTATTACCTGCACATTACCCACGGTCGAGGCAACATATACGCAGAAGGGGTGAGATTTCACATTCATTAAAAACAAATAATAATTCATAAAAGATAGCCAACAACATATATCTAGCATTAATATCATCATTTAATCATCGTTTAACAAGGTTAAGTAATCAACAACTTCATAGTTATTCAAAGGTAGCATATTCATCTTAATTCACTTCATTTACATCATTATAATTATTGGGACAACAATAACAGCATCAAGGCAGCAACATCATCACAGCATTTATCATTTATTTTAAGTTATGATGACTCTACAATGCAACAACAACATCAACAACAACTTAGACAACTTCAACATGCATGTGGTACCACCAGGGCATTAAGCCCCCATCCCGTTAGAGGTGGGTGAGTTGAAGAAGCAGCTGGAAGAGTTGTTTGAGAAGCAGTTTATCAGGCCGAGTGTTTCTCCGTGGGGTGCTCCAGTGTTGTTGGTTACGAAGAAGGATGGAAGTATGAGGTTGTGTGTGGATTATCGACAGTTGAACAAGGTGACGATTAAGAATCGGTATCCACTTCCGAGGATTGATGATTAGATGGATCAGTTGGTTTGTGCGGAAATGTTTAGCAAGATTGATTTGAGATCAGGATATCATCAGATTAGAGTAAGGGCGGAAGATATATCCAAATCTGCGTTCCGAACAAGGTATGGACACTATGAGTATTCTGTGATGCCATTTGGAGTGTCTAATGCACCAGGTGTTTTCATGGAATATATGAACAGAATATTTCATCCTTTTCTGAATCGTTTTGTGGTGGTGTTTATCGATGATATTTTGGTGTATTCGAAGTCTGAAGAAGAGCATGCCGAGCATTTGAGGATTGTGTTGGGAGTTTTGAAGGAGAATAAGTTGTTTGGTAAGTTGTCGAAGTGTGAGTTCTGGTTACGGGAAGTGAGTTTCCTTGGTCATGTGATTTCTAAAGGTGGTATTGCCGTGGATCCGTCAAAGGTTGATGCAGTGTTGCAGTGGGAATCACCTAAGTTTGTTTTTGAAGTTAGAAGCTTCCTTGGTTTAGCAGGTTATTATCGGAGGTTCATTGAGGGATTCTCTAAGTTGGCGTTGCCATTGACGCAGTTGACTCGGAAAGGACAAGCTTATGTTTGGGATGATAAGTATGAGAAGAGTTTCCAAGAGTTGAAGAAGAGATTGACTTCAGCTCCAGTGTTGATTTTGCCGAATCTGAAGGAATCGTTTGTTGTGTATTGTGATGCTTCTAAGATGGGTCTTGGTGGTGTGCTTAAGCAGAATCGTCAGGTTGTGGCTTATGCTTCGAAGCAGTTGAAAGTGCATGAGAAGAATTATCCGACACATGATTTGGAATTGGCAGCAGTTGTGTATGTGTTGTAGATTTGGCGGCATTGCCTGTATGGTTCTAAGTTTGAGGTGTTCAGTGATCATAAGAGTCTGAAGTACTTGTTTGACCAAAAGGAGTTGAATATGAGGCAGAGGAGATGGATGGAGTATCTTAAGAATTTCGATTTCCAGTTGAGTTACCATCCTGGAAAGGTGAATGTTGTTGTTGATGCTTTGAGTGGGAAGTCGTTGCATATGTCTTCTTTGATGGTGAAAGAGTTGGAGTTGATTGAGCAGTTTCGAGACTTGAGTTTGGTTAGTGAGTTGACACCGGATGGTGTGAGGTTGGGAATGTTGAAGCTGACGAGTAATATTTTGGAAGAGATTAAGAATGGTCAGAAGGAAGATTTGGAACTTGTAGATCATGTAGTGTTGGTTAATCGAGGAAAAGGTGGAGACTTCAGGTTGGGTGAAAATGGTGTTTTGATGTTTCGTGATCGTGTTTGTGTACCAGATGTTCTTGAGCTTAAGAGACAGATTTTGGATGAAGCTCACAGAAGTAGTTTGAGTATTCATCCAGGAGCGACTAAGATGTATCAAGATTTGAAGAGGTTGTTTTGGTGGCCTGGAATAAAGAAAGATATCGCGGAGTTTGTGTATGCTTGTTTGGTTTGTCAAAAGTCTAAGATTGAACATCAGAAACCGTTGGGTTAGATGCAACCGTTGTTTGTGCCAGAGTGGAAGTGGGATAGCATTTCTATGGACTTTGTCCGAGCTTCGCCGAGGACTGTTAAGAGTCTTGATTCAATTTGGGTGATTGTTGATCGGTTGACGAAGTCGACACATTTTGTTCCTATTAAGACCGGTATGTCTGTGGCAAAGTTGGCTGAGATCTACATTGAGCGGATTGTTAGATTGCATGGTATTCCTTCTAGTATTGTGTCGGATTGGGATCCGAGGTTTACTTCTAAGTTTTGGGAGAGTTTGCAAGTTGCTTTGGGAACTAAGTTGAGGTTGAGTTCTGCTTATCATCCCTAGACTGATGGTCAGACGGAGAGGACTATTTAGAGTTTGGAAGATTTGTTGAGAGCTTGTGTGTTGGAGCAAGGTGTCAGTTGGGTCGAATGTTTACCGTTGATTGAGTTTACTTACAACAACAGTTTTCATTCTAGTATCGGAATGGCACCGTTTGAGGCTTTGTATGGTCGGAGGTTTAGGACACCGTTGTGTTGGTATGAGTCAGGTGAAAGTGCTTTGTTAGGACCGAAAACTATGCAAGAGACTACGGAAAAGGTTAAGATGATCCAAGAGAAGATGAGAGCGTCTCAGAGTAGGCAGAAGAGTTATCATGATAAGAGGAGGAAGGACATTGAGTTTCAGGTTGGTGATCATGTGTTTTTGAGTGAATCATGTAACCGGTGTTGGTCGTTGTAACAGCCCGATTTTCGCTAGATTTATTTTATTATTTATTTATGTGTGTTGTGTGTGCTATTATGTGATTATTTGCATCTGTGTGTATTTTTGGTTGGGAATTGTAGAATTCGGTGTAGAAGGGTATTTTAGTCATTTTGGACTTAGGGGCATTTTGGTCATTTTGAGAGTAGGGGTAATTTTGTAATTTTGGACAAGGATTATTTTTAATGTTTAGTAGGAGTATTATTTTACCAAGTTACTAGAGAGGGTGTAGTAATTATTTTAATTACCATTAAGTGACCGTTAGTGTTATAATTTACCATTAAGTGAGTAGTAACATTTTTGAGGTTGAATTAGAAATGGGTTAGGCCCATTAAGGTTTGTGAGATAAGCCCACTAAGTGAGCCTTTATAAACTAATGTTAGTAAGAAGAGATAGGGTTACAACATTTTCATTTCATTTTTCATTTGAGAAGATAAGAGATAGAGGCTAGAGAGAAGAACAAGTGCAAGGGTTAGAGGCAAGAGGGATTCATCATCTAGGAGCTAAATTGAAGCTTGGGTTAGAGAATCTTGGTGCTAGACGTAAGAGGGTTAGATTTCAACCATAATTCATATCTTTTTCTCTTTACCCATTTTGTTAAATTGATGAATTGAATCTAATTGTTGTAAAATTCGTGCATAATTGTTGTTGTTATGTTTGAGGACATGATTTGTTGATAATCAAGTTGTTGTTGATGAAATTACATGCTCAATATATGTTTATATGTATACTTTGTTGATTTTGCTCAAAATGGTATAAATTAGTATTGTTGTGGTTGAATAGTGATGGATTCATGTTTGAATGAGGTTGTTGATGAATTAGATATGTTGTTGTTGTTGTTAATTTATACCATGGGTATTCCATTTTGTGAAGTTGTTGTTGAATTGGTGAAGTTGTGCTAAGATGTTCATGTGAAGGACTAAAATGAACTTTTGAAATATGAAGTTGTTGACTGAGTTTTTGATGTTGTTGGATGAATTTGACTTGGTATAATTTCTGTTTTCATGTTGTGGTTGTGTTAGTCGAGTCGTTTGGGAGAAAACGGGTTTTTCGTGTGAGATGCCGGTGTTTAAGTGTTTTTGCAAATAAGTGATTATGTGATGTTTGGGAGAAATGATTTTGGGATGGTTGAAACTTGAATTTTCTGTAGATTATGATAGAGCTAAATGTCAGGAGCATGTAGGCGAAAAAGGCATCGAAATCCGATTAACGGTTTGAATTTTATGCGCGAAATGGTGAAAACGGAAAAACGAAGAAAAGCTGTGCTGTCAATCGAGCACGGCCGTGCCGTGCATGGCACGGGCCGTGCATGGCACGGGCCGTGCTAACTTTCTGTACCTTTTGGCACGGCCGTGCCCGTGCGTGCTGACAGAACTTCGGTTTCTACGTTTTTTGTACTTTTTCACCCATTTCTGCTTTGAATTGGCCTTTGGTGTAAACATAAAAGTTTTAGATAATTTTGTTAGCTTTCCAATGGCTTTGGTTTGACTTGAAAATGATCCATGGATTTTAAGTTATGAGGAAAACACTCTAAGGATGTCTTAGAGAAATTTTACGAAAAATCCGCATAACTATTTCTAAGTCGACCCAAACCTTATGGATTGCTTCTAAACTTCGAAACTTGGGTTTTATGAGTTCAATTAAGGTGTTTAATACTATCTAATCTATGAGGTGATGGATCTAACTTGTTTTGCTTTGAAAATGGAAAATTTTGTAAAGAGTGGAAAAGTGACACGAACTTTGAGTTTTTTATGAATTCGTCGGATTTGGCCGATGAAATGCTTATGTATCCTCTACTGCACACACATGTGGACTGTGAGCATACAAGGCATAGGCAATTGAGCTTGTTTACTTGGTTTTGAATTAATTGTTCAATTAATTTTAAGTTATGACTTGGAGAGACGAACTTGACTAAAGATGACTTTTGAGAACCAATTGATTGTGAATCCTTTATGGAGTATTGTTATATGATGATGAGATGATGTATGAATGGTTGTTGAGTGATGAATATGATGTTTGTGATCATATGTTGTATTTGTTCCTTTATTTGGATTGTAAGGAATTATGTGGAAGTGTGGCAACTATATGTTGATTTATGTGGAAATGATTGATGATGTATATATGTGACAGTTATATGTTGACTGAATAGTGAATATTGTTGGTGATTGTATATATGTCAAGTGGTGGTGAATTGTTGTCGATGCATATATACTATTTGAATGGTGATGAAAATGTTTATGATATGTTGTTGTTGAACATGTTAAATGTTTATTGTTGGTGATGAGTTTATACATGCTAATTTGGATGTGATTGGAGAGGAATGCATGTATATACATATAGCCGTTGATTATGAGGAATTGTATGAAGTTGTTAAACTATATGATATAGTTGAATGTTGATGATAGCCGTTGATTTATAGCCGTTGATTATAGCCGTTGAATTGTTGTGAACATATGCATGGTGAAATGAGTCATATGTTCATGCATCATATGTCGTGTCAGATGTTATATCCATATTGCCGTTGACCGGATACTTGTATCCATATTGCCGTTGATTATAGCCGTTGATAATGATATTTTTGTTGCATCATAAGGTGACGACCTTGGAGGAGTTTGGTACCACATGCATCTAGAATAGTCTAGAACATTGCATGCATTTGATTAGTTGATGAGTTGTGACATATTTGAATATGTGACTTGGTGAATTGTGCATGGGTGAAATTTGGTGAACGTTGTGATTATGTGGATTGATGTATATGTACATTGGTGGATTTTGTTGACGGTTGTGAATAATTGAACTATGTTCTAATTGGATGTTTTATTTGTTTGTGCTTATACACTTGGTGAATCTATTTGATGATAATTAATTTGATAATAATGATGAAGTGAGAGTTGTATATGTATATGCATATGATGTGGTGATTTCCTTGATGATGATGATTACTTGCTTATAACTTTGAAATGTTGAATTGTACCTTTGAATTAAGTATGCTAAGTGGAGAATAAGGTGAGTAATCCTCTCTTTGGTTGATAATTGATGAACTTATGTCGATGATTTGTTTAGAGATTGGATATACTCGCTATGCCATGTTAATAATGTGATAGCTTGAAATGTAAGTGATGGGGGATAATAATCATGTGATGCTAGTATTCTAGGAGGGATGGTTTGGTATATGTGATATGTATGATTCCTTGAATGCTATGTTTTCATATGGATTATGATGATGTAATGCTAACCCTCAGTGGTTTACCACCTACCTTTCTGTATGGACGGGTAGATGGAGTGCAGGATGCTTAGTTGTTTGCTTGTTGATGCCGATGAGTGGAGTTCCTCTTTTTCATGCAAGTGTCTAGATTAGGGCTCTGATCTAGGATAGTTCTTGCATGTTGCTTTATTGACTATGTATTTTGGAGTTGAGATATTGTGGTATTTGAGATATGGAGGATATATTTTTATTATATTGAGATTGAGAGTTGTTTATGGATTATATGTATATGTTCCGCTGCTACGTGATGTGACATGATCTTTATGCATGTATGTATTGTGGTTTATTTGAAGACGTAACATCTATTTCTAGAATATGGTTGTATATTCGCGCGTTTTACCGCTTATTAGAAGAAGGGTGTTACAGTCGTGCTTTGAAGTGTCGGAAGTTGACTCCTCGCTTTGTTGGACCGTTTGAGATTATTGAGAAGGCTGGGGTTGTAGCGTATCGGATTGTGTTACCACCATCTTTGTCGAATCCTCATGACGTGTTTCATGTATCACAGTTGCGGAAGTATGTGTATGATGCGTCTCATGTGATTCAAGTGGATGATTTGGAAGTAAGAGATAATTTGACCGTTGAGACTTGACCAGTTAGGATTGAGGATCGTGAAGTGAAGCGGTTGCGTGGCAAGGAGATCGTTTTGGTTAAAGTGATTTGGGTTGGACCAACTGGTGAGAGTGCCACTTGGTAATCGGAGAGTAGGATGAAGGTTTCGTATCCGGAGTTGTTTCCTTCAGGTAATTTTCGAGGGAGAAAATTCTTTTTAGTGGGGGAGAGTTGTAACAGCCCGATTTTCCGTTTGATTTATTTTATTTAATTCTTGTATGTGTGTTAATATGTGCTCTTATGTGATTAATTGCCTCTGTGTGAATTTTTGGTCGGGAATTGTAGAATTCGGTGTTAGAGAGGTATTTTAGTCATTTTGAGAGTAGGGGTGATTTAGTAATTGCGTTGAGAATTAATTTTAATGCTTAGTGAGAGTTGTTATTTTACTAAGTACTAGGGAGTTGTAGTGATTTATTTTATTTACCGGTAGTTGACCGTTAGTTGGTGTTGAGAAGAATTAAGGTAAGGGGGTTAGGCTTTAATCATAATCCTTTAGTTTAATTCTACCCTAATTCTTTGCATAATTGTGGTTAAGTGCTTAATTTGATTTTTGGTTGTAGAATTTCGTGCTTAATTTTGCTGACATGATTATGTACATGAAATGAATGTTAATTGTGTTGTTGTTGTTGAGTTTGTATGTCAAAATGGGTAGATATGAACATGATATGTTTTTGTATGAAATTGATGATGAATGAAGATGTGGTTGTTGAATTGTTGATATAATCAAGTTCAAATGTTGTTGTTGTTGTAACATGTGTTGTTGATGAATTGATGCATTGGGTATTATGAATTGATGAATTGATGATGAGAATTGTTGTTGTTGTTGTTGAAATTTGTGGAAGTTAGGTGATTTGATGAATTTTGTTGTGTTGATGTTTTAATCTCAAAACTTGTGTATGTTTAAGTGTTTTGAATATTATATGACCTATAAACATCTTTGGGATTAAGTTTTGGGGTTTGGAATGATCAAAATTGGGATTTTTGGGTGAAAATGGGTTAAAATCCGAAAGCTTAATTTCTAGACAGCACTACTGTTCAGAAGCTGAACCAGTTCAAAAGCAACCAGTTCAGAAGCTGATCCTGTTCAGACAGCACGCCTGTTCTGTGTTATTGCGTCTTTTTCTTTCATTTCTGTTTTGATTTGGCTCTGACGTAAATATGAAACTTGTAGATAATTTTGATAGCTTTCCAGAGGCTTTGGCTTGACTTGAAAATGATTTTTGGTTTGTGAGTTATGAGGAAAATACTCCAAGGAGGTCTTAGGGAGATTTTACGAAAATTCTGCATAACTATTTCTAAGTCAACCCAAACTTTATGGAATGTTTCTTAACTTCAAACTTATGTTCTCTAAGTTCATTTAAGGCGTTTTAGAGTATTCAACTGATGGTGTGATGGATCTAACTTGTTTTGAAATGAAAATGGAAATTTCTTGAAAAGTGATAAAGTGAGACGAATTTTGTGTGATTTCGTCGCATTTGGCCGGTGAAACGTAATTGTATCCTCTACTGTACTTATAAGTAGCCTAGAGGTATACTTAGTTGAGGCATTGAATCTTGTTTACTTGGTTTTTGTTTAATTGCTTCAATTATTTTGAAATGGTGAAATTAGAGATGAACTTTGATGAAAATGGTTTTAAGAGCCGAATGCTTTATGAATCCCTTATGGATAGTTTAATATGATGGTAAGAAGATGTTTGAACAATTATTAAATGAAAGATATGATGTTCGTTATCATGTGTTGTGTTGGAATGAAGTTGTTGATACTTTATGACAAAGTAAATATTGATATAGCCGTTGCTTATAGCCGTTGTTTATAGCCGTTGAATATAGCCGTTAAATTGTTGTGAACATATGCATAGTGGATTGAGTCATATGTTCATGCATCATATGTCGTGTCGGATGTTATATCCATATTGCCGTTGACTATAGCCGTTGATAATAATGTTTTTGTTGCATCATAAGGTGACGACCTTGGAGGAGTTTGGTACCACATGCATGTATGTGTCTCGAGTCTAGGTGCATAACATGTTATCATGAAGTCTTGCGTATTGCCGTTGTAAGAAGTATGTTGGTGATGATTGTATAATGATTACTTATATTGTGGTATTTGTGATTGTGGTGTGATTGGCTATGTGGAGGTTAACTGTTTATGTAAATTATTGGAAACTGAATTGATTTACATCATGCCTAGTTGTTTTATGTTGATTATGATTAATGTAATGCTAACCTCCAGTGGTTTCGACCGCCTACCTGTCTGTATGGATGGGTAGACGTTGTGCAGGATTACTCGCTTGGTGAGTACGTGGATGTTTGGATGGCGGGAGCTATCTCCGCTATCATTTGGCGTAGTAGTCTAGGGCTCTGATTAGGTTGAGTCGGTGTCCTAGTTTTGTTGGATTATTTTCTTTTGGATTGTACTCATTGTTGAGATTTTGGAGAACTTTATGTTGATGTTATTTGACCATGGCATATGTATGGATGAGGATATATGATGTATTCTGCTGTGACTATTGAAATATTATTATATATATGCATGTTGGATGTTGTCTAGATGAGACGTAGCGTCTATTTCTTGAATATTTGTTATATTCGCGTGTTTTATCGCTTTAATAGAAATAGGGCGTTACAAGTTGGTATCAGAGCCGTGGTCAGTCCGTGTCCAGACTAGTATTCGTTGAATTTTCCTGTTTGTATATGAATGGTAATGAGTTACCTTCGGTACTTGTTTTATTTTGTTGTTGTTCTTATATGTTGGTTGGTTTTGATGTAGAAGTGAGATGGCTGGTGGTAGAGATGATGCAGCGATTGCGCAAGCTTTGACTTCGATGGCTCAAGTGTTGGCACGTGCTAATGAGCAGGCGGCGGTTGGTCATCGTGATCCTGGAGAGACTGAGGAGCGGAGGCTTGATCGTTTCTTGCGAAACAGTCCGCCGTCGTTCAAGGGTAGGTATGATCCGGATGGAGCTCAGACATGGGTGCAAACCATTGAGAGGATCTTTCTTGCTTTGGTGACTAGTGAGGATCAGAAGGTCAGGTTGGCTACTCATATGCTTGCTGAGGAGGCTGAGTATTGGTGGACCAATGTCAAGGGGAGGCTTGAGGCTGGTAGAGCTGTGACTTGGGCTAGGTTCAAGACTGAGTTTTTGAGGAAGTACTTTCCTGAGGATTTGAGGACCAAGAAGGAAGTGGAATTCTTGAACTTGAAGCAAGAAAACCGTTTAGTGGATGAGTATGCGGTAAAGTTTGAAGAGCTTTCGAGGTTTTGTCCGTACATCAATGCAGATGATGTCATGGTTTCCAAGTGTGTGAAGTTTGAAAGCGGTTTGAGACCTGACATCTATCAGTACATGTGTACTCAGGAGATCCATGACTTTGACACTTTGGTGCACAAGTGTCGTATGTTCGATGAGGTTGGAAAGGTCAAGGTGAATCACTATAAGGCTATGAATGAAAAGAGGGGAAAAGGTCATGGATTTGGGAAGTCGTACAACAAGGACAAGGGAAAGAAGAAAGAAGGTGGTGGAGGCTCTAAGCCGAATGTTGCTGAGGTGAGATGCTACAAGTGTGGAATCTTGGGTCATTACTCTAATGATTGCAAGAAGGGAGAGAGTTGCTACAAGTGTGGGCAGAAGGGTCACAAGGCGTTTGAATGTAAGAGGGATATTACTTGTTTCAACTGTGGTGAAGAGGGTCATCTTAGTACCAAGTGTACCAAGCCGAAGAAAGCGGCAGGAAAGATGTTTGCATTGAATGCGGAAGAGGTGGAGCATCCGGATAATCTCATCCGAGGTATGTGTTTTATCAATAGTACTCCTTTGATTGCAATTATTGATACTGGTGCTACTCATTCTTTCATTGCGGCTAGTTGTGTTGAGCGTTTGGGTTTGGTTGTGACTCCGTTGTCTCGAGGGATGGTTATCGACACCCCAGCTAGTGGTTCGGTGACTACTTCCTTGGTGGATGCTAAGTGTCATGTTAGTTTTGGTAACGTTGATTTTGAGTTGGATCTTGTGTGTCTTCGGTTGAAGCATATGGACGTGATTTTTGGTATGGATTGGATGTTGACTTTTGGTGTTAACATTAATTGTTTGACCAAGAGTGTAACGTTTTCTAAGCCGGTAGCTGAGGAAGGTGGGAAGTTCTTGACCGCGGAGCAAGTGAAGAAGTCCTTGGATGGTGAAGCTAGTGTGTTCATGATGTTTGCTTCCTTGAAGGAAAGTAGTGAGAAAGGAGTTGGTGATTTTCCGGTAGTGCAAGAGTTTCCAGAAGTTTTTCCAGATGACATTACCGAGTTACCGCCAGAAAGGGAGGTTGAGTTTGCAATTGATTTGGTTCCGGGAACGAGTCCTATTTCGATTACGCCGTATCGGATGTCTGCGTTAGAGTTGGGTGAGTTGAAGAAGCAACTGGAAGAGTTGCTTGAGAAGCAGTTTATCAGGCCGAGTGTTTCTCCGTGGGGTGCTCCAGTGTTGTTGGTTAAGAAGAAGGATGGAAGTATGAGATTGTGTTTGGATTATCGGCAATTGAACAAGGTGACGATTAAGAATCGGTATCCACTTCCGAGGATTGATGATTTGATGGATCAGTTGGTTGGTGCGGAAGTGTTTAGCAAGATTGATTTGAGATCAAGATATCATCAGACTAGAGTAAGGGCGGAAGATATATCCAAATCTGCGTTCCGAACGAGGTATGGACACTATGAGTATTCTGTGATGCCATTTGGAGTGTCTAATGCGCCAGGTGTTTTCATGGAATATATGAACAAAATATTTCATCCTTTTCTGAACCGTTTTATGGTGGTGTTTATCGATGATATTTTGGTGTATTCGAAGTCTGAAGAAGAGCACGCCGAGCATTTGAGGATTGTGGTGGGAGTTTTGAAGGAGAATAATTTGTTTGCTAAGTCGTCGAAGTGTGAGTTCTGGTTGCAGGAAGTGAGTTTCCTTGGTCATGTGATTTCTAAAGGTGGTATTGTCGTGGATCCGTCAAAGGTTGATGCAGTGCTGCAGTGGGAATCACCTAAGTCTGTTTTTGAAGTTAGAAGCTTCCTTGGTTTAGCAGGTTATTATCGGAGGTTCATTGAGGGATTCTCTAAGTTGGCGTTGCCATTGACGCAGTTGACTCGGAAAGGACAAGCTTATGTTTGGGATGCTAAGTGTGAGAAGAGTTTCCAAGAGTTGAAAAAGAGATTGACTTCAGCTCCAGTGTTGATTTTGTCGTATCTGAAGGAATCGTTTGTTGTGTATTGTGATGCTTCTAGGATCGGTCTTGGTGGTGTGCTTAAGCAGAATCGTCAGGTTGTGGATTATGCTTCGAGGCAGTTGAAAGTGCATGAGAAGAATTATCCGATTCATGATTTGGAATTGGCAGCACGTGTGTATGTGTTGAAGATTTGGCAGCATTATCTGTATGGTTCTAAGTTTGAGGTGTTCAGTGATCATAAGAGTCTGAAGTACTTGTTTGACCAGAAGGAGTTGAATATGAGGCAGAGGAGATGGTTGGAGTATCTTAAGGATTTCGATTGCCAGTTGAGTTACCATCCTGGAAAGGCGAATGTTGTTGCTGATGCTTTGAGTAGGAAGTCGTTGCATATGTCTTTTTTGATGGTTAAAGAGTTGGAGTTGATTGAGCAGTTTCGAGACTTGAGTTTGGTTAGTGAGTTGACACCGGATGGTGTGAGGTTGGGAATGTTGAAGCTGACGAGTAATATTTTGTAAGAGATTAAGAATGGTCAGAAGGAAAATTTGGAACTTGTAGATCGTGTGGTGTTGGTTAATCGAGGAAAAGGTGGAGAATTCAGGTTGGGTGAAAACGGTGTTTTGATGTTTTGTGATCGTGTTTGTGTACCAGATGTTCTTGAGCTTAAGAGACAGATTTTGGATGAAGGTCACAGAAGTAGTTTGAGTATTCATCCAGGAGCGACTAAGATGTATCAGGATTTGAAGAGTTTGTTTTGGTGGCCTGGAATGAAGAAAGAGATCGCGGAATTTGTGTATGCTTGTTTGGTTTGTCAAAAGTCTAAGATTGAACATCAGAAACCATTGGGTTTGATGCAACCGTTGTTTTTGCCAGAGTGGAAGTGGGATAGCATTTCTATGGACTTTGTCGGACCTTTGCCGAGGACTATTAAGGGTCTTGATTCGATTTGGGTGATTGTTGATCGGTTGACGAAGTCGGCACATTTTGTTCCTATTAAGACTGGTATGTCTGTGGCGAAGTTGGCTGAGATCTACATTGAGCAGATTGTTAGTTTGCATGGTATTCCTTCTAGTATTGTGTCGGATTGGGATCCGAGGTTTACTTCTAAGTTTTGGGAGAGTTTGCAAGTTGCTTTCGGAACTAAGTTGAGGTTGAGTTCTGCTTATCATCCCTAGACTGATGGTCAGACGGAGAGGACTATTCAGAGTTTGGAAGATTCGTTGAGAGCTTGTGTGTTGGAGCAAGGTGTCAGTTGGGTCGAATGTTTACCGTTGATTGAGCTTACTTACAATGACAGTTTTCATTCTAGTATCGGAATGGCACTGTTTGAGGCTTTGTATGGTCGGAGGTGTAGGACGCCATTGTGTTGGTATGAGTCAGGTGAAAGTGCTTTGTTAGGACCGGAAATTATGCAAGAGACTACGGAAAAGGTTAAGATGATCCAAGAGAAGATGAGAGCATCTCAGAGTAGGCAGAAGAGTTATCATGATAAGAGGAGGAAGGACATTGAGTCTCAGGTTGGTGATCATGTGTTTTTAAGAGTGAATCCTGTAACCGGTGTTGGTCGTGCTTTGAAGTGTTGGAAGTTGACTCCTCGCTTTGTTGGACCGTTTGAGATTATTGAGAAGGTTGGGGTTGTAGCGCATCGGATTGCGTTACCACCATCTTTGTCGAATCTTCATGACGTGTTTCATGTATCACAGTTGCGGAAGTATGTGTATGATGCGTCTCATGTGATTCAAGTGGATGATTTGGATGTAAGAGATAATTTGACCGTTGAGACTTGGCCTGTTAGGATTGAGGATCGTGAAGTGAAGCGGTTGCGTGGCAAGGAGATCGTTTTGGTTAAAGTGATTTGGGTTGGACCAACTAGTGAGAGTGCCACCTGGGAATCAGAGAGTAGGATGAAGGTTTCGTATCCGGAGTTGTTTCCTTCAGGTAATTTTCGAGGGCGAAAATTCTTTTTAGTGGGGGAGAGTTGTAACAGCCCGATTTTCCGTTAGATTTATTTTATTTAATTCTTGTATGTGTGTTAATATGTGCTCTTATGTGATTAATTGCCTCTGTGTGTATATTTGGTCGGGAATTGTAGAATTCAGTGTTAGAACGGTATTTTAGTCATTTTGAGAGTAGGGGTAATTTAGTAATTGCGTTGAGAATTAATTTTAGTGCTTAGTGAGAGTTGTTATTTTACTAAGTACTAAGGAGTTGTAGTGATTTATTTTATTTACCGGTAGTTGACCGTTAGTGTTACATTTTACCATTAAGTGAGTAGTAACGTTTATGGGTTAGAATAGAAATTGGTTAGGCCCATTAAGGTGTGGTGAGTTGAGCCCAATTAGGTGAACCTATATAAGCTCTAGTTGGTAGAGGAAATAGGTTTTTTTGCCAACATTTTCATTTTCAATTAAGAAGAGATAGAGATAAAGAGAAGACAAGGGTTTGAAGAAGAGATCTAGAGAAGGCTAGAGGGAGGTCAAGCTTCAAGGATTGGAGCTAGGTTTGGAGCTAAAGTGAAGCCTTAGTTGGTGTTGAGAAGAATTAAGGTAAGGGGGTTAGGCTTTAATCATAATCCTTTAGTTTAATTCTACCCTAATTCCTTGCATAATTGTGGTTAAGTGCTTAATTTGATTTTTGTTTGTAGAATTTCGTGCTTAATTTTGCTGACATGATTATGTACATGAAATGAATGTTAATTGTGTTGTTGTTGTTGAGTTTGTATGTCAAAATGGGTAGATATGAACATGATATGTTTTTGTATGAAATTGATGATGAATGAAGTTGTGGTTGTTGAATTGTTGATGTAATCAAGTTCAAACGTTGTTGTTGTTGTAACATGTGTTGTTGATGAATTGATGCATTGGGTATTATGAATTGATGAATTGGTGATGAGAATTGTTGTTGTTGTTGAAAGTTGTGGAAGTTTGGTGATTTGATGAATTTTGTTGTGTTGATGTTTTAATCTCAAAACTTGTGTATGTTTAAGTGTTTTGAATGTTATATGACCTATAAACATCTTTGGGATTAAGTTTTGGGGTTTGGAATGATCAAAATTGGGATTTTTGGGTGAAAATGGGTTAAAATCCGAAAGCTTAATTTCTGGACAGCACTACTGTTCAGAAGCTGAACCAGTTCAGAAGCAGAACCAGTTCAGAAGCAACCAGTTCAGAAGCTGATCCTGTTCAGACAGCACGCCTGTTCTGTGTTCTTGCGTCTTTTTCTCACATTTCTGTTTTGATTTGACTTCTGACGTAAGCATGAAAGTTGTAGATAATTTGGTTAGATTTCCAGAGGCTTTGGTTTGACTTGAAAATGATTTTTGGTTTGTGAGTTATGAGGAAAATACTCCAAGGAGGTCTTAGGGAGATTTTACGAAAATTCAGCATAACTATTTCTAAGTCAACCCAAACTTTATGGAATGTTTCTTAACTTCAAACTTATGTTCTCTAAGTTCATTTAATGTGCTTTAGAGTATTCAACTAATGGTGTGATGGATCTAACTTGTTTTGAAATGAAAACGGAAATTTCTTGAAAAGTGATAAAGTGAGACGAATTTTGTGATTTTTATGATTTCGTCGCATTTGGCCGGTGAAACATAATTGTATCCTCTACTGTACTTATAAGTAGCCTAGAGGTATACTTAGTTGAGGCATTGAATCTTGTTTACTTGGTTTTGGTTTAATTGCTTCAATTATTTTGAAATGGTGAAATTAGAGATGAACTTTGATGAAAATGGTTTTAAGAGCCGAATGCTTTACGAATCCCTTATGGATAGTTTAATATGATGGTAAGAAGATGTTTGAACAATTATTAGATGAAAAATATGATGTTCGTTATCATGTGTTGTGTTGGAATGAAGTTGTTGATACTTTATGACAAAGTAAATGTTGATGTAGCCGTTGCTTATAGCCATTGTTTATAGCCGTTGAATATAGCCGTTGAATTGTTGTGAACATATGCATAGTGGATTGAGTCATATGTTCATGCATCATATGTCGTGTCGGATGTTATATCAATATTGCCGTTGACTATAGCTGTTGATAATGATGTTTTCGTTGCATCATAAGGTGACGACCTTGGAGGAGTTTGGTACTACATGCATGTAAGTGTCGAGTCTAGGTGCATAACATGTTATCATGAAGTCTTGCTTATTGCCGTTGTAAGAAGTATGTTGGTGATGATTGTATAATGAATACTTATATTGTGGTATTTGTGATTGTGGTGTGATTGACTATGTGGAGGTTAACTGTTTATTTAAATTATTGTAAACTGAATTGATTTACATCATGCCTAGTTGTTTTATGTTGATTATGATTAATGTAATGCTAACCTCCAGTGGTTTCGACCGCCTACCTGTCTGTATGGATGGGTAGACGCTGTGCTGGATTAGTCGTTTGGTGAGTATGTGGATGTTTGGATGGCGGGAGCTATCCGCGCTATCATTTGGCGTAGTAGTCTAGGGCTCTGATTAGGTTGAGTCGGTGTCCTAGTTTTGTTGGATTATTTTCTTTTGGATTGTACTCATTGTTGAGATTTTGGAGAACTTTATGTTGATGTTATTTGACCATGGCAAATGTATGGATGAGGATATATGATGTATTCCGCTGTGACTGTTGAAATATTATTATATATATGCATGCTGGATGTTGTCTAGATGAGACGTAGCGTCTATTTCTTGAATATTTATTATATTCGCGTGTTTTATCGCTTTAATAGAAATAGGGTGTTACAAAACCCCTCAAGCCAAGACCCTATTGGATAAACTTTTAAATTTTTTTCTTGAATGTGATGCAAGTATTAACATAGTGGTAAAGCATGGCATACAAGAGAATGATATGATACGATATGATATGTTATAAGTCGGGTAGTAAACTAATCTTTAAGGAAGGGAATGAATTTAGAGCCTCGACATAGTTGGTCGAGAAATAGAATGCTATGCATGTGTCCTAAGTATAATAAGACACGAGGTCTTTAGAGTATTCTCTTCGCACATGAACTAGAACGACCATGCAAGCATGTTAAGCCGTTATTAGATAAGCCAATCCTTCCACTATGAATGAGCATGACAATATAGGTAGTTTACCGCTAAACGGGTAGATCATGGACCCGTGGTAAGAGACTAAGTATGTATAGGTTTAACCCTACACGCATGTATGAATAAGACTATGATGTATGCGTAGTTTACCACATATGTTTATGGATCGCTTAAGGATCCGTGGTAAATGAGTATGTAAGACGTAGGTGTCGTGAGAATAGGATAAGCTTCTTTCAGGGGGGCCCGCACGTCACTGAGGGAGTCCGATGTGCCTTAGCTAGGTTTTCATCGGTTATGTATGGGATTGTTCTCGGGGTTACTCCACCCGGGGCTCTCCGTAAAATGAACTTAGATAATATGATTGTTCAATGCCAACATTTATGTATGCATGATTATGACTATGTATGATTATGATATGACGTTAGATACGTATAAGTTATGAATAATTAAACCGATGACGATCCTAAGTTTCACCTAATTGTCCGGTATTGGAATCGTGTCATGAATATGTTATGATTAGGCCTCGATGTATTTATCATATCTTGGCATAGCGGATTTAGTTTCCCCTCTTCCGCCATGACACGTAAGATGTATGCAAGACCTATGACAATTAAGATGAACCTACGACGGAATCTAGTATGCACGACCGTCTAGGCAAGCGTGACCACACACGTATAATCAACCATCAGGTTGTATTGTAGACACGTGGTGACCGTAGGTTTCCCTGAGGTTACCTATAGCCTAGGGTTAGGTAGAACTCACTGAGACATTATGTCTCATCCCAATCCTTATCTGTTTCAGATAAACAGGTTGGTATGACAAGCTAGTAGCCGGATGGTTATTTCAGCAAGCTATCGTTCGTACCCGCTGCAAGATGATTTGGATTTTAAGGATGCACATATTATGTTTTGGACAAGTTATGGTATAATTGTATTGTATGAACGCTTATGATTGTATAAGATATTCATTTATCATGTATTAAGTTGTACATTTTTAATGTATCCAGTATCAACTTAATGCACATGCTAAACTTTCTAGATACATTTAATATGGACGTTAAATTTATGATATCATATGTTTGGTGCACACATGATAACAAATATTATAACATTATTTTGTTAAAGTTATAAGAAATGTGATTAAAACTAGTTTCAATTTTAAAACCAATCATATCAGATAATTTGTTCCAAGATTATTCTTTTTGAATGACAAATATAGTTTCAAGATTACATATGAGCCGGTAATTTCAATTCTCAATAACTTAGTTTCATGATTATACTAAATACATTCAAAAACTATCCGGCAACTAATTATATAATTCACTTAATTAAATCATACGGATTGTATTGAATTGAGACAGATAAGTTGAAATTGAGACACAAACGTAGGAAAAGAAGCACGAGGCGACAAAAATTGGGATAATTATTGAAATTAGCAATATATGCGAAGTCTGAGATTATTCTGTAAAATAAAAAACACATATTCTAACCATGTAATTTGATATTCTTATTATTTTTTTACCCTATAATATAGTTGAAGTCCAAAAAATCTACATAGAGGTTGCATTTTTTCATAATTTTTTCAGACATGTTTAGGACGTTAAAATATGACTTTACACGAAATATTAGAATTTTTTTTTTGGTAGTGTTACAATGCAACGAGGCAAAAAAAAAACAGAGAGAGAGACGAAATTAAGTTCCAAGCTTATCTCTCAGGATGAGAGATTCCATGCCAGGCGGAGGGCAGTTCCAGTGAGCAGAACACCTTTGCATGTGATCTTTCCTTAGCCATAAAATCTGCACACATGTTTTGTTCCCTAAGAACATGCACCAATGTTGTATTTCCATTTTCATGTAAAACATCTCTAATAAGAAGGATGTCAGTAGCATAAGTGTGCAATGTATGATCATGACCATCAATAATCAGGTCAACTGCTTCCAAACAATCACTCTCACAGATAATGTCGACATAACCTTTTGTACTACAAAAATCAAGACCTATTTGGATAGCACGTAACTCAGCTAATAACGCATCACCTCCAACTTCATAGTGAGAAAAACCAGTTATCCAATCTCCATCGTGGTTGCGAACAACACAAACAGCACCTAAACAACCAAAATCTTCTAGAAAGCTGTCGTCAATATTGAGTGTGAGTGTACCTTCTGGAGGGGGGATCCAATGAGCTAAGAAGCGCGATAAGTGTGGGTCCAAACCGGGATTGGGATAGTAAGAAATGCATTCATCATGTAACAAAAAAGTCTTGCGCACCACATCTTGAATACGCCAGTGTTGATCCTAAAAAATGGCATTGTTTATCCAACACCAAGCATACCATACTTCTGTAACAAATAAAATAGAGGAAGTACCCTTTGTCATCTCATGAAGCCAAACCTTGACATCAAATTCAGAGAAAAAATTATTATATCGCCCCATATTCTAGCGGAGCCAAAGCTCTTTAGAGTGCGGGCAATCACGTAAACAGTGAAGAATATCCTCTATGGGTGAAGAGCAACGGGTGCAGCTTGGAGAAACTACCATGTTGCAATGATGCCGACGGGCATTAATAGAGAGAGCATTGTGAAAGCAAAGCCAATGAAATATTAGAATTTGTCAACTAAGAATGAATTAATTATGACTTTTTAAAGCGCCAAAAACTCAGAAAACAAAATAATGAAAACCCCAACCTAAAAATCAAATTTTGAGTTGATTATTTGCAGAGACATCTATAGGAATGCATAAAAAGGATCTGCATAATTTCGTAGCATTTCAAAGATGTTTCGATTTATTTTTATTTTTTAGCCAAAACGTGCGAAATTGCAATTTTGTTCCGAGTAAGCATATACTCACGGGTCAAATTTTGTTCTATAATTTTGTAGGCATGGTTAGAATATCATAAGAAACTTCACCATGAAATTTTGGAATTTTTAAACGAGATACAAATTAATTATGAATTTATGAATTGTTTAAGAAATTCATAATCATGGAGAATAAAAATTCATAATAAATCTGTCCTTAGTCGGAAAAATCTCATTGTTGGTGTAACGCCATATTTTAACATCCTAAGGATGCCTGGAAAAAATTATCAAAAAAATTCAATCATTAGATCACTTTTTTAGACTACGCGTATATTATAGGGTCAAAAATAAGAAAATACAAGGTTAAAATATCTATTTTTTATTTTACATAATCATTTTTCAGACATCGCGTATTTTACACGGTCAATTTAAACAATTAATCCTAAATTCTATTGTTGCTCATAATTTGAAGATATTGAAAAATTAGCTGGATAGATAAACTCTAAAAGTACCACATCTGGATAAATAAGCAATAAAAGTAAATAAAAAATAATATTAGAAAATAATGTACTATGGAAAATAAAAATGAGAAAACTAGCTATTAAGGAAAATCTAAAAAACAATTAAAATAAGAAAACAAAGTAAAAAAAGATAAATTAGAAATTAAGGAAAAAAAAATATGATTTTCCATGAGTTGGCAACGACTGTAATCAATACTTAAATTTGTATTCACTATTTTTCAAATAGAAAATAAAAATCTGAAAGTAAAATGGAAATCCGATAATAAATATAGAAATTCTTTCTCAAAGTTAGGAAATAACTTTTTGTCGGTTATAAAGTAATGAACTATAAAACAAAAAAAAAAATTAGGGAAACAAAAAAAATCTTACGAAAATGGAATAAGAAAAGGGTCATGCTAACAGCCCCGGTGCCCTGCGACACTGGTTAAGCACACCATAAAAGGAAAGCATTACTAAAAAAGGAATTTTTTTTAATTTTTTATGGATTAATTACACAATTTTCACTTTTTTAGCATCCTTAACCACTGCCCTAGGGGGCACCGGTTAGCATTTCCCATAAGAAAATCATAAAAAGAATTCAATCATTAGATAACTTTTTTAGACCATGCGTATATTATAAGGTAAAAAATAAGACTAATCTCAAATTACAAGATTAAAATATCTATTTTTTATTTTATATGATCATTTTTCAGACATCATGGTCAATTTGAACAATTAATCCTAAATTCTATTATTACTCATAATTTGAAGATATTGAAAAATTAGCTGGATACCACAGCTGGATAAATATGCAATAAAAGTAAATAAAAAATAAAATTAGAAAATAATGTACTATGGAAAATAAAAATAAGAAAACTAGCTATTAAGGAAAATATAAAAACAATTAAAATAAGAAAACAAAGTAAAAAAGATAATTAGAAATTAAGGTAACAAAAAATGATTTTCCATGATTTGGCAACGACCGTAATCAATAATAAAATTTTTATTCACTATTTTTCAAATGGAAAATAAAAATATGAAAGTAAAATGGAAATCAGATAATAAATATAAAAATTCTTTCTGAAAGTTAGGAACTAATTTTTTGTCGGTTATAAAGTAATGAACTAACAAAAAAAATCTTACAAAATTGAATAAGAAAAGTAAAAGAAATAATTGAATTGAATTTTAAACTATTTATATTTTAAATTTCATAATTATGTTAATAATATTTTAAATAAATGAATTATCTTTTTTTGAAAGAATTTTTAAATAATCTACTATTACGTCGTGGACCGGTATAACAATATTGGATCAGAGATACGTCTATGTGGTCCGAACAGATCCGACAACTGATTCAACTTGGGTTGCCTTTACTCTCTAACTTGCCTCTTATGCTCTAACTCTTCTATAACTATCTGGAACCTCCTAAACCCCCCACCCCCCCAAATAATCTCTATAAAAGGGGGGATCCATTTAAATAAGGGATCATGTTCAACATACATACACACACATATCAGATGAGATATATGTTGTCTTATTCACTGCAAATACAAATGGCGTTTATCATGGGTACAGTAGACTTGTTTGACGCGCCCAAACATTGAATTTCAGTGTGAGTATTATAGAACACCAACACAAATTTGTTTTAAAGGAGTAATTACAAAACGTTTTAACAGAATTTGGTTATGCTGGTAAGTATTGATTATCCTTATTACAAAAGTTTTTGTTGTCTTTCTTTTTGAAATCGAAAGTTTCTGTACTTCAAAGAAATATTGAGTATTTTGTTCATATTTTGTAGCCGTAATTATGGTTGATTGAATTTATATGTTTTTGTAGGTATATTGGAGGAATCATGTTTTCTATGGTAAATAAATATCGGTAGGAGATCAACCTTGACCTGATGAATTTGAAGAGAGAAGAGATGAAGAAGTGCATGTAGAAGCGTGTTACAATTGGTTCTTGATTCCTTTCATTTATTGATTCTTTTTTGTTTTGTCAAATTACGTACGTAAATCTGAGTTAGATTCATGTTCACCAAATTTCGTCTTTGTTTTTTGTGGATCCTATCACAGATTGAAAGATAAGGTCGAATTGTGTACAAGAAGAAAAGCACTAGAAAAGTGAATAGAATCAACTATTTATTCAAAGTCAAAGCAGAAAGATTGTTGAGAGACATGAAAGTAATGAACGTTAAATTCTCGCCGGATATATTCACAACAATTGTATTTGAATAGAATCAACTATTTATTCACAACAATTGATTAATTATCCTTTTTTATTGCTCTTGAGTTCAATTAAGGCCTTCTTAATGTTTGCTTTTGTATTTGAATTTGAATGAAACAAACATGTGTTTCTTCTCAAAAGAACTACAAACAAATAGTAACTACAAACATTCTTTCTGGTTGGGTGCATTGGAATAAGTGTCAAATATAAAACTATTCATAATAATACCATGACTCATGCATCATCAAGATAATTGTTTACGTCGATTGTATGTTATCATTTTCGACTTCTAACTTTCGTTAATTTTTGGAAGTTATATTTCAGGGTCTCAATTTATAGACAAACTCAGCTTTAGAAAGTTGAAGAAATAACTCCTTTGTGTTGAATTTGAGCATGACTATACAGGTCATATTATGGTTCTCGCCAACAAATATTAGAATACTAATTTAAATTGTTTTATTTATTTCACTACATTTTACTATTTTGTGTGTTTCATGTATACATTTTCAGAATTATATTGAACTCCTCTATTGGGTAGATGAATTAAGGAAACTTTACACGGTACATTTGCTCAAGAATTTTCAAAAATAGAATAAGAAAGGGATCACATTTCTTCACAGTGGCCTTCGCATTTCTTCAGGGTTATCTTCACAATCTCTACATAGTCTTAAAAGAAAATAAGAGCTTAAAATGGCATTCTTTATGCAAGAATCTCCAAAACGATGTAAGTGCTATACATTATCTCATGTTAAGTATGAAGTTGTCATCCTTTTATGATTATGAAGGAATTAAATTCAAAATAGATAAACAAAGTAAGAAGAAAGAAAAATTAACATTAAAGTTTCATTGATAATTTTCTTTCATATACTAGTAGTACACAATATAATCAAAACGATAGCAAAGTACAAGTGCAAAAGTTCTTTAAAACGATCTTCCGTTAAAAGAGTAAATCAAAATTAAGCTAAAAGACAGAAAAAAATAGACCAGGATTCATCAATTTCAAGTTCATCTTCACTTTCTTCATCCAATTTTCCACCTTTTATAACTTTAAAGGAGAAGTAGTTAGGAAAATGCTATTTTTCGTCAATTAACATCCCATCGTTTATGATCTTGAATAGACATATCTTGCCCAAATCTAGAACAAGGTGAATAATAAACTCGCCAAATTACAATTTTATTACAATCATAAAAAACTTCACTTTTTATAGAAAGATCAAGACTCTCAAAAAAAATCATATTTAGTGGTCCATTATCATCCACCAATGCATATATCTAAAAATTGAAAGTTGCAAAAATATATTGAAAACGACTCTTATAAATACTAAATTTTGGAAAGTAGAACCTTGATAAGGTGAATCCTAGTATATGATTAGAAGATTTAACCTGACCGCATGCATAGATTCCAAATTTTGACCTGTACTGTCATTTAATTTCAATTTAATTCATTATATATACTAACATTTATTACGTTAATATGTATAAATTACGAAACATATTTTTTTATATAATTTTAATAAAATTATTTTAATTTTGATTAAAACTATATATAAATAATAGATATTTTGCACTTTCATAAAAAGTATTAGTCGTAATTTATACATATTAGAGTAATAAGAAAAACAAACACACGGAGGCATATTGCCCGTCTAAAACTCTAAATGTTGGTAGTTATAAGAAAAGTAAACGCATTTTCTTGAGTGGTTAAGTGATAAGAACTTTATTATTATTAATTAATCTTTAAATATAAGTATTTAATTAGTTGTAGTCCACATCATATTATATATTAGTTCCAACACTTTATTGCCCTCACTTGAGTGATAGGCCAACGTTACTTAACCCGACCAATGACATATAGTTTAAACTCTATAGTTATATTTATAAATTGATTATTAGTGCCACTATTATTAATAGTAATTTATTATTTTCTATTTTGTTACCGAAAATAAAAATACCCCAAAGAGCAGGACTAGAAATCACAAGTGTCTTAAAAACCAATAAATTTAAACAAGATCAGCAACTTCAAGAAAATCTTCCTCCAAAATTTAAAGCTTAAGTTGCTACGACGTCATAGTGATTGTTAGGCAAGTGAGAATGGAACCTGAAAACTTGAAATTAAACCAAAGTTTTGATAAATTTTATCGCAAAACTTATAGAATTTATCAAAACTTGAAATTAAACCAAAGTTGATCTTTTTATCTAACGTTAAAGATGAATTCTTTTAGCTGGAATGAATTTTTATCCTTATTTCAAAAGTAACTTATACAAAAAAAAATGAATTTTATCCCAAAAAGGAAGATGTCAGAAAAAAAAAATATCCCAAAAAGGATAAGGTAAAACAATTATACCAAAAACAAAAAGATGATTTTTTATCCCAAAAAAGGAATGTGTCAAAAAAAAGTAAATATCCCAAAAAGGATACAAGTAAAACAATTATACAAAAAAAACAAAGAATTTTTATCCCCAAAATAGAATGTGTAAGAAAAAAGAAAATATTTCAAAAAGGATATAGGTAAAACAATTATATAAAAAAAAGAATTTTTATCCCAAAAAGGAATGTGTTAAGAAAAAAATATCCCAAAAAGGATACGGGTAATACAATTAAACCAAAAAAAGGAATTTTTATTCGAAAAAGGAATGTGTAAGAAAAAAGAAAATATCCGAAAAAGGATACGGTCAAAGGGGATTTTACGACAAGTTGCGCAACCGAATGACGCGTGATGGTCAAAGGGGATTCAAAAAAACCTGCAAAATGAAAAATTTATCATCACATCCAATTAGAAAACACCACGTGCTTGTATGAAGCTTACGCGACAAGATTTCCTTTCTTGTAGAATTTCAACTATAAAAACAGAGTCACACTCTCTCATTTTTCCACCATTTGCACTATTCTCTCTAAAACCTTTAAACCCTTAAACCCAAAACCTCTCCATATCTCTCTTTCCTTTCAGTTGCAATGGAATTGCTTCCACCTGGTGTTGGCTTCATCCCTTCTGATGAACTCCTTGTTATCTACTACCTTGCCAACAAAAATAATGAAGAGGTTCAAAATTTCAATGGTTCTGACTTGATTAAGGAGCTAAACCTGTACCAGTATGACCCATTTGAATTGCGTCTTACTCCGTCCTTTTTCTTCCGTCACCCAAGGGAATTTTACTGCTTCACTGCCAAAGTTGATGAGCAGATGAGGCAATGTAAGATTGGATTTTGGATGCAGAAGGGGGCTGTTCGAGACATTATTGTTGGAACTGATAACGTGTTGGTGGGAAAGAAGTCTCTTTTTATGTTCTATATAGGAAATTCCGCTCAGAATGGCATCAAAACTAGTTGGACTATGTACGAGTACACTCTTGCTAACAATCCTCAGGTATGGAATTTGGGAAAACTAACCTCCCCTTTGTTCGTGATTTCCTCGATGATTATTTAATGTATTAGCAACTACTAATTGTTTTTTTTTAAAAATTATTATGCAGGCTCCTTTTGTTCTTTGTCGTGTGTTTGACTGCCCACCAGAGATGGATCTGGATGTTGAGTTTGGAGCAGATGTTGATGAAGGTGATGCTACTGGAGATGGCTCTGCTAACAAGCTGAACGAAGTTACTCAGAAACCTATGGGGGCTAGGGATGGGGCTGGTACTAGTGCTGCTGTTGAGCAACGCGGTGCATCAAATTTCACAGATTTTGAAGGCACCCTGCAGGTAAAATATATTCCATTTTCATCTCTCTTTATATTAACCAATTAATGTTGTTGATCTTATTTGCAACTGATTCTTTAAAATTTCGAAAATTTTACAACTTAATCCATTCATGTGATGTATTTTTTTATTGCCCCAATCTTTGCTACTAAATGTAACATGTCAATTGTATGTATCACTCTGCACATGTATTTTTTGTTTTGTTTGTGTGTATAAATTAAGTGATAATTCTCAAAACATATAGGAATTTTGATTAGTTAATGTAGCTATTCTTACCAGATTCTTCAAATCACGTCCTTTTTATTTTTCTTTAAATTTTTTGCTATGATAAATTCATTATTATTATTATTATTATTATTATTATTATTATTATTATTATTATTATGAGTTAGGATCCGTTGACACCAAAGCTTATTCGTCAGTTCTTTTAATCCAAAGGCCCATAATTAATCCATGTTTCTTTTTCTTGTGTATCATTTCTCTCACCCACGCACAATTATTGCTTTTAGTGATAAAAAAAACTCAAACTGAAAACATGGAGTTATGATACTCAACGATTCTCTTTTGGGAAAATTGTTTTTCTCTTCCCCCACTCCTATGAATATTATTCTTCTTCTTTGTATCTCCTTTCCCTCTTATTTAACTCCTCGTATGTATTGCAACACATGAAGGAAATTTATGTCAAGCTTATGATAACAATTACAATTGGAGAGGAATATGGTGAAAGTAGGAGATTGTTGATGAGTTTAATTTGCTTTTAATTTTATGTGTTTTACCATGATTGAATATGTATTAAAATAATCCTAGGATTTTATCGTTTTAAACGATTAGATGTCTACAAAATGAATCGTATGGTTTTGGTAGAATGGAAAACCTCATTACAATTTAATTTTATTATTTACAGCATAAACAATGAAATCTCAACAAAGTCACCACAAGTTTGGGAAGGGTTGTGAATTGGTTCAATTAGCATGTAGGAGAAGAGATCATTCTAAACAGTACTATCTTAAAAGTATTTTAATTATTCAGATATGGAGTATTTCAATTTTGTAGACAAGAGAACAAAGAGAATTATGATAGGATTATGCTTCCAATTTGGGTTTGGTAATCATTAAAAACAATAATAGTGTGTGATTGAAAAAAAGGATACGTAATAAATAAAAATGTGACACTATTATTAACCTTTGATTAAATAAAATCAACGGTTGAGAATTGGTGTCAACGAATCCGTTGACACCTGGTGTCAACGGATCCTGACTCTATTATTATTATTATTATTATTATTATTATTATTATTATTATTATTATTATTATTATTATTATTATTATTATTAATTTTGTTGTTCCTGTCGTCACTTTTTGACAATGCAACTTTTCATTTCATATTATGGTAAAGACCAGAATGTATTGTTGAAGTATTGAATTGATTTGCTTGTTTTTGGTGTTTATCAGGCGAGTTATGCTGCATTTCTTGACGATGTTGTCTTGCACATGGAAGCTATGACCCCAGAGCAACTAATGCTTTCAATTATGGATGACGATTTTCTTGAAATAGCCGATCTTGTGTAAATTAATTGATTTTTAAGACTTGTATGATTTTTAAGACTATGTTGTCCTGCTTTCAATAATTGATTGTGTTATTTTGTTAAGATGAATTGTTTTTGCGATGGTTATGCCTTTGCCCGAGGGTGTGTATGATGAAATAAATCCGCAAGTGCACAGTTTATCGAAGTAGTAATAAAGAGAGTATCATTCCGACAGGGAGTTGTTCAATTCAATTAACTTTAGTTGTTGATTAGAAAGAGTTTAAGTTGCAAAGTTGGAATTTTAAACAGTTAAAAATAATAATAATAATAATAATAATAAAAGAGCCTTGGGATTATTGGTCCGTCATAGTGACAAACCATTCTCAAGATCAAACCTTAAACCTTGGACTTTATGTTAGACCTTCTTTCTAAAGACAAGTTTCTCTTTAGCCTAGCCAATCACATCTCCTTTCGGTCTTAGTGAGTGCGTTTCTCTAGCAACCAGGCCTATTTTCATGGTTGATTGCTATTGAAATCCTTCAAGCTCGGAATTTTATTGTCTCAAGGTTTGCTAGACTATTTTCATGTTTCGCAATCCTTGTCTATATTCAATTGTTCCAATATTAAAACTTCATCTTTCAATCCATCGCTTAATATTTGTGATGAATCAATAACAACTATTAAACTTCATCTTTCGATCCATCGATTAATGTTTGTTATTGATTATAAGAACGGTGAAATAGATTAGAAATTAGGGTTACATAAAATTAAGGTTTAAGGCTTGGTTTGATTAGGATTATGTCATTAGACCTATCCAACAATCCCAAGACAAGAAGAGTCTACTCACTCACGTTCATTGTAGACATAGAAGAGAAGAAGAAGAACATAAAATAAAGGGTGAACTTTTATTCAAAGAAACAATTGTCACTTATTATTTCCAAGAGCAAAAGATGAATTGCGATGATAGCTTGATACTCTATTTATAGTCTATATCGACTTAAACGCTAAGCAATACATCAATAGAATGTTCCACAAGAAACCACAGACTTGTAGGTCAGAAATAAACTAATAGGTAGCATGTTTGGGAAGCAAAAATGGACCATGAAGGTTGGCACAGCCGTGTGGCTGGTGGCACGGGCCGTGCCAAGTCTCTGACTTGGGGGAAACATATTTTTGTCTTCAATATTCGTATTTTAGGCACGAATCAGCTTCAAATCCTCTTTCTTTTGCTCCAAGACTCAATCTTTAGAATATTTGTTCCTGAAATTAAATAACTTGCAATTGAAGTAAAAGAGTTCTAAAAAGGAATTAAAACTAAATAAAATAAACTCAAATCTAAATAAAACGGACTCAAAATATTACATTAAAAACACTAATTATTGACTCATCAAACTCCCCCACACTTGAATCTTTGCTTGTCTTCAAGAAAAAGCCATAAACACAGCATCAATAAAAAGATTAACATATGACAATTCAAATAGAAACTTATGTCTCCTCTAAGGCTTTATTTCAAGCATACACTAATCAGAACTTCAAGTATTCCTTGTGAACCTATTCAACCCAACAATAAGTCTCAAGTGAGTGTGTGTGTGTGTAGTCCAACCCTTTTCTTGCTCCTGTATAAGACAAATATTATTAGGAAACAACTTCTAATCTTAGCACTAAACCAGCCAAGAACAGTCCATTCTTCGTTTAATATAAGAGAAATGGGAATTAATTTGATTATTTTGACAATTTAAATGTCTTGGGGGACTGCAGATTGCTTAAGGGATACCATCTTCACGTAGGAAGTCAGTGAGGGGGTATCCTTTCCCCCTAGAGTCAATGATGCCCCCTAAGTAGTGCTGCAAAATTATAAGTTAAATGACACCATCTTCATGTAGGAAGTTAGTGAGGGAGTATCCTTTCCCCCTAGAGTTAATGATGCCTCCTAATTATGCATTTGATTCTTTCCTTCTTTTAGAAGGATTTATGGAAGCTACTTTTAGTTAATAGAGAAACACCACCTTCAAGTAGGAAGTTAGTGAGGGAGTATCCTTTCCCCTAGATTCAATGATGTCTCCTTTATAAATATATTTGCTTCCGCCCCACTTTGACTTATCTTTTTATTCCCCACACAAACTTATACTACTTTTACTCTGAAGACTTTTAAGGGTTAATTTCCCACTAAAATTAGAACGTGCTCGTTAAAATACATATTCATACACTTTCTCAAGGGATGCAACTTTGTGCTTTTCTCATTGGAGAATTTTTCACAATAAAACAAGATGTGGGTATAGCAAGAACACTCAAAACACAAGAAATCACTTTCATGTACAAGAAGCAACCATTTTGGAAGAGACAACAAAAAAAATTTATGTCATAATTTACAATAAAAACAAGCCGCTTTCCATGCCTTTCGCAACAAAACATAACAAAAGAATTAAAGTTCAAGGGAGTTTGGAAACAATATGACACTAAATTAAAATAAGACAAGACACTTTATTGGCTCCCCCCCCCCCCCCCCCCCAACACACACACACACACTTGGGATAAGAAATGTCCTCAATGATTTAAAAAAAAAAAGATAGAAAAGAAGAAGAAGAAGAAGAAAAAGGAAGAGGTTCATATGATACTTATCAAGAGCATGCGGTTATTTTCTTCATGCATATGATTGCCCCATGTCCAACACCTTGGTTCAACACCTTGTCTTTGTTTCTCGGTGCTTATCCATTGAATTATGCATCCATGTCCACCGGTCATTGTCATATTGTCCACCGGCTTCATGTTCATGGTGCACCGCATCATCGTGCAAGTGAGCATCTACCTCATCCTCATCATCACTATCATCACCATGATCTTCTTCTACCTGTGGGTTAGTACCAACAAAAAGCAAAATTTTCCTCCTTTCTTTTTCTCTTTGAAGTCATTGACCTAGTTTGACTTGGGTTGGTTTGGGTGAAGGTTAGGTTTTGTTAAGATTTTGTGTGGGAAATGTGGTTTAGTAAGGGTTTTTGAGTTTAATGATGGAGTTGGTGAAGAAATTATGGTTTTTGGGTTAGGATTAAAGGGATTACGAATTTGGTGAATTTGTGGTTTGGGTGGATGAATGTTGGTTTTGATGGTTGGTTTACGTTTGGTGTGAAGTTTGGATATTATTTGGTGAAGAAATTGTGTGATTATTTTATCTTGGTTTTCGGGTGTCAAACATTGATTACGTTTGAACCTTTTGAACCGGTGATATCTCATTTTTTCTTGGGAAGGGAAAAAGTAAGCAAAACCCTTGAGAATTGAGGTCCGTGAGTTGTTTTCGCTACGGGAAGGTGTTAGGCACCCATAACGACTATAGTATCCTATAGGAACCGTCTTTAATTTCTACGCGCGCGCTTTATTTTTAAATGCTATTTTGAAAGTGTTTATTTAAACCTAAAGGTATTCTAAGTGAAGAATTGGAGGGAGAAGAATGTGTTTGAATTTTTGTTTTATTTGAATTGAAGGAATTTTGTTCCTTGCCTACGTACCCGTTTAAGGGATCAAATCCACCGTAGTTCTCTTCCAAAAATGTTTTTGTTTTTGTTGGTTGATTTTAAGTTTGAAAATGGGATTTTGAAGAATAGAAAGAGGCCTTAAGGGCATGAGATTTAGAAAAGGTGAGGTGGGATTAGTTATTTGCAAAATATGGTCTAAGTATGATTAAAATTCATTAAAATTTGATTAAGAAAATGAAAAGGACAATTACAATGGGATTTTGATCCCAAGGTTTATTAGAAAATGGTTTGAGTGATATTGTTCATATTTTTTGAAAATTGATTTTTCTAAGTATGAATCCTAGGCATTCATCTAAACATACAATCCTAAACATACATCTAAACATGCATATTCTAGCTATATATCTAAAGTGAGGTGTGTGCATGTGTCGGTGCTTGTGTCGGTGTACATCGTTAGAGTCCATTGTCCTTATTACATCATTGGCCTAGATACATTCTATGGTCTTGCAAGAAATTTAAATGGTATGAAAGTAAAGTATTGCAAAATTCCTAAGTATTACATTCTAATTTTTGCATGAATCTTAAAGTGCAAGAAATAAGATGAATATGGGATGAAATGGGAATGCTTATGAAATGTATGAGACATGAAATGAAATGGTTAGTAACACATGGTAATATCAAAAGAAATAAAGCAAGAAAAACACTATAACACAAAGCATAGAAAACAACCCAAAATAAAGGCAAAATGAGTGCAAAACATGACTAAAATTTGCTCATAAAATGTAAGAGCCATATGACCTATAATTCTCACATTCCAACACACTTTTAAAGGTTTAGAATCAGATTTTGGAATGGGAATTAAGGCAACATGGTTAACTTGACATTTTAGGAAGCAAACTTAAGCATATTTGCATTATTTATTTACACAAGTAATTTGTAAGCTAAGTAACTAATCAAGATTCACACTCATGCAGCAATATCAAACACAAACAGTAGCTAAAACTTCATAAAATTAAGTGGTATAGGTCACAAATATTCATCAAGAAATTGGAATTGGAATCAAGCAAATTTCCATCAATTTTTAGCACAAAACATCACAAAATAGCAAGAAAATTAACCACATTATTTTTTTACCAATTTTTAATATGTAAAAGTTATCACAAAACAATACAAAATTATCAAGAAATGTGTATGAAAATTTTTAGAACCTTTAAAGAATTTTTAGACACAAGAACATATAACACTTCACAATTTTTTAACAAAAATAGTAAACAATTGACAAGAAAATACCACACATTTTTTAATCAAAATTTAACATGTGACAATATCACAAAAATATCAAGAAAATGGTCAAGAACACATAGGCAATTTTTTAAGAATTTTCAAAGGACTTTTAGGCTTAAAATGTGCAAGACAATCACTAATTTTAACAAAAATAAAAAAACGCTTCAAATATTTTTCTCAGGCTTTAGCACAAAAAATGTCACAAAAATGTTAGGAAAAATGTCAAGAACACATAGAAAAAGATTTAGGAATTTTTTAACAAAGTTTTTGGACAAGCAGGGGTGTACATAGCAATTTTCAGCAAAAACGTAGGAAACAGGGGGGTTTGAAAAGCAAGCAGTCAACAGGCATGAACATTGGGCTTAAATCCAAGTGATATGGGTCGGGTAGGGTCAGGAAACGGTTTGAACCGGTTCATTGACCTATATAAGGCCTTGAACCGGTCCATTGCATCACTTTAACCCATTCTTTCTCTCTCTAGGTCAAATTGGTGCTCTCTCTTCTCTCTACATCGCCGGTGGGTTTCACCGCCGCCGGCGAAGGTTCCGTCGTCCTCTTTCTTGGTTCTAAGACTTATTTCACTCCTTTTCTCGCCACAAACATGGATCCAACACTTAAAACGTAAAAATATTCATGAATCTTTGTAGATCGAGCATGAGATTTTTGATTTTCGAAACATATTCAGTTTTTCTTTAATCTTTTTGATGAAAATGATTCAAAACTCGTAGATCTACGCCGATTCATGAATACATACCATTCATGCACTTTTGGCTGAGGTTTTGGAAAGAAAACGAGAGAGGACGAAGAGCTTACCTGCGAGAACGATTTGGTGGAAGCTTCAATTCGTCCTTGGATCTTCTGGCGGAAACTGAGTTGTTGAATCTTTGTGATGTTTGATTCGAAACCCTAGGGTTTTGGATTGACTTTAACCGAGCCTTAATCCGGTTCCATTGAGCATCTTGATTCAGTTTTAATGCTGGCTTTCTCTTCGTACTCTCTGATCAGATTCTTCTTCGATTTCTCTTTTTTCTCTTCTCAACCTTCTTCTCTGTGATCGCATGGAAACTCCATGTTTGTGGGGAATTCGTGCTGGAATTGCAGAGAGAAGCAATTCAATGATGAAGATTCGATTGAATCTCTGAGAATTGCAAAGAAATTCGCTCAATTCTTCTTTGATTTCAATTCTGGAGAATCTAGGGTTTATGATTGTTGTTGTTGATTTTCTTGCTGAGGAATTTGTTTGATTATGGATGAAGGCAGTGATTACGGTGGCAATGTGGTGGTTTGGGAATTTGTTACGGTGGAGCAATGTTGGTTAGGGCGGTGGCTGTGGTGGCCGTGAGAGTTGGTTACGGTGGTTTTGGGGAAGAACTTGTTGAAGTTCTCGATGAACTTCCAATAAGTTCTTTGGATTTTTTTGAGCTTTTCTGTTTGATGGAGAGAGAGAAAGATGAAAGCGTTTTTGCTGAGTTGTAAATGAATCAATGGTACCTTGACTTTGACTGTGATGTGGCCTTTTATAAGTGATGACTTGTGCAATCTGGACCAATAAGGAAAAGACACGTGGCATAACTTTGTAACAAACTTTTGTGGACTAATGAGAAATTGACATGTGGCCTGGTCTTATGACTTGGACAAAAAAGGACTAAACTGCAAAATAATAAAAGATAAGGACCAAAATAAAAAAATGAAAAATGACACAAAAGGACTAAAATGCAAAAATTAATAAAATTGAATTTAAAAAATGTAATTTGAAATAAACGTAAAGTGAAACGATTAAAAATGACGAAACGGACTAAAACGAACCAATGGCTTAAATGAGGTACTTCAAAGTAACCTCTCTCTGCCGAAATTTCGTGTGAAATGACCAAAATGCCCCTGGGGCTAAAACGACTAAAAATGACTCAGATACAAATTTTTTAAAATGGATTTTTTTAACAAGGGATTAAAACAAGAGTTTACAAACAAAATTAAAAGACTCAGAGACAATTTTAAGAGTTTAAACAGAGTTTTGACACATGAAAAGACTAAAATGCCCCTAGGGGCAAAACTGACTCAAAATGACCTCAAATGCAATTTTTGAAATGGATTTTGACATAGAATTGAAATGAGGACTTATTCAAACTACCTGAAAGGACTCAAACAAAATTTTAAAAGACTGAAGGAAATTTTGACATAGGAAATGACCAAAATGCCCTTCTATGTGAATTTTGCAAATAACATTGAAATAAAATGCAAAGAAAGATGTAATTGATCAGAGACACATCAAATGACTTGAAATGCAAGAAAAGAAGAACTGAGTTAGTATTTTTAGGTCCAAAATTAGGGTATGACAGCTGCCCCTATTTAAGTTTCTTTGTCCGGAGAGTCAAGAGACGAAGTCTTTGATTTGACGGGACGAAGATACTTAAATATTAACATTTGCACTGTTTTTGGACATAAAAATACGCTTTCAGATTTTCAAAAATATGAATGCCATGCAATACTTTGATTATGAATGCAAGACAAACGACTGGAGTCTATGGAGCATGTCATGTCACTGGGGATTCAGGTGGACATTGACAGGGTAGACAAACCAGGGGATAGAAAAAGGGTACAAGTTGTTCTTCGGATCGAACTAGCCACTTGACCAAGGAATACAAAACAAGAGATAGGTACAAGCTGTTCTTGGGATCGAACTTGGCACTTGACCGGAAACATAGACATATAGGTAGATACAAGCTGTTCTTTGGATCGAACTTGACACTTGATTGAAAATACAAACAGATAGGTAGGCACAAACTGTTCTTTGGATTGAATTGGCTGTTTGGCTGGAGGTATAGACAAAAGGGGTAGATACAAACTGTTCTTTGGATCGAACTTGCCGTTGGATCATCACCACATCATGTAAGTGAGTGCAGACTGTTCTTTGGATCGAACTTGTCGTTTGACTGATAATAGAGCATAAGTTGGGTACAAACTGTTCTTCGGATCGAACTTGTCGTTTGTCCGGAAGTATAGGTATATAAGTGGGTACAAGTTGTTCTTTGGATCGAACTAGTCACTTGACCGATAACAAGACATGTTGGGAGTCTGATTTGGCAAGATACCTATTGAGGGTAAATTGTCATTGACTTGATTTGAAGATAGACATGACCATTTTTGTTGGCCCAAGAGCAAATTGAGAGTGAATTGACATTGATTTGAATTGAATTGAAAGTTTAAGATTGAAAGAGAGATTGAGAATTGAGATTGAGCAGAGACATAGACATAGACATTGGATTGGAGAGTTGAAATTGACATTGAGATTGGATTGGAATTGAATTGAAAATTGAAATTGACATTGACATTGAGATTGGATTGAAATTGGAGATCAAGTTGAAATTGAAATTGCGATTGCTTCGAATTGAGATTGAATTGAATTGAAATTGAGATTGCCTCGCATTAGGATTGGATTGAATTGAAATTGGAATTTGATAGTTGAGATTGCATCGAATTTGACAGTTGAAATGATTTGAAATTGAGACTGGAGATTGCACCGAATTTGACAGTTGAACTTGAATTTGACAGTTGGAATTGAAATTGAAATTGAAATTGAGTTTGACAGTTGCAATTTGGATTGAGTTGAAATTGGGAACTGAGTTGGATTGAAAGTTGAAATTGGAAATGCAACATGTGTGTATGGTGTAGCAAGATTATTAAATGTATGAGCACATAAAATGCATGATTTTGCATGTATGAATGCTTGAAATGCATGATTGGTTTGTAACTTGACAGAGAAGTTTCACAGAAATAGACAAAACACTGGAAGATTGGGCACGTAGTGGCTCGTGCTGCAACATATTCACAGGGGAAAACCTCTTTGGAGAGACCGCCGTTGAGAGACGTATCGAATTCATGGTTGAGGGCAATAAAACTTGTAGAGGAGGGAACCTTTGGAAGATTCTTGGATACAGGTCGTCGTTGCTAGGCGTGTCAGTGCTGGGTAAACATTGGATGTTCGCATCTGTGGTCAATGCTTTTCAATATTTCATTCTTTCATTTTCAAACCCCATTTTTGCCTGAACCGCCCTTTCGGGTTTTCGATTCACCGGGGAATAAATTCTTTTCATTGCCCCATTTTTGCCTGAATTGCCTTCATAGGTTGTCAATCAGCGGGGTGCTCATTTTTGCCTAAGCCGCCCTTTCGGGTTTTCAACTTAGCAAGCTTTTCATTTGCATTTTTCACCTTTTTTATTTTCATTCTGTTTTTTCATTCTTGCCATTGACCACAGATCATCCTGGGGAGTAACCTGCTTGTAACATGTATTGAAATAGACATTGACATTCATTCATTCATGCATGTTTCATTGAAATGTACCCTATTGCTCAGGTTTGCTTTCAAAATAGACGGAAAAACGTTTTTCAATTTTCAAAAATGTTTGTTTCAGATATTGACATCATCAAATAGAAAGAAAGTATTTTGTATATATCATTGAAAGTAGAAAGAAAAATAGAGTTTCAAACAATAGCACAGGCTCAAATTGATGTAGAAGAGTGAGAGTCAGCCAAAGGCATGACTTCACGGATTTACAAAGCTTGGAAAATGGTAATTTTATTGGTTGGTGATACATTGAACACGATGACCGCTACATTTCATAGAAATTTTGAATTCACAAGTACAGAAGCTTCTGATGGAGATGATCATTGACAGTTGTAGATGCCCCAAGGAGTGATGGTAGTTTGCCAGGTATAGTTACTTGTCTTTTATTGTCGACCTCATTTTTGCATGAACCACCCTTTCGGGTTTTCGGCTCTCCGAAGTGCTCATTCTTGCCTGAGTTGCGTACAATCTCAGCGAGCTTTTTTGTATTCATTTTTTTTGTCCCTAACTTTTGCCTGGATCGCCCTTTCGGGTTTTCGATCCACCGGGAAGCGCATTTTTGCCTTGGCCGCCCTTTCGGGTTTTCGACCTACCACGCTGTTCTTTTCTTTTTAGACAAAGTATTTCTTGACTATATCGGCATTAACAGGGTTTGGGAGTTCAACACCATCCATGTGTGTAAGAATAAAAGCACCACCAGAGAAAGCCTTCTTGACAACATAAGGACCTTCATAGTTAGGTGTCCATTTGCCCCTTGGGTCAGGTTGCTGACTTATCCTTCTTTTCAATACAAGTTCGCCTTCCTTGAATTCTCGAGGTCGGACTTTCTTGTCAAAAGCATTCTTCATTCGTACTTGATACAACTGTCCATGAGCCATAGCATCCATACGCTTCTCTTCAATCAGATTCAATTGATCGTACCGACTTTGACACCATTCAGCCTCAGTTAATTTTGCTTCCATGATCACTCGAAGAGATGGAATCTCCACTTCTAGAGGGAGAACTGCTTCCATGCCATACACCAAAGAGAAAGGGGTTGCCCCGGTTGAACTGCGCACTGTAGTACGGTAACCATGCAAGGCAAAAGGTAACATTTCATGCCAGTCTTTGTAAGTAGTGACCATCTTCTGAACAATCTTCTTGATGTTCTTGTTAGCGGCCTCAACTGCACCATTCATCTGAGGTCTATAAGGAGAAGATTTGTGATGTTCAATTTTGAATTCTTCACATAAAGCCTGCATCATGCGATTGTTCAGATTGGAACCATTGTCAGTGATGATCTTGTTGGGAACACCATATCGACAGATGATGTTATTCTTGATAAACTTGACAACCACTTGCTTGGTCACATTTGCATAGGAAGCAGCTTCAACCCACTTGGTGAAATAGTCAATAGCCACTAGAATGAAACGATGTCCATTGGAAGCCTTCGGTTCAATTCTTCCGATCATGTCAATGCCCCACATAGAGAAAGGCCATGGGGAAGACATAACATTGAGGGCGTGTGGAGGCACATGAATCTTGTCAGCATAAATTTGACACTTGTGGCATCTCTTAGCATGTTTATGGCAGTCACGCTCCATAGTTATCCAGTAATAGCCGGCTCTTAACAGTTTTCTTGACATGGTATGACCCGAAGCATGGGTCCCAAAAGTACCATCATGCACATCATGCATTAACTTCTCAGCTTCTTGTTTGTCAACACATCTCAACAAGACCATGTCATAGTTTCTCTTGTATAGGATTTCTCCGTCCAGAAGGAATCTACTAGCCCATCTTCTCAGAGTCTTTTTATCCCGGTTGGAAGCACCAGGTGGATATTCATGATTCTGCAAGAACTGTTTGATGTTATAATACCAAGGTTTTCCATTATTCACATCTTTATCAGCTTGATCTGGCATATTTTCAATAGTAAACACATGAGCGGGTCTGTCAAGACGCTGCACTTTGATTACGGGCACATCATTCCAGTGATTCACACGAAACATGGAAGACAGAGTAGCAAGAGCATCAGCCATCTGGTTTTCATCCCGAGGGATGTGGTGCAGCTCAACCTTGGTAAAGTATGTCAACAGACGTCTTGCATAGTCACGGTATGGGATCAGCTTCTCATGACGAGTCTCCCATTCACCCTTTATCTGATTAATAACAAGTGCAGAATCTCCATAGATGTCAAGGTGCTTAATTCTCAGATCGAGGGCTTCTTCAATGCCCAAGATGCATGCTTCATATTCAGCTACGTTGTTTGTGCATTCGAAAGTTATTCGAGCGGTGAAAGGAATGTGGTGCCCCTGCGGAGTTACAATGACGGCCCCAATTCCTTTACCATAAGCATTAACAGCACCATCAAACACCAATCCCCACTTGCTATTGGGATCCGGCCCTTCATTGATCAGTGGTTCCTCACAGTCTTTCGCTTTCAAATACATGATCTCTTCATCAGGGAAATCAAACTTAATCGGCTGGTAATCATCAAGAGGTTGAAAAGCAAGATGCTCAGCAAGGACACTTCCTTTGATTGCTTTCTGAGCTTTGTACACAATATCATATTCGGACAACAACATTTGCCAACATGCAATATTTCCAGTAACAGCAGGCTTCTCAAAGATGTACTTGATTGGATCCATTCGGGATATCAACCAAGTTGTATGATTCACCATATAATGACGCAGGCGTTTGGCAGCCCAAGCTAAGGCACAACATGTCTTTTCAAGCATTGTATACCGAGTCTCACAGTCGGTGAACTTCTTGCTCAGATAGTAGATAGCATGCTCTTTCTTACCAGTCTCGTCTTGTTGACCGAGGACACAACCCACGGAATCATCTAACACTGACAAATACATAATCAAAGGCTTTCCTTCCACTGGTGGGACAAGGATAGGTGGTTCCAACAGGTATTCTTTAATGCTATCAAAAGCTTCCTGACATTCATCATTCCATACAACAGGTTGATTCTTTCTGAGCAATTTGAAAATTGGTCCACAGGTAGTAGTCATGTGAGATATGAATCTTGAAATATAATTCAGACGTCCGAGGAAACCTCTGACTTGCTTTTCAGTTTGAGGGGCCGGCATCTCTCTGATGGCTCGGACTTTGTCAGTATCAACTTCAATGCCTCTTTGACTGACAATGAAACCTAGCAACTTTCCAGATCTTACACCAAACGTGCACTTGTTAGGATTCAACCGTAGCTTGTATTTTCTTAATCTTTCAAACATCTTTTTCAAATACACAACATGCTGCTCTTCATCACTTGACTTCACAATCATATCATCAACATATACTTCAATCTCTTTGTGAATCATATCATGAAACAGAGTGGTCATACCCCTTTGATAGGTAGCACCAGCATTTATCAAGTCAAACGACATCACTTTATAACAGAACGTTCCCCACGGAGTGATGAAGGACGTTTTTTCTCTATCTTCAGGTGACATTCGTATCTGATTATAACCAGAGAAACCATCCATGAAGGAGAACACTTTGGATTGAGCAGTACTGTCAACAAGCACGTCAATATGAGGCAATGGGAAGTTATCTTTTGGACTGGCTTTATTCAGATCTCTGTAATCAACACACATTCGAACTTTCCCATCTTTCTTTGGTACTGGTACGATGTTGGCAATCCACTCAGGATATTCAGCTGTCATGAGGAAACCCGCATCAATCTGCTTCTGTACTTCAGCCTTGATCTTAAGAGCCATGTCTGGACGAGACCTTCTCAATTTCTGCTTGACAGGAGGACATTCAGGTCTTGTCGGTATTCGGTGTTCCACAATCTTGGGATCTAGACCCGGCATATCTTCATAGGACCATGCAAAGACATCTGGATAATCATGGAGAAGCTGAATAATCTTCTTTTTCACTTCTGGCTCAAGTGCAGCACCAATCTTGATCTCTCGTTTGTTTTCCTCAGTACCCAGGTTGATAAGCTCAATCTCTTCCTGGTGAGGCTGAATGGCTCTTCTTTCTTGCTCAAGCAGTCGAGTGATCTCATACGGTATCTTTTCATCATCCTCCTCATCTTCGGCTTCATATACAGGGAATTCAAAATTTGGAGGAACCATAGGGTCACTGTGTTCAACGGGTTTATTATGGTTCAATCTGCATAATATGATTGGGATGATTTTAGAAAAATGTTTTCTATGCAGATTTTTGAAATTAATAAGAAAATACGGATGTTTTGGTTTTCTCTGGCATTACCATTATTTCCAAGAAAAAGGCACTAAAAAGTAAAAAAAAAGAGTCGTGAGAAAGACGACAACTTTTATTGATAACGGCAATGCCGAAACAAACATGCCCTTACAATGATATCACTTTCGCCTTGGGCAGAGCGAAAGGATTGTTATTTTGAAAACAAAGAAAAACATGAGCAACAAGACACATTACATGGAAGCATGCATGACTAAAGGAACATCAATGGCCTCCCAATTTCTCACAGTGCCTCCTGGTACAACAATTGTAGGCACATAACTACTTTCAGCAGCATCTTCAGTAACAGCATTGATAAACCCAGCACTGTAGAAAGTTCCTGTTGAAACACCAGAGGTTGGGGAGAATCCAAGGCCCTCTTTACGCTTGTTTTCCAAGATCTGAATCACTTTGCCCCAGCCAGCAGCTTGCCCTTCTTGAACAGCCTTCTGGGCGTCTTTCAATGAAGTCGTGCTAGCACTAGCTCTTTGGGGTTCTGCACCCTCAACAGTCAAGCCTTGAAATGACGTCCCTTCAGCAGATCCTGCTTCAACACAAGAGAAAGATGACACTTGGCTAACCAGATATGCTTCTTCACCATGTACAGTGACAATCTTACCGTTCTTCACAAACTTGAGCTTTTGATGCAAAGTAGAAGTGACTGCTCCAGCGTCATGAATCCACGGTCTTCCGAGGAGACAGCTGTAAGAAGCATTGATGTCCATGACCTGGAAAGTGATCTGAAATGTCTCAGGACCAATGGTAATCGGTAGATCTACGTCCCCGAGAACATCTTTGCGAGATCCGTCGAAAGCCTTAACCAGATAGCTACTTCCCCTCAGAGAAATTCCATGATGACTCAATTGTCTCAGGGTAGACTCAGGCATTACATTCAAGGATGATCCAGTGTCCACCAACACATTGGATATCATGTCAGACTTGCAGTGTACGGAGATATGCAGAGCTAAATTGTGGTGTTTCCCTGCTTCGGGGAGCTCATCATCACCAAACCCCAAGTTATTGCAAGCAGTAATGTTACCCACTATTCCATCGAACTGATCCACAGAGACCTCATGATCAACATAGGCCTGTTCCAGTACCTTCATCAACACTTTCCTGTGAGCTTCTGAGCTCAAGAGCAGAGACAAGATGGATATCTTTGACGGAGTTTGCAGCAGCTGGTCAACAATTTTATAGTCACTCTTTTTGATAAGCCTCAGAATTTCGTCTAGATTAGACTCGTCAATAGATTGGCCTGATGGGCCAGTGTTCTTGTCAATAGGAGGAGCAACTGGTGGAGTTATTGTGGCAATAGGTGTAACCACCTTCTTGTGGAACAAGGGTGGACGGACTTTTCCACTTCTCAGAGCTGTAATTTCACTAGCAACGTTATCAACTGTAGCTAGAGATACCAGAGGCACCTCCACTCCATTCTCGACCATGGTTGCATTGTACTTGTAAGGAATTGCTTTTGTAGAGGCATATGATACCGGACCAGGTAACCTGATCACCAAAGGTTCAACATTCCTTGTTTGGGATGCACTTCTGGTAGGGGAATCATGAAACACTGGCACAATCACACATACATCACTGACGATCAAGTGTTTGTCATCCATCAGACTCTAGATATCATCTTTCGCCACACGACAGCCCATAGGATTTTGGAGACATTCTGAACAAGAAGCATGATCGTGATTGAACAAAGAAGCTCGGCAAAGTTTGACATGTAGCGGTATCAAAGGAGTAACAATGTTGCGGACATCCAGCATGGGATCCTCCTGAGGAACATGAATTCTTTCAAAAGCCTCGATCATGTTAACTGCGGCATGGTTTGGAAGTGGATTGTCAAGAACATGAGGAACACTGTTTTCAAAAGTCAACCGTCCTTTTTCTATCAAGTCTTTCACAATATACTTCAGAGCATAGCAACCTTCAACATCGTGGCCTTGAGCGCCCTGATGGAATTCACATGTAAGATCCTGTCGGAACCTGGGAGGCAAAGGTGTAGGCGGAGGCTTGCCTGGTCTAGTGACACAGCGTCCCTTAGCAAGCAAAGTTGGGAGCAGCTCAGCATACCGCATAGGTATTGGTGGAAAAGAAGGTCTGGGTCGGGGACCCTGTTGTTGCTGTTGTTGTTGCTGAACAGGAGGCTGGTGTTGTACTTGTTGAGCAATGGCATTAACGGGCACTGGGGGTTGACCCGGTGGTAGAGGATATTGCTGATAGAATGGCGGGAAGAAAGGATGTTGAGAGTATTGCATGTATTGATAGGGCAGAGGTAATTGTGTAGCAGCTGCGGATGGGTTGCCAGATACCATCCCTACTTCAGATTCTTTCCTCTTATGGTGGCCATTACCGTACTTCTTTGGTGCACTGGCTGAAGATTCACCCTTCTCAAGAACAATGATACCCTCTCTGACAGCCTCCTCTAGACGAGTTCCCATAATAACCATGTCGGAGAAGTTGTTTGAAGCAGAGACTATCATTCGTTCTTTATATTCCTTCTTCAGAGTTTTCAGGAATGTCTGTGTTAATTCTTCCTCATCAAGCCGAGGAGAAACACGGGCAGCTGCCCCTCTCCACCTCTGAGCATATTCACGGAAGGTTTCATCTGATTTCTGAGACAAAGATTTAAGAGAGTCCCTATTTGGCTTCAAGCGGGTATTGAACTCATAATGGCTTTCAAAAGCAGCAGCAAGTTCCTCAAAAGTATGAATATTGTCTTTGCTCAAACCAGTGTACCAATCTGCCGCATCTTCTGATAGGCTGTCTTGAAAGCAGTGTATCATCAGTGCATCATTATCTGCATAATTGGCCATCTTCCGGACGTACCGAATGACATGGCTATGTGGACAGGAAGATCCGTTGTATTTGTCAAAATCTGGCACCTTAAACTTCTTGGGAATCTCAAATCGGGATACCAAGCACAGATCACGAGCCTTAGCAGAGACATTGTTTCCACGGATAGCCTTGACCTCACGGAGTTCTCCAGCCAACTCCCTTAACTGTCTTTTCATAGCTTCCATTGCGGGATCTTGTCCACGCGGAGTATCGACATCAATCACCTGTTGCACAGTCTGTACAATAGGGTCGGTAACAACAGTAGTTACTTGAGGCATAGCAGTGGATACGGGAATCTGTCCTTGACCAGCAAAACCAGAGACACCAGCAGCAGTATTAGGAGAATAGTAAGCTGAGAGCCCATAAGGACGCCCATTAGGCATAACAAACCGAGCATCGGTAGCCACAGTAGACAGTGGGATAGATGGAATTGCCTCAGTAGAAACTGGGACAGATGTGGCTGGTTGTTCCTGTGCAGCCATCATAGTGGACATAGCGTCATGAGCCTTAGCCAAATCTTCTTTTATAGCAGCCAATTCGGCACGGAGCTGAGCATTTTCTTCTTCAAAGTTAGCCATAATCCTTCTCTTGTGAAATCTTGTTTGATGAATTCTATCTGGTTGGTAGACTTTGCGAACACGAGCCACTTTTCAGACTGCGGCGGACAAAACCAGGAGGCAATGAGCACGAGAGAAGTTTTTTGTGACCGATGAATGCATATGATGCATGAAATGTGCTAATGCATATGCAAAAAGACTCTTTTTTGTGTTATCGAAGGGTTTTTAGACAAACTAGAAACTTGTAAACATTACTAAACAACAATTAACATAAATGGGGAACAAACAACCAACATATAGTTTTACAAGACGATTCCCTTTGAAATGCTAAGCCAAGGGATAGACTTTTAAATGTAAAACAACATAAACAACTGGAAATATCAAAAGGAAAAGAAATCCTCAAGCATAGGAAGTGGAAGCATCATCCTCAGACTCATACTCATAGCTGCAGTATCGTGCATAGAAGTCACGGGGCCCCCTAGCCCTCTTGGAGTCTCTCATAAGCAACTTATCTTTCTCTTCAATCTCTCTCCTAGCCTTAGCTAACTCTTTCTTCAGTGTCAAAACCTCATGAGTCTGCTGCTCATCCTTTCCATCCAAAGTCATAATCAAGTTCTGAGCCTCATAGTATCTAGCCCTCCATGATGCTTCTCCCGACTCTCCATAGCTAGATGCTCCTGATACATCTCCTGGGTAGGTGGGAGTAGAGGCAAAGGCATGGTAGGAACAGATGCAGACACATATCTCATAGAGGGGTAAGGCATACCAATCTCCTCAGCTTGGTTTATCACCCACTGTGTATAGGCCTCATGAGCAATACCGGACCTTACACCCATATGCTTCACCTCCCTTTTCCAAAGCTTGGACCAAGCTTCCATGAAATCCTCTTTTATTCCCGTAGGAGCATTGGAGTAGTGAAAGAAGTAAGGAGCTGTAGCAAGATTGATGGGCTTTTCTTTCATCGGGAAACCAAATTGTCGCAAAGCGAGCTCCGGGTTATAGTTGATTCCACCCCGGGTACCAAGATGAGGTACATTAAGAAACTTCCCACCACCAAAGATAATTTCCTTAACCCTAGAAGCGGGAGTGAGCCAAACCACTTCATTGGGAGTGAGAGCCATAATCCTCTGTGAAATAGACCAATTCTCCAGATTGTCGTGGAAAGACTTCGGAAGGTGCGAAATAAACCACCTATAGAGGAGAGGCACGCAACAAAGAATGTAACCACGACCTTTGCCGGAACGATCGTGAATAGCATGGTATGTGTCAGCTAGCAAAGTAGGAACCGGATTCTTGGAATGGAAGATCATAATAGCATTCATGTCCACGAAGTCATCAAGATTTGGAAAGAGAATAAGCCCATAGATGAGAAGTGCAAGAATAGCCTCAAGAGTGTCCTGACAAGTGGTATTGAGGTTGGCTTTCCCAAGAAGATACTCTGAAGTGAACCCTCGGATGCGAGCCTTAGTAACAAGATTCTTGGAGACATCAGTGGTCTTGAGATAGAGATCTTTAGCAATAACCAAAGGAGTAGGAGGATTCTCAAGTCCCGCGAAGGGTACCCCCTTAGCAATAGATAGGCCCATCAAGTGAGAATAAGCCTCTAGAGTAGGCACCAGCTGAAAGTCGGGAAAAGTAAAGCACCGATACTCCTGATTATAGAATTGCACTAGAGTGTGCACAAGCTTCTCATCCATATTAGTCTGGAGAATAGTAAGTAAAGCCCCGTAACGATGTCGGAAACCAGTCGGATCCTCAACCTTGAGTGCCAAATCTCTCAAACTAGCCAAATCCACTTCCTTGAACTTGTAGGACTTAGTCTTCTTCATTCCTACAATGTTTACAAATTCAACTTGTCTAAGCCCTTCGATAACAATGCATGGAAAAAGGTTTATGCATGTATGCATGTATGCATGAATGCATGATTATGTTCAAGTTCGGAGAAAACATGGTGGGTTTGAAGTTCAAAGTCGAGGAGTCATGGGTGGACACGGTGTCCGGTGAATCTAGGGCTTTAGGATAATAGTAACCGGGTTCTAAAAAGGTTCCCAAGTTGCAACCTCTCCGACGTATATCACGGTGTCACGAGACAAACACTCGCTCCATGATTATCCGTGGAAGGTCTAACTTGAGTGTAGTATCGCGTGACGACCAAAACTCGAGACAACACTCGGTTTAGCCTCCGCACTACGTCCTAGAAAATGGCCATGGATGGGTTTAGTTATCTACGGTTCATAGCGTCATAGAACAATTAGAAGTAAAGTGCCTAAACGCGACAACACGCGCCGACACCATCACCCCCAAAATGCCTCAGCTATGTGGGATTGATCGCATAATCCAAAACACGAGGCAACCCCCGGAATGAATTGTCGATTATATCCCTCCTAAATCCTAAGTTCACTCAGCCCGGGTGCAGGACTTTTGATATTCTCACCCCACACGTTTGCAAGAAATTAAACATTTATTCACATAGGAAAGCAAGTAAAAGAAACAAGTAAAAAAGAACGCAAGCGTGGAAATAAAGACTAGGCGTAACTCTCGAATCTCCCCAGTGAAGTCGCCAGCTGTTTTATCTTGGTTTTCGTGTGTCAAACATTGATTACGTTTGAACCTTTTGAACCAGTGATATCTCATTTTTTCTTGGGAAGGGAAAAAGTAAGCAAAACCCTTGAGAATCGAGGTCCGTGAGTTGTTTTCGCTACGGGAAGGTGTTAGGCACCCATAACGACTATAGTATCCTATAGGAACCGTCTTTAATTTCTACGCGCGCGCTTTATTTTTAAATGCTATTTTGAAAGTGTTTATTTAAACCTAAAGGTATTCTAAGTGAAGAATTGGAGGGAGAAGAATGTGTTTGAATTTTTGTTTTATTTGAATTGAAGGAATTTTGTTCCTTGCCTACGTACCCGTTTAAGGGATCAAATCCACCGTAGTTCTCTTCCAAAAATGTTTTTGTTTTTGTTGGTTGATTTTAAGTTTGAAAATGGGATTTTGAAGAATAGAAAGAGGCCTCAAGGGCATGAGATTTAGAAAAGGTGAGGTGGGATTAGTTATTTGCAAAATATGGTCTAAGTATGATTAAAATTCATTAAAATTTGATTAAGAAAATGAAAAGGACAATTACAATGGGATTTTGATCCCAAGGTTTATTAGAAAATGGTTTGAGTGATATTGTTCATATTTTTTGAAAATTGATTTTTCTAAGTATGAATCCTAGGCATTCATCTAAACATACAATCCTAAACATACATCTAAACATGCATATTCTAGCTATATATCTAAAGTGAGGTGTGTGCATGTGTCGGTGCTTGTGTCGGTGTACATCGTTAGAGTCCATTGTCCTTATTACATCATTGGCCTAGATACATTCTATGGTCTTGCAAGAAATTTAAATGGTATGAAAGTAAAGTATTACAAAATTCCTAAGTATTACATTGTAATTTTTGCATGAATCTTAAAGTGCAAGAAATAAGATGAATATGGGATGAAATGGGAATGCTTATGAAATGTATGAGACATGAAATGAAATGGTTAGTAACACATGGTAATATCAAAAGAAATAAAGCAAGAAAAACACTATAACACAAAGCATAGAAAACAACCCAAAATAAAGGCAAAATGAGTGCAAAACATGACTAAAATTTGCTCATAAAATGCAAGAGCCATATGACCTATAATTCTCACATTCCAACACACTTTTAAAGGTTTAGAATCAGATTTTGGAATGGGAATTAAGGCAACATGGTTAACTTGACATTTTTGGAAGCAAACTTAAGCATATTTGCATTATTTATTTACACAAGTAACTTGTAAGCTAAGTAACTAATCAAGATTCACACTCATGCAGCAATATCAAACACAAACAGTAGCTAAAACTTCATAAAATTAAGTGGTATAGGTCACAAATATTCATCAAGAAATTGGAATTGGAATCAAGCAAATTTCCATCAATTTTTAGCACAAAACATCACAAAATAGCAAGAAAATTAACCACATTATTTTTTTACCAATTTTTAATATGTAAAAGTTATCACAAAACAATACAAAATTATCAAGAAATGTGTATGAAAATTTTTAGAACCTTTAAAGAATTTTTAGACACAAGAACATATAACACTTCACAATTTTTTAACAAAAATAGTAAACAATTGACAAGAAAATACCACACATTTTTTAATCAAAATTTAACATGTGACAATATCACAAAAATATCAAGAAAATGGTCAAGAACACATAGGCAATTTTTTAAGAATTTTCAAAGGACTTTTAGGCTTAAAATGTGCAAGACAATCACTAATTTTAACAAAAATAAAAAAATGCTTCAAATATTTTTCTCAGGCTTTAGCACAAAAAATGTCACAAAAATGTTAGGAAAAATGTCAAGAACACATAGAAAAAGATTTAGGAATTTTTTAACAAAGTTTTTGGACAAGCAGGGGTGTACATAGCAATTTTCAGCAAAAACGTAGGAAACAGGGGGGTTTGAAAAGCAAGCAGTCAACAGGCATGAATATTGGGCTCAAATCCAAGTGATATGGGTCAGGTAGGGTCAGGAAACGGTTTGAACCGGTTCATTGACCTATATAAGGCCTTGAACCGGTCCATTGCATCACTTTAACCCATTCTTTCTCTCTCTAGGTCAAATTGGTGCTCTCTCTTCTCTCTACATCGCCGGTGGGTTTCACCGCCGCCGGCGAAGGTTCCGTCGTCCTCTTTCTTGGTTCTAAGACTTATTTCACTCCTTTTCTCGCCACAAACATGGATCCAACACTTAAAACGTAAAAATATTCATGAATCTTTGTAGATCGAGCATGAGATTTTTGATTTTCGAAACATCTTCAGTTTTTCTTTAATATTTTTGATGAAAATGATTCAAAACTCGTAGATCTACGCCGATTCATGAATACATACCATTCATGCACTTTTGGCTGAGGTTTTGGAAAGAAAACGAGAGAGGACGAAGAGCTTACCTGCGAGAACGATTTGGTGGAAGCTTCAATTCGTCCTTGGATCTTCTGGCGGAAACTGAGTTGTTGAATCTTTGTGATGTTTGATTCGAAACCCTAGGGTTTTGGATTGACTTTAACCGAGCCTTAATCCGGTTCCATTGAGCATCTTGATTCAGTTTTAATGCTGGCTTTCTCTTCGTACTCTCTGATCAGATTCTTCTTCGATTTCTCTTTTTTCTCTTCTCAACCTTCTTCTCTGTGATTGCATGGAAACTCCACGTTTGTGGGGAATTCGTGCTGGAATTGCAGAGAGAAGCAATTCAATGATGAAGATTCGATTGAATCTCTGAGAATTGCAAAGAAATTCGCTCAATTCTTCTTTGATTTCAATTCTGGAGAATCTAGGGTTTATGATTGTTGTTGTTGATTTTCTTGCTGAGGAATTTGTTTGATTATGGATGAAGGCAGTGATCACGGTGGCAATGTGGTGGTTTGGGAATTTGTTACGGTGGAGCAATGTTGGTTAGGGCGGTGGCTGTGGTGGCCGTGAGAGTTGGTTACGGTGGTTTTGGGGAAGAACTTGTTGAAGTTCTCGATGAACTTCCAATAAGTTCTTTGGATTTTTTTGAGCTTTTCTGTTTGATGGAGAGAGAGAAAGATGAAAGCGTTTTTGCTGAGTTGTAAATGAATCAATGGTACCTTGACTTTGACTGTGATGTGGCCTTTTATAAGTGATGACTTGTGCAATCTGGACCAATAAGGAAAAGACACGTGGCATAACTTTGTAACAAACTTTTGTGGACTAATGAGAAATTGACATGTGGCCTGGTCTTATGACTTGGACAAAATTAAAGCAAGAGTTTACAAACAAAATTAAAAGACTCAGAGACAATTTTAAGAGTTTAAACAGAGTTTTGACACATGAAAAGACTAAAATGCCCCTAGGGGCAAAACTGACTCAAAATGACCACAAATGCAATTTTTGAAATGGATTTTGACATAGAATTGAAATGAGGACTTATTCAAACTACCTGAAAGGACTCAAACAAAATTTTAAAAGACTGAAGGAAATTTTGACATAGGAAATGATCAAAATGCCCTTCTATGTGAATTTTGCAAATAACATTGAAATAAAATGCAAAGAAAGATGTAATTGATCAGAGACACATCAAATGACTTGAAATGCAAGAAAAGAAGAACTGAGTTAGTATTTTTAGGTCCAAAATTAGGGTATGACAGTGATTAGGTGGAGTTTTGAGAGAGATATGAAGGTTTGAAGGTTGAGGTTATGGAGGTTTAGAGAGAGAAGTTGAAGGATGAGGGAAGTTTTTGTTTGCGAATGAAGGTAGAAGAAGGGAAAAATTTTGGTTTTTGTATGCTGATGGGTTGGCACAGGCACGGGCCTTGCCAAGCTTCTGGAAAATGAAGGTTTTGGGCAGATTTGGTTAGGCACGGCCGTGCCACCACAAGCACGGGCCGTGCCAAGTCTCGGGTCACACTAGGCTCAATTTTTTTTTTCATTTTTTTCCCGCATTATACTTGGACAATTACCTACAAAAAAAATTAAAACATGAAGAGCAACATTTCCAAGCAGAAGGGGTGAGATTTCACATTCAATAATAATAAGCATATAATTCATCAGCAGAATTTAACAACATAAATAACACTTATTTAACTATGTTACTTCTTCATAATACTTCTTAATTCAACTCCTTAATTTATTGATAACTTGTCAACAACGACAATAGATCGACTACGACATCCACAACTTGGACTAGACATCAAGGACGATGCAACAACAACTCTTTAACTTCGACAATGCAGCAACAACTAAGACATCATGCATGTGGTGCCATTCAGGGCATAAGCCCTCGTCTTTATTGAGCATAAAAGGCTCCAGGGCTTGAGCCCTCGTCGCTATTGAGCAAAATGCTCCAAGGCTTGAGCCCTCGTCACTATTGACCAAAATGCTCCAGGGCTTAAGCCCTCATCGTTTGTATGAATAGACTCAACAACTTGACATCTTAACATCCTAACATCTTAACAACTCAACAACTTGGCATCTTAACATCTTAACAACTCAACAACTTGGCATCTTAAAATCTTAACAACTCAACAACTTGGCATCTTAACATCTTAACAACTCAACAACTTAGCATCTTAACATCTTAACATCTTAACAACTTAACAACTCAACAACTAAGAAATCGTATAACATCGTATTCAAATATCAACAATTCATCATGCATCTTTGTAAAAACATAATAAATTATACATAACTTATTTTCATGTCAAACCAGGGCTACTGGAAAGATATCACAATTATCAACAACTTTCATGTTTATACCAAAGACCAATTCAAAACAGAAACATATGACCAAAATGCAAAAACATGAAATAGAGAATGTTGTCACTGTGCAATTTTGTTGTGACCTACGTTCAGTAATTTGACCATAACTCAATTTCTATAAATCGTTTTGACATCAGACCAACGACGTTAGAAAGATAACATCTATACCTACAACTTTTATGTTTACACCTAAGACCAATTCCACACCGATCAATACCAGTTTTCATATCAAAATTCGGGAAAAGTTGTGCTGAAATTCATAAAAATTCACTGTGACCTATGTGCAGTAATTTGACCATAACTCAAGTTCAATAAATCGTTTTGACGTCAAACTAACGGCATTAGAAAGCTAACATCCATACCTGCAACTTTCGTGTTTACACCAATTCTGCACCGATCAATACCAGTTTTCATATCAAAATTCGGGGCAGAGATGAAAATAATAAAAATAATCAACTTATATTATTCAAACTTCACATTCATTCAAAATCATCACAATCAACAACAACATAACATAAATCATCAACTGAGCATAATTCATCAATTAAATTGCAATTCAAAACCCTATCTTCTTTTCAAACCCTAACTTCTCTAATCATCAAAATAAAATAACAACAAACATGTTAAACCTTATTTCAGAACCATATACTTATGATTAAAGAAAGTTAGTCCCACCCTTACCTTAGATTGATTGATTGCAAGGATTCTACAGACTTCTCCTTCCCTGACTCTTCTCTTCTCTTCTCTTCTCTTCTCTTCTCTTCTCTTCTCTTCTCTTCTCTTTAAACCTTGTTTTCTCCAAATCCTTGTTTTTGCATATCTTAATCTTTCAGCCTAATCTCTCCTCTATTTATATTACTAATTACTCTTCTTAAATCTGATTAGGCCCAATTCAGTCCCCAAATCTACTTATTCTAATAATTATATTTCTCCACTAAATATATTCTTCCACTAAATATATTCTAATAAATAATAAAATAAAGCCACTCAATAAAATACCAACATATCACATAATTTAAATAAATCATATAATTAGACTCTAACTCAATAAAATAATTAAATAATTAAAGAGGGCGTTGCACCCTTCATCAAATTGGCAATTTCAAACTCTACCTTCACATCATCTGCATGAAAAACTATTTTACCATACTTAACATTAATAACAGCACCCGCAGTAGCGAGGAGTGGTCTTTCTAGAAGGATTGGATTTCGGAATCCTCTTTGATGTCTACTACCACAAAATCCTCCGGCATATAAATCTTTCCCACCCTAATGGGGATATTCTCAAGAATTCCGACCGGATAGATAATGGAATGACCGGCCAACTGCAAGGTCATCTTAGTGGGTTTCAAATCACCTATACCAATCCTTTTCAATAGGGACAAGGGCAACAAGCTAATACTAGACCCTAAATCACACATGGCTTTCTTAATGGTTTCCTTCCCAATCACAAATGGGATGGAAAAACTACCGGGATCTTTGAGTTTTGGAGGCAATTTCTTTTGTATGATAGCACTACATTCTCTTGTTAGAGCTATTGTCTCATTATCCTCTATTTTTCTTTTCTTTGATAAAACATCTTTCAAAATTTTTGCATAAAGAGGCATCTAAGACAAAGTTTCAGTAAAAGGAACATTGATGTATATTTTTTCAGCATGTCTACAAAATTTTTAAACTACACATCCAGGTTAGGTTTAACAAACCTTTGTGGAAAAGGAATTTTTGGCTTATAAGGTGTTGGAACAATTGGCTTTTTACTCTCTCCTATGGCTTTCTCAATTTGTGGGTTTACACTGTCTATCTCACCCTCAATTATCTTGGGTTTCACAACGGGGTCCTCTAATTTATTACCATCCCTAAGTGTAATAGCATTTATACGGCCTTTGGGATTGATTTCAGTTTGACTCGGAAAGACTCCGGGGGTTTGAGAGGAAGTGGCGACCTGTTGGGCCACTTGGAAGGTTTGAGTCTCAAGCATTTTATTATGAGTAGCAATGGAGTCTACCTTGGTATTGAGTGTGGTAAGAGAATCATTTAGAAATCCAGTTTGGTTTTTAAGCTCTTGGAGCTGTTTAGTTTGATTCATGACATAACTTTCCATTAAAATTTCCAAACTAGATTTCTGAGGGGTTCTCTGGTTGTTTGCATAACCAGGTGGTGCTACTTGTCCATAGGAATCTTGAGGATTTTTATAAAAGTTTTGATTTTGCCTCATTCCTTGGTTGTATTGAGCATAGTTCATTTGCTCAACGCCTACAATAGCACCACTTAGCTGGCAATCAACACCAATATGACCAAAAACACCACAAATTTTAGAAGAAGAATAAGTGACAGCACTAGTATTCATTCTATCGAACTTTTGTGTGAGTGCATCAACCTTAGCAACAAGATGATCAATAGGAGAGACTTCGTACATACCTGCCTCTTTTTTAGAGGGTGGAGGAGTAACAGCAGTGATGGCTCTCTCACTTGTCCATTGATAGTGGTTTTGGGCTACGTCCTCGATCAAAGCATATGCTCCTGTGTATGTTTTATTCATCAAAGCTCCACCTGCAGGTGCATCAACATTCATTTTTGTTTTAAGCAAAAGACCATTATAGAAAGTATGGATAATAAGCCACTTCTCTAGACCATGATGGGGGCAAAGCCTAAGCATTTCTTTGAAACGCTCCCACGCATTGTAAAGAGATTCCCCATCTTTTTGAGTGAATCGTGTGATTTGATTCCTTAATTGAACAGTTTTACTATGGGAAAGAATCGGGCAAGAAATGTTTGCCTCATTTGGTCCCATGAAGTAATAGAACCAATTTCCAATGAATGAAACCAAACACTAGCTCTATCCTCTAAGGAAAAAGGAAAGAGGTGCAGCCTTACGGCCTCTTGGTTTACCTTCAAGGTTCCACAGAGTCTTAAAAATGTTGAAATATGAAGATTCAGATCCTCAGTGGATGATCCAAAAAATTGATTTTGCTGCACTAAATAAATAAGTGCAGGCTTTATTTCAAAATTATTACCCTCAACCGTTGGGTACACAATAATAGCATGTGGCTCTTCCGCAGAAGGGGTTGCATACTCTTTAAGAGTGTGTTCCTCAGCCATATCGGTATTATTCTGTGTTCCCAAGAAGTTAACGGTAAAAAGAAAGAAATAGAAAAGATAAAAAAAGAAAGAAAGAAAGACGAAGAAGAAAAAGAAAAAAAAGAATTTTATTTTATTTTATTTTATATATATATATATATATATATATATATATTTTCAGTCTAACCACTATTAAAAAGTTAATCAAATTGCCTAACTCCCCGGTAACGGCGCCAAAAACTTGATGAGATAAATCCGCAAGTGCACGGTTTATCGAAGTAGTAATAAAGAGAGTATCGTTCCGATAGGGAGTTTGTCAATTCAATTAACTTTAGTTGTTGATTAGATAGAGTTTAAGTTGCAAACTTGGGATTTTAAACGGTTAAAAATAATAATAATAAAAGAGCCTTGGGATTATTGGTCCGTCATGGTGACAAACCCTTCTCAAGAGTGACTGCTATTGAAATCCTTGAAGCTCGAAACTTTCGGTCTCAGTGAGTGTGTTTCTCTAGCAACCATGCCTATTTTCATGGTTGACTGCTATTGAAATCCTTGAAGCTCGAAACTTTATTGTCTCAAGGTTTGCTAGACTATTTTCATGTTTCGCAATCCTTGTCTATATTCACTTGTTACAATATTAAAATTTCATCTTTCGATCCATCGCTTAATATTTGTGATGAATCAATAACAACTATTAAACTTCATTTTTCGATCCATCGATTAATGTTTGTTATTGATTATAAGAACGGTGAAATAGATTAGAAATTAGGGTTACATAAAATTAGGGTTTAAGGCTTGGTTTGATTATGATTACGTCATTAGACTTATCCAACAATCCCAAAACAAGAAGAGCCTACTCACTCACGTTCATTGTAGACATAGAAGAAGAGATGAAGAAGAAGAAGAACATAAAATAAAGGGTGAACTTTTATTCCAAGAGAAAAAGATGAATTGTTATGATAGCTAGCTACTCTATTTATAGTCTATATCGACTTATGCCCTAAGAAATACATCAATAGAATGTTCCACAAGAAACCATGGGATTTTAGGTCAGAAATAAACTAATAGGTTGCTTGTCCTGGAAGCAAAAAGAAGCAAAAGTGGATCCTGAAGGTTGGCACAGGCCGTGCCAAGTCTCTGACTTGGGGGAGACATATTTTTGTCTTCAATATTCGTATTTTAGGCACGAATCAGCTTCAAATCCTCTTTCTTTTGCTCCAAGACTCCATCTTTAGAATATTTGTTCCTGAAATTAAATAACTTGCAATTTAAGTAAAAGAGTTCTAAAAAGGAAATAAAATTAAATAAAATAAACTCAAATATGAATAAAACGGAGTCAAATATTATATTAAAAACACTAGCCCCTCTAGTCATTTGGTGTGATTAGGGAGAAATTGTTTTGCACTTCCTTTTTGAAATTTTTGCGTTTAATCTAGTTGTATAGCTTATATGATTGCTTCATTTTTTTGTTGAAGGATTATATGATTGCTTCATGTTTGGTATGTCTATTGTGTTTTTTTGACAACCACTAATATTTTTACTTAATTTTTTCTTATAGCCAAATGTTTGAAGTTACATGTGAATTGGTTTAAATTCCATTTGATTTCTAGGTTATGATGAAAAGTTTTGAAAACTAGTTATGGATACTTCATATATCTTTTGAAAGAGGAATGCAAGCAATGCAATCTTTTAGCAATTGAACACTCTTTTTGCTGGTTTATTTTCCTATAAAGTTTTACACATTTTTTCAAATGACTATTTTATGAGATACTATTAAATTGTTTTTTAAAAAGTAAACTAATCATAGATTGTGAATGTGATATATGCTCTCAACTTGAAGTATATTTCATAATTTTCATTGAAGTCATGGTTCTTGAGATTTACTTGTATGTATTTGTTATGTTATTTGCACATTACAAAATATGTTTGTTGTTAGTAAATTAGCGATTAAGTGGGTTTTCAAAATCTGAATCATGGACTATCTAGTTAGAACTCTTTTAGCTTCCATCGGCTACCTACTTGAGAAGAGTATTGGCAATTCTGAGGGCATGTCATGCTTAGCACCACTTACTTCGACAACAACCAAGCCATATCCAACCAAGTCGGATCGATTACATAGATTCTTTAGATCTTTTTTTTAATAGTTTCTCTTATAATTTTTTTTTTCTTCAGATTTTTTCCTTCCTCTAGTGATTTGACTACTCCCCATCTAATTTACTCTCCTTAGTAAAAAATTCATAAGTATTTCCTCTACTTGTTGAAACCACCTAAGTCGAATTTCTACCATCTTTTCTATGATAGGAGATACCCCAATCTCTCTAATGTTTTCATTTCTAATCGTATCATGTTTAGTCTTATCACACATCCAACACAACATCATCATCTCTATTATGCTTATTTTATTCTCGTGTTGATTCTTTTATGTCCAACATTTCATGTTGGTTCTTTTGGTTAAGGGAGTTTAAATGTGTGGTTCCAATGCCTTTTCTTCGGCTATTCTTAGGGTGTGCTTGTTCTATGTTTTGGTAGTAATATTGTTTTAATGGATTGATGTTAAATACATGATTTTATACGAAATTGTGAAAGAAAATTAGTGTGTATGAGAATGATTTGGGAAGTGATTATTATGGTGTATGAGAATGATATTTGGGAAGTGATTTTATAATAATTGATTCTGTGTGGATATATACGATAGTCATTTTTATAAGTTTTGTATGTATTTTGTAAGTTTTATTCTTGTGAGTTGTTTTGCTATCTTTCAATGTAAATAATTGATTTTGTTGTGGTAAAAGGATCTATATGCTAAAGCAGCTGGTGGGTCAAATTCCATTAAGGATGCGAAGTTTTGAATTAATACATCTCTAGTTAAATGTAACTTGAATGATCGGATGCATGAGATTGAGAGGAAACTTTAACGAATCTCATGTTTTAGGGGCTTATTAGCACTCCTGTTAGTTTAGATTTTTAGTCAAGAATATCGGTTGGCCTGTAACTTTTTGTATGGTTGTCATCCTCGTGTGATGCTTGTTGTTTCTTCTTTTGAATGTTATGTATGGTTTTTCATATTTTATGAATGTATGAATGTATGGTTATTTATCTATCTATCTATCTATCTATATCTACATATAAAATGAACTTGCCTATAAGCTTGGTTATGTATGTTTTGGAAATATTAATAAAAATAGTTCTCGTGAGCATAGCTCAGTTGAAAGGGACATGCATTGCTATATGTAGGGACCAGGGTTCGAACCCCGGACACGCCACTTATTCACCTTGAAAAAGGTGAATTCTAGCCACTAGGCTACCCACCCAAAAATTTTCCGCAGTGTGGGCCACATATAATATTTTAGTTTTTAAAGCATGAGTGTATAGCTGTATTTTTAAGAAATGTAGATCATATTGTTCTATGTGGGTTTTCATGTTATAATTTTTGAATGATTTTCTCATTTTCAATGCCAATAAGGCTATAAAATATCTCGTCCGCAGTTGGTAGGAACATTGCGATATACAAGGGTCGGGTTTTGAACTCCGAATTCCTCCCTTATTCACCTTAAGGGTAAATATTTAGTCATTAGACTACTTGATTAAAAATAAAAACTATTTAGTTTTTTTTTTGAAAGAACTATAAGAGTTTTTTTGTTAATATAAAATTATCTATTTCAATATAAGTAACCAAACAATCATTTAAATATTTATCTCTCAAAAAATTTCACAATTGATTTTTTATAATATTCGTATAACCTAGACAAATTTTATCCTTCCTCATGCTTTGATATGTCCTAGTACATGGAAAAAAAATCTAAGTCAAGTGACGGCCTAGGCCCACACAACCACCAACGTGGGTCCGTCCCCGAGGCTACCTAACAAAAAAAAGAAGATTTTGGATAGCTAGGAAAGATAAGTAGAGAGTTGTTGTGCCGTGGCAAAAACCATTGCCTTGGAAGCAAATTTCTGGTGGATTTCCAGTGCAATCTAATATCCGGTTTTCCTCCCCAAGATTTACACAATTGTGTATCCGAACTCGTGCACTCGACGGCTGAACACGATGGAACTTCACAAACAATGTCCAAAATAATTTAGGAATAGAAGAGAAATGACTAATATTGATTTTTGATTACACCCAAAACCTTTTCTCCATCTCTCTTATATGTGCATTGTTGAGAATTGTAATTCAATTTAGCAAATTGTAATAGGTGACTTGTAGTGAAAGTAAGAAGTATCAGTTAGTGAGTTTTAACTGTTTTGTTAGTTGGTTGATAAATACAGTTGTACACTCTATGTTGTATAAATAAGTAGTGTATGTGAAAATTGCATATATCGAGAATATAACATATTGTAAAGTGATTCAATTCAATAAAATTACTTTCTTTCTCTCTCTCTCTCTCTCTCTCTCTCTCTCTCTCTTTCTCTCCAAAAACTTGCTCCAACATCTGGCATCAAGAGCCCTGGTTCGTTAAGATTACTGGGATTCATCATTGGCGACGCACACTAACGGTAACTTCCCAGCAAATCTTCCAATCCTTGGTGGAAAGAATTACGATAATTGGTGTAAACAGATGAAGGGGGTGTTTGGATTCCAAGATGTGTGGGATCTTGTAGAGAATGGGTTAGATCCCATTGGTGCTAGTTGTAACACCCCGTTTTCCCAACATAAAAATTTCATAATAAAAATCAGAGTAATTCAACTTAAACGGAATGTCACATCACTTTATCATAAAATCTTAACAAAATAGATAATAATTTATCCTTCAAAAATTCATCAACATAATATTTAAAAAACTTCGCAGCGGATTTAGTTTAACAATAGAAATAGTCTCGGCACGCAGGCCTCATCATAAAAGTCTCATAAATCTTAGTTCAATAATAATTCTTAAACTTCAAAAGCAATACGTAAAGGAACATAAAATAGTATTAAAATCCCCATCCCGTTACGTATCAGAGCACCCAAGGACACAGTGAGAGATAGTCACCCACTACCGCAGCTAATCTTGATTACCTGCAAGTTACCCATACGAAGAGCAACATTTTCAAGCAGAAGGGGTGAGATTTCTCAAACAATGATAGCTTATAAATCATAAATTACATTTAACAACTTAAATATCATCACATATCTTAACAATAATCATGTAACATCATAGGATTATCTAAACATAGCATTATCATAAACATAACATTATCATAATCAACTTCATAATCAAATTCATAAACAACTTCATATTCAAATTCATAATCAATTTCATATTCGTTCAGCAACATCACTTGATAAATCGACTTAGCACTTGACTCGACAGTGTAACTCAACTCGACTATGCAACTCAACTCGACTATGCAACTCAACTCGACTATGCAACTCGACTATGCATGTGGTACCAATCCAGGGCATCAAGCCCTCAACATAATTGAGCGTAAAAAGGCTCCAGGGCATCAAGCCCTTAACATATTTGAGCGTAAAAAGGCTCCAGGGCATCAAGCCCCTAACATAATTGAGAAAAAGCTCCAGGGCATCAAGCCCCCAACGTAGTTGAGAAAAAGCTCCAGGGCATCAAGCCCTCAACTTTGAATGAGTATGCATGGACTCAACATCTTACTTCTTGAACATCTTGAACATCATGAACATCTTAAAACTCTTTGACTTAGACCGACATTTACATCTTAAATAAGATAGACAACAACATATGCAGCATATAAATAATTCATCTCATATCAACATCATAGTACAACAACATCAAATGATAATCAACATCTTAAACATCACATCATTATAAGCATCATAATTAACACATATAGTGCATAAATAACAAGATCACATCTTTATATAACTCATATTTAAATCACACATCTTCAAATAGCACATCCTTATATAAGACATTTTTAAACACATATCTTCAAATAGCACATCTTTATATAACACCTTTCTTTAAATCACACATAGTCAAATAATTCATCTTTACTCATCAATTAATATCTAATCAATTCAATTCATCATCTAAAACATCAGATACTTTTTCTACCTTTATACTCCCTCATTTCTAACTACCAATTAAGAACTTTATCCTTTTCTCACTCCAAAAAATTACAGTTTCAATATGCCATAAGAATCTTCATGGGTTTTAATATAACTACATAAAACTATAAAGGTACAACCATAAAACACTCACGTTATCTAGTAGCTCAAAAATCTAATACTTTTATTTCTGAAGGTCCGTTAAATTAGCATGGCAGTACCACATAGTATACAAGTTATCCATATGTATATAACAAGGTCAAACTAAACTAGTAAATAAATTTCAAACGCACGGCACTAAGACTCCAAGTATCCAAAACAATTCCCCCACTGTTAACAAAACGCAGACAAACGCAAATTGGTACCTATCAAACTATTCAAAGTAAAAGACGCAATTTAGATTCCAGCAGTTGACTACCGATCCGAATTTCAAACGAATAACTTTGTGAACCCAAACATATATATCATAAAATATGTTATAAGTATCGTACTACAATCAAGTTAAAACTTCATAACATTAACTAATTGAGTTTCATATTATCAAAGTCACAACAACAAATTAGAACACGAAATTTAACATGAATTCTTTAAAAGATAATAGAAAAAAATGATGAAAAACAAAACCCTTCACTACCCATATGATTATACAACCCTTATGGTAAATAGAGACTCTCCCCATACAAACTCATTAGATGCAATCTAATGATACACAGACCTAATATTAGTGAAAGATAGTCTCACCCTTACCTTAGATTGTTTTTCTGAATTCAAAAGCAGCGTTCTACGTTCCCAGGGTTCTCTCTCTGAGTTCTCCTCTTTCTCCTCTTTCTCCAAAAAGCGGTTTAACGTAAAAACTCTTTCTTACCTAAGCTTCCTTATTTATAATACTAATCACTCTTCCTAAATCTATTTAGGCCCAATAACTTATTCTTCTTTCTATTCTAACCTCCAATTCTACTTACACTAATAATTCTCATATTCTAATAAATAATAGAATAATGTCACATAATAAAGTACTAACAACTCATATATATAAATAAATCACATAAATAGATTCTAACTTAATAAAAATAATTAAATAAAAGGAGGGCGTTACAACTCTCCCCAACTAAAAAGAATTTCGTCCTCGAAATTCAAAGCACAAGAGAAAATAAATTTAGTTATTGCTTCTTCAAACAAAACACAAAACCACATCAAAGTTAGTCAGTTAAACATGATCACATAATAAAACATAACTACTAACTAGAAAACATGACGACACGACACAACGACTCATCTACTTGGCCGGACGGACCGACCTGCTCTGATACCAATTGTAACACCCTGTTTTCCCCACATAAAAATTTCATAATAAAAATCAGAGTAATTCAACTTAAACGGAATGTCACATCTCTTTATCATAAAATCTTAACAAAATAGATAATAATTTATCCTTCAAAAATTTATCAACATAATATTTAAAAAACTTCGCAGCGGATTTAGTTTAACAATAAAAATAGTCTGGGCACGCAGGCCTCATTATAAAAGTCTCATAAATCTTAGTTCAATAATAATTCTTAAACTTCAAAAGCAATACGTAAAGGAACATAAAATAGTATTAAAATCCCCATCCCGTTACGTATCAGAGCACCTAAGGACACAGTGAGAGTTAGTCACCCACTACCGCAGCTAATCTTGATTACCTGCAAGTTACACATATGAAGAGCAACATTTTCAAGCAGAAGGGGTGAGATTTCTCAAACAATGATATTAAGCTTATAAATCATAAATTACATTTAACAACTTAAATATCATCACATATCTTAACAATAATCATGTAACATCATAGGATTATCTAAACATAGCATTATCATAAACATAACATTATCATGATCAACTTCATAATCAAATTCATAAACAACTTCATATTCAAATTCATAATCAATTTCATATTCTTTCAGCAATATCACTTGATAAATCAACTTAGCACTTGACTCGACAGTGCAACTCAACTCGACTATGCAACTCAACTTGACTATGCAATTCTTACTCATCGTAAATCATCTTGATATGCAAATGCATGTCGTACCAATCCAGGGCATCAAGCCCTCAACATAATTGAGCTTAAAAAGGCTCCAGGGCATCTAGCCCCCAACATATTTGAGCGTAAAAAGGCTCCAGGGCATCAAGCCCCCAACATAATTGAGCAAAAGCTCCAGGGCATCAAGTGTTTTATCTTGGTTTTTCGGGTGTCAAGCATTGATTATTCTTGAACCTTTTTAACCTTTGATATCTCATTTTTTCTTGGGAAGGGAAAAATAAGAAAAACCCTCGAGAATCGAGGTCCGGGAGTTGTTTTCGCTATAGGAAGGTGTTAGGCACCTATAACGACTATAGTATTCTATAGGAACCGTCTTTACTTTCTACACACGCGCTTTATTTTTAAATGCTATTTGAAAATGTTATTTACACCTAAGGGTTTGCTAGGTTAAGAATTGGAGGGAGAAGAATGTGTTTGAATTTTGTTTTATTGGACTTGGAGAAGTTTTGACTTCTTGCCTACATACCCTTTTAAGGGATCAAACTCCATGTAGTTCTCTTCCAAAAAGAGTTTTTATTTTTGTTGGTTGATTTTAAGTTTGAAAATGGAATTTTGAAGAATTGAGATGAGAGGCCTCAAGGGCATAAGCATTGGGAAAATGTGAGATGTGAGGTGGAATTAGTCATTTTGCAAAATAAAGTCTAAGTATGATTAAAATTCATTAATGGTTTTTGTTTAAGAAAATAAAGGAAAAAGGAGGAGTTTTGACTCCTATTTTTGGAAAAAAAAAGTTTTCAAGTGAGATTGTTCATGTTTATTTGAAAAATAGATTTTTTGCCTAAGTGTCAAAACCTAAACATACATTCCCTAAACATACATCTAGAGCATACACACCCTAAACATACATCTAAAGTATCCACCTTATTCACCTTAAAGGTAAATATTTAGTCATTAGACTACTTGATTAAAAATAAAAACTATTTAGTTTTTTTTTTGAAAGAACTATAAGAGTTTTTTTGTTAATATAAAATTATCTATTTCAATATAAGTAACCAAACAATCATTTAAATATTTATCTCTCAAAAAATTTCACAATTGATTTTTTATAATATTCGTATAGCCTAGACAAATTTTATCCTTCCTCATGCTTTGATATGTCCTAGTACATGGAAAAAAAATCTATGTCAAGTGACGGCCTAGGCCCACACAACCACCAACGTGGGTCCGTCCCCGAGGCTACCTAACAATAAAAAAAAGATTTTGGATAGCTAGGAAAGATAAGTAGAGAGTTGTTGTGCCGTGGCAAAAACCACTGCCTTGGAAGCAAATTTCTGGTGGATTTCCAGTGCAATCTAATATCCGGTTTTCCTCCCCAAGATTTACACAATTGTGTATCCGAACTCGTGCACTCGACGGCTGAACACGATGGAACTTCACAAACAATGTCCAAAATAATTTAGGAATAGAAGAGAAATGACTAATATTGATTTTTGATTACACCCAAAACCTTTTCTCCATCTCTCTTATATGTGCATTGTTGAGAATTGTAATTCAATTTAGCAAATTGTAATAGGTGACTTGTAGTGAAGTAAGAAGTATCAGTTAGTGAGTTTTAACTGTTTTGTTAGTTGGTTGATAAATACAGTTGTACACTCTATGTTGTATAAATAAGTAGTGTATGTGAAAATTGCATATATCGAGAATATAACATATTGTAAAGTGATTCAATTCAATAAAATTACTTTCTTTCTCTCTCTCTCTCTCTCTCTCTCTCTCTCTTTCTCTCCAAAAACTTGCTCCAACATCTGGCATCAAGAGCCCTGGTTCGTTAAGATTACTGGGATTCATCATTGGCGACGCACACTAACGGTAACTTCCCAGCAAATCTTCCAATCCTTGGTGGAAAGAATTACGATAATTGGTGTAAACAGATGAAGGGGGTGTTTGGATTCCAAGATGTGTGGGATCTTGTAGAGAATGGGTTAGATCCCATTGGTGCTAGTTGTAACACCCCGTTTTCCCAACATAAAAATTTCATAATAAAAATCAGAGTAATTCAACTTAAACGGAATGTCACATCACTTTATCATAAAATCTTCACAAAATAGATAATAATTTATCCTTCAAAAATTCATCAACATAATATTTAAAAAACTTCGCAGCGGATTTAGTTTAACAATACAAATAGTCTCGGCACGCAGACCTCATCATAAAAGTCTCATAAATCTTAGTTCAATAATAATTCTTAAACTTCAAAAGCAATACGTAAAGGAACATAAAATAGTATTAAAATTTCCATCCCGTTACGTATCAGAGCACCCAAGGACACAGTGAGAGATAGTCACCCACTACCGCAGCTAATCTTGATTACCTGCAAGTTACCCATACGAAGAGCAACATTTTCAAGCAGAAGGGGTGAGATTTCTCAAACAATGATAGCTTATAAATCATAAATTACATTTAACAACTTAAATATCATCACATATCTAAACATAGCATTATCATAAACATAACATTATCATAATCAACTTCATAATCAAATTCATAAACAACTTCATATTCAAATTCATAATCAATTTCATATTCGTTCAGCAACATCACTTGATAAATCGACTTAGCACTTGACTCGACAGTGTAACTCAACTCGACTATGCAACTCAACTCGACTATGCAACTCGACTATGCATGTGGTACCAATCCAGGGCATCAAGCCCTCAACATAATTGAGCGTAAAAAGGCTCCAGGGCATCAAGCCCTTAACATATTTGAGCGTAAAAAGGCTCCAGGGCATCAAGCCCCTAACATAATTGAGAAAAAGCTCCAGGGCATCAAGCCCCCATACAGAGCCTTCCATAGTCTATACACTTTAGATTCATATGGTTTCAACTCTAATCTTATGGTTTCAACTCTAGCAACTGGTGCATATACTTCTTCAAAATCAACATCTTCTCTTTGAAGAAAACCTTTGGCCACTAATCTAGCTTTGTACCTTGTAACACCCTATTTCTAATAAGCGGTAAAACGCGCGAATATATATATAATATTCTAGAAATAGATGCTACGTCTTGGAATAAACCACAAAAACACAATACATGCATAAAGATCATGTTACACAACATAGCAGCAGACAACATATAATTCATAAACAATCTCTGGATCTCCAAACTAAATACAAATGTATCATCCAAAATCTCAAATAACAGAGTATCTCAACAACTCCGAAATATAAAGTCAAACAAACAACATGCAAAGACTATCCTAGATCAGAGCCCTAATCTAGACACTTGCATGAAAAAGAGGAACTCCACTCCTCGGCATCAACAAACAACAACTAAGCATCCTGCACGCCGTCTACCCATCCATACAGAGAGGTAGGCGGTCCACCACAGACCACTGAGGGTTAGCATTACATCATCATAATCCATAAAAGATTTAAACAAGAACATTGGAAATGAAAGATATATTCAAGAATACAGAATAACAAATCATACATGTATTCACAAGTATTCATGATTCTCATACCATTCAAACCATTCCATACAATCATTCCAAGTTCATATCAACAAGTGTATCATACACGTATCACATATACATAACCCTCCCTCCTAGAACACTAGCATCACATGATCATTATTATCCCCCATCAATTACATTTTAAGCTATCACATTATTATCATAGCATAGCATGCATATTCAACCTCTAATCAAGTAATCAACAAAAGCTCATCATTTAACAACATCAATCAATGAAAACATTACTCACTTCATTACTCATCTAGCATGCTTATCTTAACAAGTACAGTTCATCATATCGAAGTTATAAGCAAGCCATCATCATTATCAAAGAACATCACCACCTCATATATGTATATATACATATACAAATCTCACCTCATCATTATTATTAAAATAACCATCATCAATTGATTCACCAAGTGTATAAGCACAAACAATTAAGACATGCAATTAGAGCATAATACAATTAGTCACAACCATCCACAAAATTCACCAATGTACATATACACCAATCCACATAATCACAACATTCGCCAAATTTCGCCAATACACAAATTCACCAAGTCATATATTCAATTATGACACAACTCATCATTTATTCAAATGCATGCAATGTTCTAGACTCTTCTCTAGATGCATGTGGTACCAAATCACCTCAAGGTCGTCACCTTCGATGCAACAAAAACATCGTACTCACCTCAATTGGATATAAAATCCGCCACCATCAGTCATGGATATAAAATCCACCACCATCAGTCATGAATGCATGAACATATGACTTAACTACAAATGCATATGTTCACACAAACAATAATCACTTCACCATCACCAATACATGTATATATGCAATCATCAACAATTCATCACCAATTAACACATATATAATCACCAACAACATCAAAAATCACACAACATAAAGTTGTCACATAAATGCACCACCAATCATCTTCACATATCATATAACAATTCCCCATAAAGGATTCGCAATCAATTGGTTCTCAAAAGTCATCTTTAGTCAAGTTCGTCTCTCCAAGTCATAACTTAAAATTAATTGAACAATTAATTCAAAACCAAGTAAACAAGCTCAATAGCCTATGCCTTGTATTCTCACAGTCCACATGTGTGTGCAGTAGAGGTTACGTAAGCATTTCATCGGCCAAATACGACGAATTCATAAAAATCACAAAGTTCGTCTCACTTTATCACTTTTCAAGAAATTTTCCATTTTCAAAGCAAAACAAGTTAGATCCATCACCCCATAGATTAGATAGTATTAAACACCTTAATTGAACTCATAAAACATAAGTTTGAAGTTTGGAAACAATCCAAAGGGTTTGGGTCGATTTAGAAATAGTTATGCGGATTTTTCGTAAAATTTTCTCTAAGACCTCCTTGGAGTATTTTCCTCATAACTCAAAAACCAAAAATCATTTTCAAGTCAAACCAAAGCCATTGGAAAGCTAACAAAATTATCTACAACTTTCATGTTTACACCAAAGACCAGATCAAAACAGAAACGAGGGAAAAAGACGCAAGAACGCGAAACAGAAAAGCTGTTTCTGGGCAATTTCGCTATTAGCGTAGTTTGAGCTATTAGCGCAATAACTCCAGACAGTTTCGCTATTAGCGCAGTTCTAGCGAATTTCTTCAGTAGTTACGGGTTTTTACACCATTTTTGCCCAAAATCCCAATTTTCAAACCCCCAACTCCCAAATCAACTTCCAGAAAGTGTTTATGGGTCAAAACAGGTTCAATACACTTAAACAAACATGATTCAAGCATTAAAAACAACAACATAGCTCATTTCATCAAATTCACAAAATTCTTTCAAAACACCAACATAACCACCAATCTCCTCATGAATCCATAAACAACGATTCCAGTTACACAATTTTGATTTTAACAGTTCAACAATCATCAACAACAACTAATGAACACAAATTCATGCACAATTCAACATCACAACCTCATTTTTCATCAAAATTGCTCAAGAACACAATATACCCACAAATGCACATTTCAACATGCTAATTCACATAATAACATGCAATTATCATACAAATCTTGTTCTCAATCATAACAACAACAATCATGCACGAATTTAGAGCAATTAGATTCAATTTATCAATTTCATAAAAATGGGTATAAATGAAAAATGATGAAATTATGATCAAAAACTAACCCCCTTACCTCTAACACCAAGAATCTTTAATTCAAGCCTCAATTTAGCTCCTAGATGATGAATCCCCTCCTCTAGCTCTAGCCCTTGATCTTGTTCTACTCTCAAGCTTCTATCTCTTCTCTTCCCAAATGAAATGAAATGAAATGTGAAATGTTGTGAAACCTAATTTTCACCAACAACTAGAGTTTATATATGTGCTCTATTCAATTGGGCTTATCTCTCAATCCTTAATGGGCCTAACCCATTTCTATTCTAACACCAAAAATGTCACTACTCACTTAATGGTAAATTACAACACTAACGGTCACTTACCGGTAAATAAAATGATTACTACACTCTCTCTAGTAACTTGGTAAAATAATACTCTTACTAAGCACTAAAATAATTCTCATCCAAAATTACAAAATTACCCCTACTCTCAAAATGACCAAAATGCCCCTAAGTCCAAAATGACTAAAATACCCTTCTACACCGAATTCTACAATTCCCAACCAAAAATACACACAGATGCAAATAATCACATAATAGCACACACAACACACATAAATAAATAATAAAATAAATCTAGCGAAAATCGGGCTGTTACAACTCTCCCCCACTAAAAAGAATTTTCGCCCTCGAAAATTACCTGAAGAAAACAACTCTGGATACGCAACCCTCACTCTACTCTCCGATTCCCAAGTGGCACACTCACCAGTTGGTCCAACCCAAATCACTTTAACCAAAACGACCTCCTTGCCACGCAAACGCTTCACTTCACGATCCTCAATCCTAACTGGCCAAGTCTCAACGGTCAAATTATCCCTTACTTCCAAATCATCCGCTTGAATCACATGGGACGCATCATACACATACTTCCTCAACTGAGACACATGAAACACATCATGAAGATTCGACAAAGATGGCGGTAACGCAATCCTATACGCTACAACCTCAACCTTCTCAACAATCTCAAAAGGTCCAACAAAACGAGGAGTCAACTTCCGACACTTCAAAGCACGTCCAACACCAGTTACAGGATTCACTCTCAAAAACACATGATCACCAACCTGAAACTCAATATCCTTCCTCCTCTTATCATGATAACTCTTCTGTCTACTCTGAGACGCTTTCATCTTCTCTTGAATCATCTTAACCTTTTTCGTAGTTTCTTGCACCACTTCCGGTCCTAACAAGGCACCTTCACTTGACTCATACCAACACAACGGCGTCCTACACCTCCGACCATACAAAGCTTCAAACGGCGCCATTCCAATACTAGAATGAAAACTGTTGTTGTAAGTAAACTCAATCAACGGTAAACATTCAATCCAACCGACACCTTGTTCCAAAACACAAGCCCTCAACAAATCTTCCAAACTCTGAATAGTCCTCTCCGTCTGACCATCAGTCTGGGGATGATACGCAGAACTCAACCTCAACTTAGTTCCCAAAGCATCTTGCAAACTCTCCCAAAACTTAGAAGTAAACCTCGGATCCCGATCTGACACAATACTAGAAGGAACACCATGCAATCTAACAATCTGCTCAATATAGATCTCAGCCAACTTAGCCACAGACATACCGGTCTTAATAGGAACAAAATGTGCCGACTTCGTCAACCGATCGACAATCACCCAAATAGAATCAAAACCCTTAACAGTCTTCGGCAACGCTCCAACAAAGTCAATTGATATACTATCCCACTTCCACTCTGGCACGAACAACGGTTGCATCAAACCTGACAGCTTCTGATGTTCAATCTTAGACTTCTGACACACCAAACAAGCATACACAAACTCTGCAATATCCTTCTTCATTCCAGGCCACCAAAACAACCTCTTCAAATCCTGATACATCTTAGTCGCTCCGGGATGAATACTCAAACTACTTCTGTGACCTTCTTCCAAAATCAGTATCTTAAGCTCAAGAACACTTGGCACACAAACACGATCACGAAACATCAAAACACCGTTCTCATCCAATCTAAAGTCTCCACCTTTGCCTTGATTAACCAACACCACTCGATCTACAAGTTCCAAATCGTCCTTCTGACCATTCTTGATCTCCTCCAGAATATTACTTGTCAGCTTCAACATTCCCAACCTCACACCATCCGGTGTCAATTCACTAACCAAACTCAAATCCCGAAACTGCTCAATCAACTCTAACTCTTTAACCATCAAAGCAGTTATATGCAACGACTTCCTACTTAAAGCATCAGCAACAACATTGGCCTTTCCAGGATGATAACTCAATTGGAAATCAAAATCCTTAAGATACTCCAACCATCTCCTCTGCCTCATATTCAACTCCTTCTGGTCAAACAAATACTTCAAATTCTTATGATCACTGAACACCTCAAACTTAGAACCATACAGATAATGCCTCCAAATCTTCAACACATACACAACGACCGCTAATTCCAAATCATGAGTCGGATAATTCTTCTCATGCACTTCTAACTGCCTCGAAGCATAAGCCACAACCTGACGATTCTGCATAAGCACACCACCAAGAGCCATCTTAGAAGCATCACAATACACCACAAACGATTCCTTCGGATTTGGCAAAATCAACACTGGAGCTGACGTCAACCTCTTCTTCAACTCTTGCAAACTCTTCTCACACTGAGCATCCCAAACATAAGCTTGTCCTTTCCGAGTCAACTGCGTCAATGGCAACGCCAACTTAGAGAATCCTTCAATGAACCTCCGATAATAACCTGCCAATCCAAGAAAGCTTCTAACTTCAAAAACAGACTTAGGTGATTCCCACTGCAACACTGCATCAACCTTCGACGGATCCACGGCAATACCATCTTTAGAAATCACATGACCAAGGAAACTCACTTCCCGCAACCAAAACTCACACTTCGACAACTTAGCAAACAACTTCTTCTCTTTCAAAACTCCCAACACAATCCTCAAATGCTCGGCATGCTCCTCTTCAGACTTAGAATACACCAAAATATCATCTATAAACACCACCACAAAACGATTCAGAAAAGGATGAAATATTCTATTCATGTACTCCATGAAGACACCTGGCGCATTAGATACTCCAAATGGCATCACAAAATACTCATAGTGTCCATACCTCGTTTTGAACGCAGTTTTGGATATATCTTCCGCCTTTACTCTAATCTGATGATATCCTGACCTCAAATCAATCTTACTGAACACTTTTGCACCAACCAACTGATCCATTAAATCGTCAATTCTCGAAAGCGGGTACCGATTCTTGATTGTCACCTTGTTCAATTGCCGATAATCCATGCACAATCTCATGCTACCATCCTTCTTCTTAACCAACAACACAGGAGCTCCCCACGGCGAAACACTTGGCCTGATAAACTGTTTCTCAAGCAACTCTTCCAACTGTTTCTTCAACTCACCCAACTCTAATGCAGACATCTGATACGGTGCAATCGAAGTAGGACTCGTTCCAGGCACCAAATCAATTGCAAACTCAACTTCCCTCTCCGGCGGTAACTCGGTAATGTCGTCTGGAAAAACTTCTGGAAACTCTTGCACTACCGGCAAATCACCAACTCCTTTCTCACTTCTTTCCTTCAAGGAAGCAAACATCATGAATACACTAGCTTCACCATCCAAGGACTTCTTGCCTTTGTCTTTGCTGTACGGCTTCCCAAATCCATGACTCTTTCCTTTCTTCTCATTCTGAGCCTCCGCAACCAAAGATACCTTCCCTTGCCAAACCAACACACCTGAAGCAACCTGCTACCCCCCACTACGCTCAAACCCACCTAAAAGAACGGAACAACACAACAAGTATCGACAGTACTCCCGTACATGTCGCATACAACAGGAAATTCAACGGGTTTTGATCTGGACAAGACCGACCACGGCTCTGATACCAACTTGTAACACCCTATTTCTAATAAGCGGTAAAACGCGCGAATATATATATAATATTCTAGAAATAGATGCTACGTCTTCGAATAAACCACAAAAATACAATACATGCATAAAGATCATGTTACACAATATAGCAGCGGACAACATATAATTCATAAACAATCTCTGGATCTCCAAACTAAATACAAATGTATCATCCAAATCTCAAATAACAGAATATATCAACAACTCCGAAATATAAAGTCAAATAAACAACATGCAAAGACTATCCTAGATCAGAGCCCTAATCTAGACACTTGCATGAAAAAGAGGAACTCCACTCCTCGGCATCAACAAACAACAACTAAGCATCCTGCACGCCGTCTACCCATCCATACAGAGAGGTAGGCGGTCCACCACAGACCACTGAGGGTTAGCATTACATCATCATAATCCATAAAAGATTTAAACAAGAACATTGGAAATGAAAGATATATTCAAGAATACAGAATAACAAATCATACATGTATTCACAAGTATTCATGATTCTCATACCATTCAAACCATTCCATACAATCATTCCAAGTTCATATCAACAAGTGTATCATACACGTATCACATATACATAACCCTCCCTCCTAGAACACTAGCATCACATGATCATTATTATCCCCCATCAATTACATTTTAAGCTATCACATTATTATCATAGCATAGCATGCATATTCAACCTCTAATCAAGTAATCAACAAAAGCTCATCATTTAACAACATCAATCAATGAAAACATTACTCACTTCATTACTCATCTAGCATGCTTATCTTAACAAGTACAGTTCATCATATCGAAGTTATAAGCAAGCCATCATCATTATCAAAGAACATCACCACCTCATATATGTATATATACATATACAAATCTCACCTCATCATTATTATTAAAATAACCATCATCAATTGATTCACCAAGTGTATAAGCACAAACAATTAAGACATGCAATTAGAGCATAATACAATTAGTCACAACCATCCACAAAATTCACCAATGTACATATACACCAATCCACATAATCACAACATTCGCCAAATTTCGCCAATACACAAATTCACCAAGTCATATATTCAATTATGACACAACTCATCATTTATTCAAATGCATGCAATGTTCTAGACTCTTCTCTAGATGCATGTGGTACCAAATCACCTCAAGGTCGTCACCTTCGATGCAACAAAAACATCGTACTCACCTCAATTGGATATAAAATCCGCCACCATCAGTCATGGATATAAAATCCACCACCATCAGTCATGAATGCATGAACATATGACTTAACTACAAATGCATATGTTCACACAAACAATAATCACTTCACCATCACCAATACATGTATATATGCAATCATCAACAATTCATCACCAATTAACACATATACAATCACCAACAACATCAAAAATCACACAACATAAAGTTGTCACATAAATGCACCACCAATCATCTTCACATATCATATAACAATTCCCCATAAAGGATTCGCAATCAATTGGTTCTCAAAAGTCATCTTTAGTCAAGTTCGTCTCTCCAAGTCATAACTTAAAATTAATTGAACAATTAATTCAAAACCAAGTAAACAAGCTCAATAGCCTATGCCTTGTATTCTCACAGTCCACATGTGTGTGCAGTAGAGGTTACGTAAGCATTTCATCGGCCAAATACGACGAATTCATAAAAATCACAAAGTTCGTCTCACTTTATCACTTTTCAAGAAATTTTCCATTTTCAAAGCAAAACAAGTTAGATCCATCACCCCATAGATTAGATAGTATTAAACACCTTAATTGAACTCATAAAACATAAGTTTGAAGTTTGGAAACAATCCAAAGGGTTTGGGTCGATTTAGAAATAGTTATGCGGATTTTTCGTAAAATTTTCTCTAAGACCTCCTTGGAGTATTTTCCTCATAACTCAAAAACCAAAAATCATTTTCAAGTCAAACCAAAGCCATTGGAAAGCTAACAAAATTATCTACAACTTTCATGTTTACACCAAAGACCAGATCAAAACAGAAACGAGGGAAAAAGACGCAAGAACGCGAAACAGAAAAGTTGTTTCTGGGCAATTTCGCTATTAGCGTAGTTTGAGCTATTAGCGCAATAACTCCAGACAGTTTCGCTATTAGCGCAGTTCTAGCGAATTTCTTCAGTAGTTACGGGTTTTTACACCATTTTTGCCCAAAATCCCAATTTTCAAACCCCCAACTCCCAAATCAACTTCCAGAAAGTGTTTATGGGTCAAAACAGGTTCAATACACTTAAACAAACATGATTCAAGCATTAAAAACAACAACATAGCTCATTTCATCAAATTCACAAAATTCTTTCAAAACACCAACATAACCACCAATCTCCTCATGAATCCATAAACAACGATTCCAGTTACACAATTTTGATTTTAACAGTTCAACAATCATCAACAACAACTAATGAACACAAATTCATGCACAATTCAACATCACAACCTCATTTTTCATCAAAATTGCTCAAGAACACAATATACCCACAAATGCACATTTCAACATGCTAATTCACATAATAACATGCAATTATCATACAAATCTTGTTCTCAATCATAACAACAACAATCATGCACGAATTTAGAGCAATTAGATTCAATTTATCAATTTCATAAAAATGGGTATAAATGAAAAATGATGAAATTATGATCAAAAACTAACCCCCTTACCTCTAACACCAAGAATCTTTAATTCAAGCCTCAATTTAGCTCCTAGATGATGAATCCCCTCCTCTAGCTCTAGCCCTTGATCTTGTTCTACTCTCAAGCTTCTATCTCTTCTCTTCCCAAATGAAATGAAATGAAATGTGAAATGTTGTGAAACCTAATTTTCACCAACAACTAGAGTTTATATATGTGCTCTATTCAATTGGGCTTATCTCTCAATCCTTAATGGGCCTAACCCATTTCTATTCTAACACCAAAAATGTCACTACTCACTTAATGGTAAATTACAACACTAACGGTCACTTACCGGTAAATAAAATGATTACTACACTCTCTCTAGTAACTTGGTAAAATAATACTCTTACTAAGCACTAAAATAATTCTCATCCAAAATTACAAAATTACCCCTACTCTCAAAATGACCAAAATGCCCCTAAGTCCAAAATGACTAAAATACCCTTCTACACCGAATTCTACAATTCCCAACCAAAAATACACACAGATGCAAATAATCACATAATAGCACACACAACACACATAAATAAATAATAAAATAAATCTAGCGAAAATCGGGCTGTTACAACTCTCCCCCACTAAAAAGAATTTTCGCCCTCGAAAATTACCTGAAGAAAACAACTCTGGATACGCAACCCTCACTCTACTCTCCGATTCCCAAGTGGCACACTCACCAGTTGGTCCAACCCAAATCACTTTAACCAAAACGACCTCCTTGCCACGCAAACGCTTCACTTCACGATCCTCAATCCTAACTGGCCAAGTCTCAACGGTCAAATTATCCCTTACTTCCAAATCATCCGCTTGAATCACATGGGACGCATCATACACATACTTCCTCAACTGAGACACATGAAACACATCATGAAGATTCGACAAAGATGGCGGTAACGCAATCCTATACACTACAACCTCAACCTTCTCAACAATCTCAAAAGGTCCAACAAAACGAGGAGTCAACTTCCGACACTTCAAAGCACGTCCAACACCAGTTACAGGATTCACTCTCAAAAACACATGATCACCAACCTGAAACTCAATATCCTTCCTCCTCTTATCATGATAACTCTTCTGTCTACTCTGAGACGCTTTCATCTTCTCTTGAATCATCTTAACCTTTTTCGTAGTTTCTTGCACCACTTCCGGTCCTAACAAGGCACCTTCACTTGACTCATACCAACACAACGGCGTCCTACACCTCCGACCATACAAAGCTTCAAACGGCGCCATTCCAATACTAGAATGAAAACTGTTGTTGTAAGTAAACTCAATCAACGGTAAACATTCAATCCAACCGACACCTTGTTCCAAAACACAAGCCCTCAACAAATCTTCCAAACTCTGAATAGTCCTCTCCGTCTGACCATCAGTCTGGGGATGATACGCAGAACTCAACCTCAACTTAGTTCCCAAAGCATCTTGCAAACTCTCCCAAAACTTAGAAGTAAACCTCGGATCCCGATCTGACACAATACTAGAAGGAACACCATGCAATCTAACAATCTGCTCAATATAGATCTCAGCCAACTTAGCCACAGACATACCGGTCTTAATAGGAACAAAATGTGCCGACTTCGTCAACCGATCGACAATCACCCAAATAGAATCAAAACCCTTAACAGTCTTCGGCAACGCTCCAACAAAGTCAATTGATATACTATCCCACTTCCACTCTGGCACGAACAACGGTTGCATCAAACCTGACAGCTTCTGATGTTCAATCTTAGACTTCTGACACACCAAACAAGCATACACAAACTCTGCAATATCCTTCTTCATTCCAGGCCACCAAAACAACCTCTTCAAATCCTGATACATCTTAGTCGCTCCGGGATGAATACTCAAACTACTTCTGTGACCTTCTTCCAAAATCAGTATCTTAAGCTCAAGAACACTTGGCACACAAACACGATCACGAAACATCAAAACACCGTTCTCATCCAATCTAAAGTCTCCACCTTTGCCTTGATTAACCAACACCACTCGATCTACAAGTTCCAAATCGTCCTTCTGACCATTCTTGATCTCCTCCAGAATATTACTTGTCAGCTTCAACATTCCCAACCTCACACCATCCGGTGTCAATTCACTAACCAAACTCAAATCCCGAAACTGCTCAATCAACTCTAACTCTTTAACCATCAAAGCAGACATATGCAACGACTTCCTACTTAAAGCATCAGCAACAACATTGGCCTTTCCAGGATGATAACTCAATTGGAAATCAAAATCCTTAAGATACTCCAACCATCTCCTCTGCCTCATATTCAACTCCTTCTGGTCAAACAAATACTTCAAATTCTTATGATCACTGAACACCTCAAACTTAGAACCATACAGATAATGCCTCCAAATCTTCAACACATACACAACGACCGCTAATTCCAAATCATGAGTCGGATAATTCTTCTCATGCACTTCTAACTGCCTCGAAGCATAAGCCACAACCTGACGATTCTGCATAAGCACACCACCAAGACCCATCTTAGAAGCATCACAATACACCACAAACGATTCCTTCGGATTTGGCAAAATCAACACTGGAGCTGACGTCAACCTCTTCTTCAACTCTTGCAAACTCTTCTCACACTGAGCATCCCAAACATAAGCTTGTCCTTTCCGAGTCAACTGCGTCAATGGCAACGCCAACTTAGAGAATCCTTCAATGAACCTCCGATAATAACCTGCCAATCCAAGAAAGCTTCTAACTTCAAAAACAGACTTAGGTGATTCCCACTGCAACACTGCATCAACCTTCGACGGATCCACGGCAATACCATCTTTAGAAATCACATGACCAAGGAAACTCACTTCCCGCAACCAAAACTCACACTTCGACAACTTAGCAAACAACTTCTTCTCTTTCAAAACTCCCAACACAATCCTCAAATGCTCGGCATGCTCCTCTTCAGACTTAGAATACACCAAAATATCATCTATAAACACCACCACAAAACGATTCAGAAAAGGATGAAATATTCTATTCATGTACTCCATGAAGACACCTGGCGCATTAGATACTCCAAATGGCATCACAAAATACTCATAGTGTCCATACCTCGTTTTGAACGCAGTTTTGGATATATCTTCCGCCTTTACTCTAATCTGATGATATCCTGACCTCAAATCAATCTTACTGAACACTTTTGCACCAACCAACTGATCCATTAAATCGTCAATTCTCGAAAGCGGGTACCGATTCTTGATTGTCACCTTGTTCAATTGCCGATAATCCATGCACAATCTCATGCTACCATCCTTCTTCTTAACCAACAACACAGGAGCTCCCCACGGCGAAACACTTGGCCTGATAAACTGTTTCTCAAGCAACTCTTCCAACTGTTTCTTCAACTCACCCAACTCTAATGCAGACATCTGATACGGTGCAATCGAAGTAGGACTCGTTCCAGGCACCAAATCAATTGCAAACTCAACTTCCCTCTCCGGCGGTAACTCGGTAATGTCGTCTGGAAAAACTTCTGGAAACTCTTGCACTACCGGCAAATCACCAACTCCTTTCTCACTTCTTTCCTTCAAGGAAGCAAACATCATGAATACACTAGCTTCACCATCCAAGGACTTCTTGCCTTTGTCTTTGCTGTACGGCTTCCCAAATCCATGACTCTTTCCTTTCTTCTCATTCTGAGCCTCCGCAACCAAAGATACCTTCCCTTGCCAAACCAACACACCTGAAGCAACCTGCTACCCCCCACTACGCTCAAACCCACCTAAAAGAACGGAACAACACAACAAGTATCGACAGTACTCCCGTACATGTCGCATACAACAGGAAATTCAACGGGTTTTGATCTGGACAAGACCGACCACGGCTCTGATACCAACTTGTAACACCCTATTTCTAATAAGCGGTAAAACGCGCGAATATATATATATAATATTCTAGAAATAGATGCTACGTCTTCGAATAAACCACAAAAATACAATACATGCATAAAGATCATGTTACACAATATAGCAGCGGACAACATATAATTCATAAACAATCTCTGGATCTCCAAACTAAATACAAATGTATCATCCAAATCTCAAATAACAGAATATATCAACAACTCCGAAATATAAAGTCAAATAAACAACATGCAAAGACTATCCTAGATCAGAGCCCTAATCTAGACACTTGCATGAAAAAGAGGAACTCCACTCCTCGGCATCAACAAACAACAACTAAGCATCCTGCACGCCGTCTACCCATCCATACAGAGAGGTAGGCGGTCCACCACAGACCACTGAGGGTTAGCATTACATCATCATAATCCATAAAAGATTTAAACAAGAACATTGGAAATGAAAGATATATTCAAGAATACAGAATAACAAATCATACATGTATTCACAAGTATTCATGATTCTCATACCATTCAAACCATTCCATACAATCATTCCAAGTTCATATCAACAAGTGTATCATACACGTATCACATATACATAACCCTCCCTCCTAGAACACTAGCATCAGATGATCATTATTATCCCCCATCAATTACATTTCAAGCTATCACATTATTATCATAGCATAGCATGCATATTCAACCTCTAATCAAGTAATCAACAAAAGCTCATCATTTAACAATATCAATCAATGAAAACATTACTCACTTCATTACTAATCTAGCATGCTTATCTTAACAAGTACAATTCATCATATCGAAGTTATAAGCAAGCCATCATCATTATCAAAGAACATCACCACCTCATATATGTATATATACATATACAAATCTCACCTCATCATTATTATTAAAATAACCATCATCAATTGATTCACCAAGTGTATAAGCACAAACAATTAAGACATGCAATTAGAGCATAATACAATTAGTCACAACCATCCACAAAATTCACCAATGTACATATACACCAATCCACATAATCACAACATTCGCCAAATATCGCCAATACACAAATTCACCAAGTCATATATTCAATTATGACACAACTCATCATTTATTCAAATGCATGCAATGTTCTAGACTCTTCTCTAGATGCATCCTCACTGTTATGTGTGAAGATTCAACAAATGACGCAAATAATCCTCACTATTTCACCTTTAGGGTTCAACTTTACTTTCTATACCCATTTTACTTCATTGGCCTTCTTTCCTTGTGGTAACTCAACAAGTGACCATGTATTGTTGCTTTCAATTGAATCCAGTTTGTCTTTCATTGCTATTATCCATTTGGGATTCTTCAAAGCTTCACTCACATTCACTGGCTCAGATTCTGCAAGAAATACCAAGTGAACAGGCTCACCATCTTCTGTCACTTCAATATCTGGGTAATTTCACATTCCTGCAGTCTTGGAGGCATATTTCTTTTCCTCTGAGGTCTTCCTGTCTCAGTTTGAGCAGGTGCCTCAACATCATTTGTTGAATCTTCACAAATAATTCTCACTGCATCCTTCTTCTCATTACTGCCCCAATTCCACTCTTTCACCTCATCAATTATCACATCCCTGCTAATTATTACTTGCTTATTTACAGGGTCAAGCAATTTATATCCACCAGTGGAATGATAGCCCACTAGTATCAGTTGTTAACTTTTATCATCTAACTTCTTCCTTAACTGGTCATGAATATGTCTATATGCTATAAAACCAAAAACTCTTAGATGATTCACATTTGGTTTGTTACCTGACCAACACTCTTCAGGTGTGATGTTGTTCAACTTCTTTGTTGGGCATCTATTCAAATGTAGGTAGCAATGGATACAGCTTCTCCCCATAATTCCTTTGGTAGAAGCTTGCTCTTAAGCATGTTTCTCACCATATTTATAATGGTCCTGTTCTTCCTCTCAGCAGTACCATTTTGTTGTGGTGTGTAGGGTGGCACCACATCATGCATTATCCCTTCTTGAGTACAGAAAGCATCAAATTCACTAGATACATATTCACCCCCTCCATCAGTTCTTAGTGTTTTAATCATATAACCACTTTGTTTTTCAGCTAAGCTCTTGAACTTTCTGAAGATTGTAAATACTTCACTTTTTCTCTTTATCAAGTAGGTCCACAGTTTCCTACTGAAATCATCAATAAATGTAACAAAGTATTTGTTACCTCCAGTTGATTCCACTTGTATTGGTCCACACACATCAGAGTACACCCCCTCAAGAATACTTTTTGTTTTGCTTCCTGCATTTTTACTGAATCTACTTCTGTGTTATTTGGATTGCACGCATTCTTCACACACTTCTCCATGTATATGAATTTCAGGTATTCCTGAAACCATACCACACTTTTGCATAGATCTGAGGTCTCTGAAGTTGAGATGCCCCAGTCTGTAGTGCCAAAGCCACTCATCTCTACTAACAGCCGAAAAAAACCCACATTAAAGAAAGACTTGATAGATTCTGTGCTAATCCTAATTGGATTAATTCTTTTCCTGTTTATATCAACAAACATTTACTAAGATACTCATCTGACCATTGTCCTATTATTTTAGAATTTCACGACACTAGAAAGGGTCTGTACCATCAAAAAGCCAAAAAAAATCCAATGTTTTGAACAGCTTTGGGCTCAAGATAAAGAGTGTGCTCATATTGTTAAGAAGGATTGGAAGGATACTCCTGGTGATAGCCCTACTAAACTTCAACATATTATGAGGCAGATGTTTGAGTCGGGTCATTCCAAGTTCGGTGATATTCCTAGAAAGATTAAAGCTCTTCAAGACACTCTTTACTCCCTTAAAAATGGCACCCCTACACAAGACTGTTGGCTCTCCATCCATACAAAAGATAAGGCTTTGGATGAATTTCGTAAACAAGAAGAATTATGGTGGTCTCAAACAGCCAAAACCCATTGGCTCAAGTTTGGAGACCTCAATACCAAGTTTTTTCACCAAAAAGCCACTCAGAGATAAAAGAATAATACCATTCATTAGATTCAAGACTCAACTGGCACTCTTTGGCAGGATAGTGCTAAAATTCATTGCATTTTTACTGATTATTTCAATATTTTCTCAAGTGTTAATCCCACCCCTAATAATGACATTTTTAATGTGGTTAATAATAGAATTTCCCCTCAGGATTATGAATTTTTAAACAATAATTTTACAGCTCTTGAGGTTCAGGAAGCCATCAGGAATTTAAAGGCTAATTTTGCCCCTGGCCCTGATGGCCTCTCTACTCTATTTTACCAAACTTATTGCGACACAATTGGCCCTGAGGTTATTGATTATGCTTTAAAAATTCTTAATGAAGAAGGGTCAATTTTATCCATTAACCACACTCTCATGAGTTTAATTCCCAAAGTTAATTCCCCTACTAAACCCTCTAATTATAGGCCTATTAGCTTATGTAATGTCATTTTAAAAATTATTACCAAAACCATTGCTAATAGAATTAAGCAAATTTTACCTAACATAGTCAATGATTTCCAAAGTTCTTTCCTTCCTGGTAGATTAATAACAGATAATTCTTTGATTGTTGATAGATCTCTGGCAAGTGCACCAAATACTATCGAAGTAGTAAAAATATCGATCCCACGAGGACTGTTTTTAACTTCAATAATTCAATTTCGTTATAAAAGTAGGATGTATAAAAGTTTATTTTGTTTTGCCACTAGGCAGTAGATTTGGTTTGATTTTAAGAAATCAAATAAAATAGTAAAGATTTGATTAAGAAAATAGGAGAGAGATGAGATCAGGTCTTCGAATCCTCTATGTTTCCCCTAATTGGTTACTGCACCTATTATTACTAATGATTCTCTAGTTTCACGATAGTTAACAAATTAGCCCTAATCAATCCCTTGAGTTAGGACCCTCTTTTTAAACTACAGCCCCTAATTCCTTAGGTGGTCTAATAATCATCAAAGGTTTAAGCACGTTAACCTAATATCACTAACAAACGATTATCCATTCCTAGACTAACCATGTTTATTAGAACAATTCAATTAGGTCTAAGTCGAAAGCTATGGTCAGTAGTCATTCGATCTCACAAAATCATGTTTATATTTGATCAGGATATAAAAAGCAGTAAGAACAATTGAATTGAATGAAAACTAGAATATCATTAATAAGTAATAGAGTTTCACAGCAACATATGATCAATTAGGGTTACATAGGTTCATCTCCGACCTAATCTCTAAGAGATTTAGCTACTCATAATTGAGTTTACAAATAGCATAATCAATGAAAGAATTAAAACATACATAAACTGGGTTAGAGATGATGAAATCCTCTCCGCTGCAGCCTTCTGGGTGTTAAAATCGCACTTTCGTTCTCCAAAATCGTAACCCCTGTTCTTCAGATTGAGTGCAGTATTTATAGAAGTCATGGGCCTGACCCATCAAAATCGCGCCGCGCCTTGTTAATTGGCGTGCCGCGATTTCCCCTTTACAGGAAGTGTGTATTTTTGCTTCAAAAATCGCAGCACGGCTTGAAATTGGCGTGGCGCGATTTCCTTCGAACAGACTTCAAATTTTAAGCTTTTTGCACTCCAGAACAGTATAAATTGCATGAGAACTCTATCAAAATGTCACAATAAGTCCCTAATATTACGTAATGACAGAATGTCATCACAACCCCAAACTTAAACCATTCCTTGTCCTCAAGGAATTTGCTTGCAACAGTGACAAACGACAGTAAAATAACAGTTACCTGACAAAACGATAGTACCCAAAAGTTCATTCTCCTTCTAGCTAAAGATGAGCTAGTTTGACTTGTTCGCATCCACCAATTCACAACTCCACGCAACAATATGAAATAGGGTTCTACCAGTCGACATGCAGGTCTACATATTACCATACGCTTGAAAAGTTTCTAGATATCAATCAAAGTCAATATCATTACACACTTTTGAGGTCTTTAGGGTTATAACGGGGCTTAGGTGAAAGGTGGGATATATTTGGATAAGTAGGCTACACAAAATTTGAGTTAGGCATTCCTACGGAAATTAAAGCACAAAATTCAATCCTTCGATCATTCACCTTTTGAAATAACAATCAATGCAAAGGTACTAGAGAATATTTTTAACATTTAGGGACAATCGAGTTTGAAGTTACTCGGATTTTCAATGTTTTGTCCCTTTTTCATCATTCAATTTCTTTTTTTTTTTAATACACCATTTTTGTGTATATTTTGCATAACAATTTCATATTTCTTTTAATTTTTGTTCTCTTATTCTCTAGTACCCCCACCCCAAACTTAGTTGGTTGCAAATTCCAATAGCAACCCCAAACTTAATCTTTAGCAACATTCTACAATGCCTTAACTCAGAAAATGACAAGTCTTAAAAGTCTCTAGGCTTGTAATGTAGTTTGTCACCGAACAAAAAGTTCTAATCCTACCGGCTCACAATTGGTTAAGAAAGGATAAATTCAACAAATTAAAACAGGGTAGGCTTCAAAAAGGCTCACAGGACCAAGCACTTTTGCCTCAGTGTGTAATTGACAGAGACCAATCAATAATAGAGAAACAATGCAAGTTCTAGAAATGTAGTCGCATGGAAAACTAATCTAACTATAAGTAAATTGAAAAACAAGATTTGGCAATGAACCTTATGGCTGAGATTTCTGGGAGTATGTGACTACCTAGCAACGCCGTACACTTCGCCTTTGAATCAAGTCACCCCTCCTTGAGAACTTTTGGAATACCGTTTCATCAAACAACTGTTACTAAACTGTAATAGGTCACATGAAACAAAACAAATTCATTAATAATAAACAAGTGCAGGAGCAATTACAATAGGGAAATAAGTTCAATGGACTTCGACATTAAAAAGAAGATAAAAAGAAAATACATTAAAAGAAAAATGACTGAAAAATAAAATACAAAGCAGAAAATGCTAATCCATCAGTAGATCAGCCCATGTCTTGATCATCATCCGAGTTTCCAGCCCCCGGTGTCCTCAATCCTTCGAAGATGCCATCCCCTTGATCTTGCTCGGTGGTGTTGAAATCATCAGTGATTTCCCTCCTCATGCGCAGCCCATACTCTTCTTGATGTGTAAAATATTGTTCCATGTGCTCACGGGAGCCTCCAAACCTCTCATAAGACCCACGAATCGGACCCATATGCAATTGAGCCTCCGCAGCAAACGCAGCTGAGAACCTAGGACGGTTCACCCACAGCTGGTCCGAAGTCTCATTCATCCAATTAGCTTGCACATGCATGAATTCCTCAAGCTTTGGATGAAGAGGAGCATAACCTCCTTGGCTACTACTCCCTCCTTGCTCCATTTGTTGTTGCCTCGCTGCCTCCCTCTCTCTCTCCTTCATATAGCCTTCATATTTCTTGACAAACCCATCCATGACCGAGTCGGTGATTGGCTTCATATTGCTTGTGTTGAGATCACTATCATAAGTCGGTACCAACTCTTGCTCACACAACCAATTAATTAGACTCCCATGCCCCAATTGTGTGGTGTTTCCGGTTGCTAGATCATGAAGACTATTGGCCAAGAGGCGGCCAATATCTATAGGGTGCTCCTTGATGATGGCATAGGCAGCAAGCACCCTCTTGAGAGGAATTTCAGAAGTGCAGGATGCACTCTCAAGAGTCTGGACCACATATGATACCCACGCCTTGGGTACCGGCAGCATCTCCGCATAGGTAAGCATCCGGGACTTTTTCCAAGTCGACCCAGGCCTACACATGGTGGTGATGATCTCATCAAAAGTATCCTCCGTAATAGCAAATCTCTCCCTCCTCAATTTTTCAACCCAACACTCTTCCGGTGCTTGAACATTCAGCCATGCGTTGAGAGCATCCGGGCTGAAGTCAATGTACTTTCCTCGAACAAAAGATTGAAAGGGTGTATCGGACACCCTTGCATTTGCAAAGAATTCGACGATCACCGTTTTGTTGTTTGCCTCGTCGATCATTTCATTCAATCTTGTCCATCCCCTCCTTCGTATTTCAGACTCAAAGAAAGGATATTTCACAAGCTTTGTGAAATCAAACTTCCTCTCCCCTATGACTTCAAAACTCTTCATAGATTGATGGAACTCCTGGGCTAGGTCATTGATGAAATGGATGGCGTTTTCGGGTGGTTCGGATGCGGCACGGGGGCGTTTGGATTTGCTTGTGGATGGTTTGGGGTTGGTGGCTTTCTTGGAGCGAGTGTTTCTTTGGTTGGAGGCCATTTGTGGTTTAGGAAGATGGTGAAAGGAAAGTTTTGTGAAGTTTGGGAAAATTTGGAATGTTTGTGGTTTGATGGTGGTTTGGGTTGGTGAATTTGTGATAAGAATGTGGTTTGATGATGGTTAGGAAGTGAATATTGAGATGAAGATGAAGAGAATTCGTGAATGGAAGTTTAGGGAAGTTTTGGTAGAGAAAGGTAGGAAGAATGGAATGAAAATGATGATGAACAGTTAGGTTTTTATAGGCCTGTTTGGGCAAAATCGCGGCACGCCAAAATGCAAGGCGCGGCGCGATTTTGCGTTGCAACGGTCAATAACGGGCAGATTTTGTAACGGCTAGTAACGGATAGTTCCAACGGCTATTTTTTTTCACAAAACAGTCAAAATCGCGCCGCGCCATGTATATAGGCGTGCCGCGATTTTGGTGAAACAGGGGGTAATTCCTTGCTTTCTCAGGCCAAAAATTTTGTTTTCTTGAAAAATGCCTGAGTCCCTTGAATTTTTGAAAAACTTTTGAGGAGAGAATCATGCAAGACATCAGTACCTTGCATGATTTTCTTGGCAAGAGGTATCTTTGAACAAAATTTTAAAACTTCCCTGCCTTGTATTAAAAGAAAAGAAAAATATTTTTGTGTTTTTATTTTTGAAAGCAATAAAATCATACCTGAAAAATAAATAGTGGGTTGCCTCCCACTCAGCGCTTCTTTACCGTCACTAGCTTGACTGATGACTATTTCTAAGGATCATATGATGTGGCTCCCTCTTCATTGTTTGGGAGTCCTCCTTTACGGTACCGTTTCAGCTTTTGTTCCTTACCCTTGAAAGTTCCTTGTGCACCAGACTTCTTTAGGTCTACAGCTTCATCAACAGGCTTGTTTCTTGCCAACCCTTCGTCACAGTACCTCATAATTCTTTCCAAAGTATCAGAGAGAGTTGAATGCATACACCATCGAAAAGCAGCCGGCCCATTACGCATCCCATAGGGAATCCTTCTATAAGCCAATTTACCACCCGGACCAGTGGTAGTAGTCTTTATTTCATTTTTACCAGTTGTCAATCCCCCATACTCGTTGTCACGGATGTCTCCTAATGATCGCTGTTGCATCTGTCCTTTGCTTACTTCCAGTTGCTTAACATCCTTTAACATTCCAACATCTTCAATCACTTCTTGTCTATCTATAGATTCCACACTTTCCACCTCCGTAGATTGAATAGATTGAGATTCAAGTGTTTTATCTTCGACAGTTTCTTCCACAACATCAATCCGGTAACACTTGGGATTCTCATCTTGGTGCTTCATTGCCTCAAAGATATTGAAGACTACCTGCTCCTTATGGAATCTCAACATTAGCTCTCCACGCTCAACATCAATCAAAGCACGACCAGTTGCAAGGAAAGGTCTCCCTAGAATGAGTGGCATGTCTTCATCTTCAGCCATATCTAGGACCACAAAATCTGCTGGGAACACCAAGTCATTAACCTTGACTAGCACATCTTCAAGTATACCGAAAGGATAAGAGATTGACCGATCAGCTAAAGTAATGGTCATTCTTGTTGGTTTAGGTTCCCCACACTTAAGCTTCTTCATCATTGAAAGTGGCATCAGATTTATACTTGCTCCCAAATCACATAAAGCTCTTCCAATGTCTACCGGTCCAATTGAACAAGGGATAGTAAAAGCACCAGGATCCTTCAGCTTAGGTGGCAGCTTCTTTTGAAGAATAGCACTACAATTTTCAGAAAGTGCTATGTTCTCATCATCCTTAGGCTTCCTTCGTTTAGTCAACAAGTCTTTCATGAACTTAGCATACAATGGCATTTGATCAAGAGCTTCACCGAAAGGAATATTCACCTGAAGTTGTGAGAAAAGTTGCATGAACTTCTTGAATTGGCCTTCATCCTTTTCTTTCTTCTTCGAAAGGTGAGGGTATGGAAGCTTCACATATGATGGAATAACCTGTGGTTTGTCTCCATCTTTCAAAATTTGACTCTTCGACTTCCTCAAGATTGAATCTTCATCAATTAACTTCTCATTTTTTTCTCCCTCTATTTTTTCCTTCCTTTCGTTTTCAACTACTCCATGATCATTTTCTTTTTCAACTACACCATTCTCATTTTTTTCAACTACATCATTCTCCTCCACCTCAACCACTTCATCAACCTTCTTTGGAGCTTTTGGAACTAAAGGTGTCAAAACCTTTTTGCTCCTCAATTCAATAGCATTACAAGACTCATTCTTAGGGTTATCTTTAGTGTTACCTGAGAATCCGCCTTTGTTTTGTTCAGCCAACTGCTTAGCTAATTGCCCCAGTTGAGTTTCAAGCATCTTCCTAGAAGCTTCATTGTTCTTTCTTTCAGCTTCTTGACTCTTCTTCATCTCTTCAAAGTTGCCTTGAGTCATCTTCATGAAGTTCATCATAGTTTCCTCAAGAGCTGATGGCTTCCTTTGTTGTTGTTGAGGAGGAGTGAGCATCTGAGAGTTCAAAGCATTGTTATTTGAGTAGCTTAGATTTGGATGCTTATTAATGCCTGAATTGTAGTATTGATTCTGCCTTTGATATCCTCCCATGAAGTTAGCTTCTTCACTTGATCCTTCCGGAACACATTCACCGTTGGGATGTTCTTCACCACATAAGTCACACTTGATTGCAGCTACTTGTTGTTGCTTTTGAGCCAAAGTGAAGCCTTGAAACTCCTTAGTTAGAGCTTCGATCTGTTTGTTCATTGCTGCTTGGTTGGCAAGGATAGCAGTTTGTTCACTTACCCCAAACACTCCTCTTTCCTTCTTCTTAGCTTCAGCACGATACTCATTTCCAGCCATGTTTTCTATCAAAGCTTGGACTTCATGATCAGTTTTGCTCTTGAGACTACCTCCCGCGGAAGCATCTAAGAACATTCGAGTGTTTGGTGTTACCCCCTCAGTGAAGATTTGGAGGTATTGCTTCTCGGTGAACTCATGATTAGGGCATCTCTTGAGAAGCAAATTGAATCGCTCCCAAGCATCATACAATGATTCACCTTCTCCTTGCTTGAAGTTAGAGATCTCCATCTTCTTGTCCCAATACTTAGACATAGGGAAGTATTTCTCCAAGAACTTCAGCTCTAACTCTTCCCATGTTTGGACAGTCCCGTTTGGAATTGTTAGCAACCAATCTTTTGCTCTTCCCGTCAAGGTGAAAGGAAATAGCCTTAGCTTCTTTTGTGCTTCAGTCACGGTGGCTGGTTGCACACAAAACTCACAGGTTTCAGCAAAACGGCTCAAGTGTTCATGAGGACTCATAGCTTCAGTCCCATCGAATTGCTTGTCCCTCAAACCATTGAGGACAGTTGTCTTGATGTCGAACGCTACGGGGTTAGCTGGTTGAAAAGTGTGGGTCAGTTGACCGCGATGAGTGGCTAACCCGTAGTCTCCAAGCTTAGGTCTTGGTGGTACAACTCCTTCTCCTTCCATCGTTGCAGATTTAGGAGAAGAGATTGTTTCAGATTCACTTGAGAGTTGCTCCGGTACTTGTTCTCGAACACCCGGTGGAACGGATTGAGCTAACCTTTGCGATCGGACAGCTTTCCGAAGTGCTCTAGCAGTTCTTTCAATCTCCGGATCGTACTCTAAGTCGTCAGAGCTCTGTTTACCTCGCATAAACAGCAAAATACCTTAGTAGCACTGCACAACGCAAAGTAATCAAGTGAATATGAAAACAGAAAAATAAAAATTAAAAAACAGAAAATTAAATTGCAAAAACCCTAAATTATAACGTAATTGCCTTGTTGAAATAATTCAACAGTCCCCGGCAACGGCGCCAAAAACTTGATAGATCTCTGGCAAGTGCACCAAATACTATCGAAGTAGTAAAAATATCGATCCCACGAGGACTGTTTTTAACTTCAATAATTCAATTTCGTTATAAAAGTAGGATGTATAAAAGTTTATTTTGTTTTGCCACTAGGCAGTAGATTTGGTTTGATTTTAAGAAATCAAATAAAATAGTAAAGATTTGATTAAGAAAATAGGAGAGAGATGAGATCAGGTCTTCGAATCCTCTATGTTTCCCCTAATTGGTTACTGCACCTATTATTACTAATGATTCTCTAGTTTCACGATAGTTAACAAATTAGCCCTAATCAATCCCTTGAGTTAGGACCCTCTTTTTAAACTACAGCCCCTAATTCCTTAGGTGGTCTAATAATCATCAAAGGTTTAAGCACGTTAACCTAATATCACTAACAAACGATTATCCATTCCTAGACTAACCATGTTTATTAGAACAATTCAATTAGGTCTAAGTCGAAAGCTATGGTCAGTAGTCATTCGATCTCACAAAATCATGTTTATATTTGATCAGGATATAAAAAGCAGTAAGAACAATTGAATTGAATGAAAACTAGAATATCATTAATAAGTAATAGAGTTTCACAACAACATATGATCAATTAGGGTTACATAGGTTCATCTCCGACCTAATCTCTAAGAGATTTAGCTACTCATAATTGAGTTTACAAATAGCATAATCAATGAAAGAATTAAAACATACATAAACTGGGTTAGAGATGATGAAATCCTCTCCGCTGCAGCCTTCTGGGTGTTAAAATCGCACTTTCGTTCTCCAAAATCGTAACCCCTGTTCTTCAGATTGAGTGCAGTATTTATAGAAGTCATGGGCCTGACCCATCAAAATCGCGCCGCGCCTTGTTAATTGGCGTGCCGCGATTTCCCCTTTACAGGAAGTGTGTATTTTTGCTTCAAAAATCGCAGCACGGCTTGAAATTGGCGTGGCGCGATTTCCTTCGAACAGACTTCAAATTTTAAGCTTTTTGCACTCCAGAACAGTATAAATTGCATGAGAACTCTATCAAAATGTCACAATAAGTCCCTAATATTACGTAATGACAGAATGTCATCAATTGTTTTTGAAACATTCCATTATATCAAAAAACCCAGGAAGAAAAACAATGACTATGTAGGAATCAAACTTGATATGGCTAAAGCTTATGACAATTTAGAGTGGAGTTTTATTAATAATACTCTTACTATCATGGGTTTTCCTCACAAACTTATTAATTCCATTATGCAATGTATTCAAACTGTCACTTTCTCTATCCTTATTAATGGAAACCCCTCTGACCCTTTTACCCCACAAAGAAGTATAAGACAAGGGGATCCTCTATCCCCCATATATCTGCATTCTTTGTGCTGAGGTGCTTTCAGGGTTAATCTCTAAAGCTCAGATTGAGGGTAAGATTACTAATGCTCTTGAAATTTCTCATTTGTTATATGTTGATGACAACATCCTATTTTGTAGGGCCAAACCTGAAGAAGCAAGAGCTATCATGAATATTCTGAAAATATATCAAGATGCTTCTGGTCAGGAGGTCAACTTTGCTAAGTCAGAAATGCTGTTCAGCCCTAATATCTCTAATGAAGAAAAGGGAAAGTTTCAGGAACAACCTCCAGTCAAAATAAGTGATTGCATATCTAAGTACTTAGGTATGCCTACCCAGTTTGGCAGATTTAAAGAGCAAAATTTTAATTTTATTATGGATAGAATCAAGAAAAAACTCAATGGATGGAAAGAAAAAAGTCTATCTTTTGAAGGCAGAAGCATCCTAATTAAAGCAGTGGCTCAAGCTATTCCTACCTATATTATGAGCTGTTTTTTGTTACCTAAAGGCCTTTGTGATAGGACTGAAAGAGCTGTCTGCTCCTTTTGGTGGGGAGGATCTGATTCCAATAGGAAGATCCATTGGTCTAAAAAGTCTAATCTTTTTCGGTCCAAACACTCGAGGCTTGACTTTAGAAATCTTAGAGACTTTAATTTAGCAATGCTTGCTAAATAAGTCTGGAGATTCCATACTCAACCTAATTCACTTTTGTCCAGATGTTACAAAGCTAAGTATTTCCCTACTACAGATATTCTTAAAGCTCACATGGGTTATAATGTTAGCTATGCTTGGAGGAGTATCTAGAAAGCCATTTGGGTGATAAACAAAGGCAACTGTTGGCGCATTGGAAATGGGTACCAGGTCAGGATTTGGGAGGATCAATGGATACCCAACAATAACAATTTCAAAGTTCTCTCTCCGGTTAAGGAGAATACACACCTCAGATTTGTTAAGGACTTATTGTCCACTGATAATACTAGTTGGAACACCAGTACTCTTAATGAGCAATTTTTTCGAATATATAGAAAACACATTCTACAAATCCCCCTTATCAATACTAATAATCAGGATGAGCTGATGTGGATAGGTGATCAGCATGGTACTTATACAGTAAAGAGTGGGTATCAGGTATTACAAAATTGGAATAAAATTGATTCTGAAAACCCCTCTACTAGTGATTCCAAATCCCCCATTTGGAAAAAACTATGGGATTTTCACACCATACCTAGGCATAAAATGCTGTTGTGGAGAATTTTAAATAAAGCACTTCCCCTCAAGAATGAATTATAAAAAAGGGGGAATTCACTGCTCCCCTTTGTGCCCTAGATGTAATGAAAAGATTGAGACATCGACCCATACGTTTATGACCTGCTCTAGAATTACCATAACCTAGTTTGGTTCCAATCTTAATTTGAAGATCATAAATCAACCTATAAATGATTTTTTTGACTGGATTTCTCATCTAACTCTACATGAATCAGCAGAGGGGGTGATTCAAGTTGCAGCTATCACATACTATATATAGTTTGCTAGAAATCATTAATCGAGCCCAAGCTAGCATCTCCGACTTTCAGACAGCTAATCAACGGCCAACGTATCAGAATTTGCAATCGGCTCATCCAAATCTCCCCAATATAGCTTCGCGCGCCACCAGCTGGATTCGTCCAGAAGAAGAAGAATTGAAAGTAAATAGCGACGCTAATTTGCAGGAAGAAGGTTGATGGGGATTAGGGACTGTTGTCCGAGATTCCCAAGGCTTTATCATGGCGGGGACCTGGAAATGCACCGGCTCAGATCATGCAGAGACGGTGAAAGCATTCGGATACCTATCGGCTATTAATTTTGCTAAGGAGTGTGGTTTTAGAAGAGTGGTGATTGAGGGAGACAACGAACGAATTATTCGTATTCTTCAAAATAATCTTACTTTAGATAGATCTTATCCAGGTGAGGTTTTAAAGTAAATCCGGAATATCCAATCTGGTTTTGACAAGTGTTGTTTTAATTTCACTAATAGAGATAACAATAGTGTGGCACATAGGTTGGCCCAATTAGCTTTAACAGATCCTAATAAGGTCTAGATTGAGGAGGTACCCCCTATTACTGATGTATACTTTCATGATCTTATGAGTTAATATAATTCTCCTTTTGTTTCAAAAAAAAAACTAACAGCTGTAGCTAAGCACCTATGTTCCATCACATTCAGTTCAATCTTAAAAGTACTGTTCTTTGACATAAGAGCTTTTAAGATTAACTTACCCTTTGAATCATGCACTCTCATCATTTTGTTTTCTAATGAAACTTTGTACTCTTTCTCAAGTAATTGACCATTACTCAAAAGGTTTCTCTTCATCCCTGGAATGTATAGCACTTCAGAGATTAGTGATTGTTCCCCATCTTTCTTCTTGATCAGAACATCACCATTTCCTTCAGCTGAGAGTGTACTATCATCTGCAAATTTCACTTTGTTTTTGGATGTGCTGTTGATCTTCACAAACCAGTCTGTTCTTCCTGTCATATGTGTACAACATCCAGTATCCAAATACCATAGGTCACCAGAATTTATTTCTTTTGTAGTTGTAACCATTAGTGAAACTTCATCATCATCTTGTTTTGCAAATTTTGCATCATCTTCACTAGTATCCCTCTTGTTTGCATATCACTGATCAGCAAAATGCCCATACTTTTGGCAGTTGTAACACTGGACATTGCTTCTGTTAAATTTCTTCTTTCCACCTCTACCTCTTAAATTTCCTCCACCTCTATAATATCCATTTGATCCACCATTAGAGCTTCCACTACCATCATCTCTTTGGCTGTTTAATGTTGAACCCTAGTCACTTTGACCAGTTCTTCCATAAGAGTTGTGATGATTTCCTCTACCTCTATTTCCATTCCACTTTCCTTTCCCTTTCCTATCTTTAACTGATTGTGCTTGCAAGGCAACCTTAGATTTTAATTTCTCAGTGAATCTTTCGTTCATACGCTGTTCATGAGCCTCTAAAGAACCTTGAATTTCTTCCTTTGTTATTGTAGCAAGATCTTTGGATTCCATCATAGTAATCATCACAGTGTCAAATCTTGGTGATAAAGATCTTAGAATCTTTTCAACCAAAGATTGCTCAGATACAGATTCTCCACATGCTTTCATTTGGTTTACTAATTTCCCAGCTTTTGCGAAAAAATCATTAACTCTTTCTTTGTCTTCCATTTGTAGTAGCTCATACTGTCTCTTATGCGTTTGCAATCTAACCTTCTTGATCTAATCAGCACTTCCATAGGTTTTCTTCAATGTATCCCAGGCTTCTTTTGCAGATTCTGCATCATCCACTTTCTCAAAGTTGTCAGCATCCACACATTGATGAATAATGAACAGAGCTTTGTAATCTTTCTTCTTCTTTTCTATGTATGCAGTATTTTCTTCCTTTGTGGCACTAGTGTAATGCCCTCCTTTTATTTAATTATTTTTATTAAGTTAGAATCTATTTATGTTATTTATTTATATATATGAGGTGTTAGTATTTTATTATGTGGCATTATTCTATTATTTATTAAAATATGAGAATTATTAGTGTAAGTAGAATTGGAGGTTAGAATATAAAGAAGAATAAGTTATTGGGCCTAAATAGATTTAGGAAGAGTGATTAGTATTATAAATAAGGAAGCTTAGGTTAGAAAGAGTTTTTACGTTAAACCGCTTTTTAGAGAAAGGGGAGAACTCAGAGGGAGAACCCTAGGAACGTAGAACGCTGCTTTTGATTTCAGAAAAACAATCTAAGGTAAGGGTGAGACTATCTTTCACTAATATTAGGTCTGTGAATCATTAGATTGCATCTAACATGCTTTGGGATGAGTTTGTATGGGGGGAGTCTTTATTTACCATAAGGGTTGTATAATCATATGGGTAGTGAAGGGTTTTGTTTTTCATCATTTTTTTCTATTATCTTTTAAAGAATTCATGTTAAATTTCGTGTTCTAATTTGTTGTTGTGACTTTGATAATAAGAAACTCAATTAGTTAATGTTATGAAGTTTTAACTTGATTGTAGTACGATACTTATAACATATTTTATGATATATATGTTTGGGTTCATAAAGTTATTCGTTTGAAATTCGGACTGCTGGAATCTAAATTGCGTCTTTTACTTTGAATAGTTTGATAGGTACCAATTTGCGTTTGTTTGCGTTTTGTTAACAGTGGGGGAATTGTTTTGGATACTTGGAGTCTTAGTGCCGTGCGTTCGAAATTTATTTACTAGTTTAGTTTGACCTTGTTATATACGTATGGATAACTTGTATACTATGTGGTACTGCCATGCTAATTTAACGGACCTTCAGAAATAAAAGTATTAGATTTTTGAGCTACTAGATAACGTGAGTGTTTTATGGTTGTACCTTTATAGTTTTATGTAGTTATATTAAAACCCATGAAGATTCTTATGGCATATTGAAACTGTAATTTTTTGGAGTGAGAAAAGGATAAAGTTCTTAATTAGTAGTTAGAAATGAGGGAGTATAAAGGTAGAAAAAGTATCTGATGTTTTAGATGATGAATTGAATTGATTAGATATTAATTGATGAGTAAAGATGAATTATTTGACTATGTGTGATTTAAAGAAAGGTGTTATATAAAGATGTGTTATTTGAAGATATGTGTTTAAAAATGTCTTATATAAGGATGTGATATTTGAAGATGTGTGATTTAAAGATGAGTTATATAAAGATGTGATCTTGTTATTTATGCGCTATATGTGTTAATTATGATGCTTATGATGATGCGTTGTTTAGGATGTTGTTGATTATCATTTGATGTTGTTGTACTATGATGTTGATATGAGATGAATTATTTATATGCTGCATATGTTGCTGTCGATCTTATTTAAGATGTAAATGTCGGTCTAAGTCAAAGAGTTTTAAGATGTTCATGATGTTCAAGATGTTTATGAAGTAAGATGTTGAGTCCATGCATACTCATTCAAAGTTGAGGGCATGATGCCCTGGAGCTTTTGCTCAACTACGTCGGGGGCTTGATGCCCTGGAGCTTTTGCTCAATTATGTTGGGGGCTTGATGTCATACCCTAATTTTGGACCTAAAAATACTTGCTCAAAATAATTTTCCTCTTCTCTGAGATGGGTCTTTGACTCTTGAGAGATTGTAATTGACTGTTGTTTTACTCTGATATTTTACTCTACTTTATCTGAAATTTACTGCTGTTACTTGAAAATGTTTAATTGTGATTTTGTCTGTGGTTTTCTTGCATTTCAAGCCATCCAAAAGGTTTTTCTTGCATTCCAAGTCATTTGGAAATATCTTTGATTAACTGCACTTTATTTCAATGTTATTTGCAAAAATTCATAAAAAAGGGCATTTTAGTCATTTCCAGCATTCAAAGGCATTTTAGTCCCTGAAAATTGTCTCTGAGTCTTTTCATTTAGTTTGTATAAATCCTTGCTTTAATTCTATGATAAAATTTCATATCAAAAATTGCATTTGAGTCATTTCGAGTCAATTTAGTCCCTAGGGGCATTTTGGTCATTTCACATAAAATTTTGACAGAGAGGTTACTTTAAAGTACCTCATTTGGTAATTGGTTCATTTTAGTCCTTTTGTGCTTTTTATTTTGTTTCACTTTAAGTTTTTTCTTTTTACCAATTTTAATCCAATTTTACTTTATTTTCATTTTAGTCCCTTGGCATTTTTACATTCCAGTCCTCAAATGTTTTAAAAACTTGTTTTTAGTCCTTTTTTTTGTAATTGCATATTGGTCCTTTGAATTTCAATAATTGCAGAAAAGCCCCCAAGTCTCAAATGCAGCAAGGCCGAGTTTGTTAAGGGTTCAGAGACAGGTGTCCACATTTCACTGGTCCAAAGAGCCACATGGCTGCTTATAAATAGTGTAACAGTGCCAAATCCATGGGATTGAACACATCATCACAATCACAGAAACAGATTCCAATTTCTCTCTCTTGGTAGTTACGATCAAAACACAAAGAAACCCAGAAATTCATCCCCAATTCAAAACCCTAATTCTCCAAAAACAACAATTCACCAAAAATTCAACGAATTCCTCACAGTTCTCAGGGATTCAAGGTTCAATCTTCATCATAGAACCGGTTCACTGCAATTCGAGTGCAAATTCGCCACAATCAGTGACAAATTCGCACGATCACAGTGAAGAATTCGAAAGTGAGAAGAAGAGGAATCGAAGTTGAATCGAACCGGAGAAGAAGAAAAAGAAACAACACCGATTTATTTTCGGTTTATCAACAATCAAAGAACTTACCAGAAGCAAAAACAAGTTTTCCATAGAGTTCTTGTTCGAATCTCCGATTCAAAACTCAGGTAAACTCACAAAACCTCTCTGTTTCGATTTCAAAACTTCATCGAAGGTTTGTACGTGAATTTAAACGGTGAAACAAGGTAGATCGGTAAGTTCTGAAACCTTTTCTTCAAAACAAATTTCGAAAAAACTTTGAAACCGAAAGTTCACATGTAGATCTACGTTGTTTCACTGGTTATTTTGTGAATCTGAGTTCATTTTTGTGTTTGGTGTGAAAAATAGAGAAGATTAGGGTTTGATTTGAGTGAAACCGGAGTGTTTAAGCTTCGTCGGAATCTGGAATTCACGGCGGAGTTAATGAAGATTCCGATGAATCTTCATCTTCTCCGGCCGTTTCATTCCAGAAACCGGCGAGGAAAGATGAACAAGGGAAGAGAGAAGTGAGAGCTTCTCTCACTAGAATACAAGAAGAGAGAGAATTGAAAGAAGAAAATGAAATAAACCGGTGTGCTTAGGCTTATATAGAGCACCGAACCGGACCGGTTCAGCGCCGGTCCATCCCCTGTGCGTTCTCAGCCTTTAGATCTAGGTTAGTTTGAATCCGGATAGATCCAACGGTTGTGAGTTCCCCCCTGTGATCCGGATCCATCAGTGTTGGGCCTGGGCTTGGTTTTTTTGCTGGATTTCGTTTTTCCCTTTGTTTTCTTGCTATTTGTGACACTGTTTTGTGATCTTTACACCCCTGTGATGCCAAAAATTGCATGAAAAATTATAAAAATTTCATACATGTTTCTTACTAATCTTGTGATATTTTTGTGGTGTTTTTACCTATAAAAAATGATAAAAAATAATGTGTTGATTTCTTTCCTTGTTTCTTGAAATTTTGTGTTAAAGTTTTGTGAAAATTTGCCTATTCTTGTTCCTAATCCTTTATATACATTTGTGATCCATGGTGTATGATTTTGTAATGAATCTCTTACTGTTTTGAAGTGTTTTACTGTATGTGAATATGTGGTGTTTGTTTACTTGCTTTACAAGCTTTGTTTGTGAATAAATAAATGAAGAATATGTCTAATTTTTCCTTAAAAATGTTTAGTGTGATACATGATTTTAATCCTCTTTGCAAAACCTGAATTTATGCCTTTGAAAATGTGTTGGATTGTGAGGATTATAAGTCATGTGAACTTTGCATTTTTATGATAATTTTAGGCATTTTCTTGATTTATGTCTACTTGTTTTTGTGATAATTTTCTTGCTTTTGTTATGGTAATTTTTGCTTGCTTCACATCTTGATATTATATCATGTGCTACTAACCCTTTTGTTCCATGTTTCATACATCATAAGCATTCCATATTCCATCTCCTCCTTCCCCTTTTAATTTCTAGCACTTTATTTTGCTTTAATTCATTTTATGCGAGATTAAGTTCTCGCAAGGATAGTAGTGTGTATCTAGGCCAATGATGTAAAAGGATAATGGACTCTAAACATGTACACCGACACTCACCGACACAAGCACACACCTCACATGGATACTTTAGATGTATGTTTAGGGTGTGTATGCTCTAGATGTATGTTTAGGGAATGTATGTTTAGATGTATGTTTAGGTTTTGACACTTAGGCAAAAAATCTATTTTCCAAATAAACATGAACAATCTCACTTGAAAACTTTTTTTTTTCTTCCAAAAATAGGAGTCAAAACTCCTTCTTTTTCCTTTATTTTCTTAAACAAAAACCATTAATGAATTTTAATCATACTTAGACTTTATTTTGCAAAATGACTAATTCCACCTCACATTTTCCCAATGCTTATGCCCTTGAGGCCTCTCATCTCAATTCTTCAAAATTCCATTTTCAAACTTAAAATCAACCAACAAAAATAAACACTCTTTTTGGAAGAGAACTACATGGAGTTTGATCCCTTAAAAGGGTATGTAGGCAAGAAGTCAAAACTTCTCCAAGTCTAATAAAACAAAATTCAAACACATTCTTCTCCCTCCAATTCTTAACCTAGCAAACCCTTAGGTGTAAATAACATTTTCAAATAGCATTTAAAAATAAAGCGCGTGTGTAGAAAGTAAAGACGGTTCCTATAGAATACTATAGTCGTTATAGGTGCCTAACACCTTCCTATAGCGAAAACAACTCCCGGACCTCGATTCTCAAGGGTTTTTCTTATTTTTCCCTTCCCAAGAAAAAATGAGATATCAAAGGTTAAAAAGGTTCAAGCCTAATCAATGCTTGACACCCGAAAAACCAAGATAAAACACTTGATGCCCTGGAGCTTTTGCTCAATTATGTTGGGGGCTTGATGTCTTGGAGCCTTTTTACGCTCAAATATGTTGGGGGCTAGATGCCCTGGAGCCTTTTTACGCTCAATTATGTTGAGGGCTTGATGCCCTGGATTGGTACTACATGCATTTGCATATCAAGATGATTTACGATGAGTAAGAGTTGCATAGTCGAGTTGAGTTGCACTGTCGAGTCAAGTGCTAAGTTGATATTGCTGAACGAATATGAAATTGATTATGAATTTGAATATGAAGTTGTTTATGAATTTGATTATGAAGTTGATTATGATAATGTTATGTTTATGATAATGCTATGTTTAGATAATCCTATGATGTTACATGATTATTGTTAAGATATGTGATGATATTTAAGTTGTTAAATGTAATTTATGATTTATAAGCTTAATATCATTGTTTGAGAATTCTCATCCCTTCTGCTTGAAAATGTTGCTCTTCGTATGTGTAATTTGCAGGTAATCAAGATTAGCTACGGTAGTGGGTGACTAACACTCACTGTGTCCTTAGGTGCTCTGATACGTAACGGGATGGGGATTTTAATACTATTTTCTGTTCCTTTACGTATTGCTTTTGAAGTTTAGGAATTATTATTGAACTAAGATTTATGAGACTTTTATAATGAGGCCAGCGTGCCGAGACTATTTCTATTGTTAAACTAAATCCGCTGCGAAGTTTTTTAAATATTATATTGATAAATTTTTGAAGGATAAATTATTATCTATTTTGTTAAGAATTTATGATAAAGAGATGTGACATTCCGTTTAAGTTGAATTACTCTGATTTTTATTATGAAATTTTTATGTGGGAAAACGGGGTGTTACAATTGGTATCAGAGCAGGTCGGTCCGTCCGGCCAAGTAGATGAGTCGTTGTGTCGTGTCGTCATGTTTTCTAGTTAGTAGTTACGTTTTATTATGTGATCATGTTTAACTGACTAAATTTGATGTGGTTTTGTGTTTTGTTTGAAGAAGCAATAACTAAACGCCCTCCTTTTATTTAATTATTTTTATTAAGTTAGAATCTATTTATGTGATTTATTTATATATATGAGGTGTTAGTATTTTATTATGTGGCATTATTCTATTATTTATTAGAATATGAGAATTATTAGTGTAAGTAGAATTGGAGGTTAGAATAGAAAGAAGAATAAGTTATTGGGCCTAAATGGATTTAGGAAGAGTGATTAGTATTATAAATAAGGAAGCTTAGGTTAGAAAGAGTTTTTACGTTAAACCGCTTTTTGGAGAAAGAGGAGAAAGAGGAGAACTCAGAGAGAGAACCCTAGGAACGTAGAACGCTGCTTTTGAATTCAGAAAAACAATCTAAGGTAAGGGTGAGACTATCTTTCACTAATATTAGGTCTGTGACTCATTAGATTGCATCTAACATGCTTTAGGATGAGTTTGTATGGGGGGAGTCTCTATTTACCATAAGGGTTGTATAATCATATGGGTAGTGAAGGGTTTTGTTTTTCATCATTTTTTTCTATTATCTTTTAAAGAATTCATGTTAAATTTCGTGTTCTAATTTGTTGTTGTGACTTTGATAATATGAAACTCAATTAGTTAATGTTATGAAGTTTTAACTTGATTGTAGTATGATACTTATAACATATTTTATGATATATATGTTTTGGGTTCACAAAGTTATTCGTTTGAAATTCGGAACGGTAGTCAACTGCTGGAATCTAAATTGCGTCTTTTACTTTGAATAGTTTGATAGGTACCAATTTGCGTTTGTCTGCGTTTTGTTAACAGTGGGGGAATTGTTTTGGATACTTGGAGTCTTAGTGCCGTGCGTTTGAAATTTATTTACTAGTTTAGTTTGACCTTGTTATATACATATGGATAACTTGTATACTATGTGGTACTGCCATGCTAATTTAACGGACCTTCAGAAATAAAAGTATTAGATTTTTGAGCTACTAGATAACGTGAGTGTTTTATGGTTGTATCTTTATAGTTTTATGTAGTTATATTAAAACCCATGAAGATTCTTATGGCATATTGAAACTGTAATTTTTTGGAGTGAGAAAAGGATAAAGTTCTTAATTAGTAGTTAGAAATGAGGGAGTATAAAGGTAGAAAAAGTATCTGATGTTTTAGATGATGAATTGAATTGATTAGATATTAATTGATGAGTAAAGATGAATTATTTGACTATGTGTGATTTGAAGAAAGGTGTTATATAAAGATGTGCTATTTGAAGATATGTGTTTAAAATGTCTTATATAAGGATGTGCTATTTGAAGACGTGTGATTTAAATATGAGTTATATAAAGATGTGATCTTGTTATTTATGCACTATATGTGTCAATTATGATGCTTATGATGATGTGATGTTTAAGATGTTGATTATCATTTGATGCTGTTGTACTATGATGTTGATATGAGATGAATTATTTATATGCTGCATATGTTGCTGTCGATCTTATTTAAGATGTAAATGTCGGTCTAAGTAAAAGAGTTTTAAGATGTTCATGATGTTCAAGATGTTTAATAAGTAAGATGTTGAGTCCATGCACACTCATTCAAAGTTGAGGGCTTGATGCCCTGGAGCTTTTTCTCAACTACGTTGGGGGCTTGATGCCCTGGAGCTTTTGCTCAATTATGTTAGGGGCTTGATGCCCTGGAGCCTTTTTACGCTCAAATATGTTAGGGGTTTGATGTCCTGGAGCCTTTTTACGCTCAATTATGTTGAGGGCTTGATGCCCTGGATTGGTACCACATGCATTTGCATATCAAGATGATTTACGATGAGTAAGAGTTGCATAGTCGAGTTGAGTTACACTATCGAGTCAAGTGCTAAGTCGATTTATCAAGTGATGTTGCTGAACGAATATGAAATTGATTATGAATTTGAATATGAAGTTGTTTATGAATTTGATTATGAAGTTGATTATGATAATGTTATGTTTATGATAATGCTATGTTTAGATAATCCTATGATGTTACATGATTATTGTTAAGATATGTGATGATATTTAAGTTGTTAAATGTAATTTATGATTTATAAGCTATCATTGTTTGAGAAATCTCACCCCTTCTGCTTGAAAATGTTGCTCTTCGTATGGGTAACTTGCAGGTAATCAAGATTAGCTGCGGTAGTGGGTGACTATCTCTCACTGTGTCCTTGGGTGCTCTGATACGTAACGGGATGGAAATTTTAATACTATTTTATGTTCCTTTACGTATTGCTTTTGAAGTTTAAGAATTATTATTGAACTAAGATTTATGAGACTTTTATGATGAGGTCTGCGTGCCGAGACTATTTCTATTGTTAAACTAAATCCGCTGCGAAGTTTTTTAAATATTATGTTGATGAATTTTTGAAGGATAAATTATTATCTATTTTGTTAAGATTTTATGATAAAGTGATGTGACATTCCGTTTAAGTTGAATTACTCTGATTTTTATTATGAAATTTTTATGTTGGGAAAACGGGGTGTTACAACTAGCACCAATGGGATCTAACCCATTCTCTACAAGATCCCACACATCTTGGAATCCAAACACCCCCTTCATCTGTTTACACCAATTATCGTAATTCTTTCCACCAAGGATTGGAAGATTTGCTGGGAAGTTACCGTTAGTGTGCGTCGCCAATGATGAATCCCAGTAATCTTAACGAACCAGGGCTCTTGATGCCAGATGTTGGAGCAAGTTTTTGGAGAGAAAGAGAGAGAGAGAGAGAGAGAGAGAGAGAGAAAGAAAGTAATTTTATTGAATTGAATCACTTTACAATATGTTATATTCTCGATATATGCAATTTTCACATACACTACTTATTTATACAACATAGAGTGTACAACTGTATTTATCAACCAACTAACAAAACAGTTAAAACTCACTAACTGATACTTCTTACTTTCACTACAAGTCACCTATTACAATTTGCTAAATTGAATTACAATTCTCAACAATGCAAATATAAGAGAGATGGAGAAAAGGTTTTGGGTGTAATCAAAAATCAATATTAGTCATTTCTCTTCTATTCCTAAATTATTTTGGACATTGTTTGTGAAGTTCCATCGTGTTCAGCCGTCGAGTGCACGAGTTCGGATACACAATTGTGTAAATCTTGGGGAGGAAAACCGGATATTAGATTGCACTGGAAATCCACCAGAAATTTGCTTCCAAGGCAGTGGTTTTTGCCACGGCACAACAACTCTCTACTTATCTTTCCTAGCTATCCAAAATATTTTTTTTATTGTTAGGTAGCCTCGGGGACGGACCCACGTTGGTGGTTGTGTGGGCCTAGGCCGTCACTTGACATAGATTTTTTTTCCATGTACTAGGACATATCAAAGCATGAGGAAGGATAAAATTTGTCTAGGCTATACGAATATTATAAAAAATCAATTGTGAAATTTTTTGAGAGATAAATATTTAAATGATTGTTTGGTTACTTATATTGAAATAGATAATTTTATATTAACAAAAAAACTCTTATAGTTCTTTCAAAAAAAAAACTAAATAGTTTTTATTTTTAATCAAGTAGTCTAATGACTAAATATTTACCTTTAAGGTGAATAAGGTGGATACTTTAGATGTATGTTTAAGGTGTGTATGCTCTAGATGTATGTTTAGGGAATGTATGTTTAGGTTTTGACACTTAGGCAAAAAATCTATTTTTCAAATAAACATGAACAATCTCACTTGAAAACTTTTTTTTTTCCAAAAATAGGAGTCAAAACTCCTCCTTTTTCCTTTATTTTCTTAAACAAAAACAATTAATGAATTTTAATCATACTTAGACTTTATTTTGCAAAATGACTAATTCCACCTCACATCTCACATTTTCCCAATGCTTATGCCCTTGAGGCCTCTCATCTCAATTCTTCAAAATTCCATTTTCAAACTTAAAATCAACCAACAAAAATAAAAACTCTTTTTGGAAGAGAACTACATGGAGTTTGATCCCTTAAAAGGGTATGTAGGCAAGAAGTCAAAACTTCTCCAAGTCCAATAAAACAAAATTCAAACACATTCTTCTCCCTCCAATTCTTAACCTAGCAAACCCTTAGGTGTAAATAACATTTTCAAATAGCATTTAAAAATAAAGCGCGTGCGTAGAAAGTAAAGACGGTTCCTATAGAATACTATAGTCGTTATAGGTGCCTAACACCTTCCTATAGCGAAAACAACTCCCGGACCTCGATTCTCGAGGGTTTTTCTTATTTTTCCCTTCCCAAGAAAAAATGAGATATCAAAGGTTAAAAAGGTTCAAGAATAATCAATGCTTGACACCCGAAAAACCAAGATAAAACACTTGATGCCCTGGAGCTTTTGCTCAATTATGTTGGGGGCTTGATGCCCTGGAGCCTTTTTACGCTCAAATATGTTGGGGGCTAGATGCCCTGGAGCCTTTTTAAGCTCAATTATGTTGAGGGCTTGATGCCCTGGATTGGTACTACATGCATTTGCATATCAAGATGATTTACGATGAGTAAGAATTGCATAGTCGAGTTGAGTTGCATAGTCGAGTTGAGTTGCACTGTCGAGTCAAGTGCTAAGTTGATTTATCAAGTGATATTGCTGAAAGAATATGAAATTGATTATGAATTTGAATATGAAGTTGATTATGAAGTTGATCATGATAATGTTATGTTTATGATAATGCTATGTTTAGATAATCCTATGATGTTACATGATTATTGTTAAGATATGTGATGATATTTAAGTTGTTAAATGTAATTTATGATTTATAAGCTTAATATCATTGTTTGAGAAATCTCGCCCCTTCTGCTTGAAAATGGTTGCTCTTCATATGTGTAACTTGCAGGTAATCAAGATTAGCTGCGGTAGTGGGTGACTAACTCTCACTGTGTCCTTAGGTGCTCTGATACGTAACGGGATGGGGATTTTAATACTATTTTCTGTTCCTTTACGTATTGCTTTTGAAGTTTAAGAATTATTATTGAACTAAGATTTATGAGACTTTTATAATGAGGCCTGCGTGCCCAGACTATTTTTATTGTTAAACTAAATCCGCTGCGAAGTTTTTTAAATATTATGTTGATAAATTTTTGAAGGATAAATTATTATCTATTTTGTTAAGATTTTATGATAAAGAGATGTGACATTCCGTTTAAGTTGAATTACTCTGATTTTTATTATGAAATTTTTATGTGGGGAAAACAGGGTGTTACAATTGGTATCAGAGCAGGTCGGTCCGTCCGGCCAAGTAGATGAGTCGTTGTGTCGTGTCGTCATGTTTTCTAGTTAGTAGTTATGTTTTATTATGTGATCATGTTTAACTGACTAACTTTGATGTGGTTTTGTGTTTTGTTTGAAGAAGCAATAACTAAATTTATTTTCTCTTGTGCTTTGAATTTCGAGGACGAAATTCTTTTTAGTTGGGGAGAGTTGTAACGCCCTCCTTTTATTTAATTATTTTTATTAAGTTAGAATCTATTTATGTGATTTATTTATATATATGAGTTGTTAGTATTTTATTATGTGACATTATTCTATTATTTATTAGAATATGAGAATTATTAGTGTAAGTAGAATTGGAGGTTAGAATAGAAAGAAGAATAAGTTATTGGGCCTAAATAGATTTAGGAAGAGTGATTAGTATTATAAATAAGGAAGCTTAGGTAAGAAAGAGTTTTTACGTTAAACCGCTTTTTGGAGAAAGAGGAGAAAGAGGAGAACTCAGAGAGAGAACCCTGGGAACGTAGAACGCTGCTTTTGAATTCAGAAAAACAATCTAAGGTAAGGATACTTCCTTTGATTGCTTTCTGAGCTTTGTACACAATATCATCTTCAGACAACAACATCTGCCAACGTGCAATCTTTCCAGTAACAGCAGGTTTCTCAAAGATATACTTGATTGGATCCATTCGGGATATCAACCAATTTGTATGATTCACCATATAATGACGCAGGTGTTTGGCAGCCCAAGCTAAAGCACAACAAGTTTTTTCAAGCATCGTATATCGAGTCTCACAGTCGGTGAACTTCTTGCTCAGATAGTAGATAGCATGTTCTTTCTTTCCAGTCTCGTCTTGTTGACCAAGGACACAACCCACAGAATCATCTAACACTGACAGATACATAATCAAAGGCCTTCCTTCCACTAGCGGGACAAGGATAGGTGGTTCCAACAGGTATTCTTTAATGCTATCAAAAGCTTCCTGACATTCATCATTCCATACAACAGGCTGATTATTTCTGAGTAATTTGAAAATTGGTCCGCAGGTAGTAGTCATGTGAGATATGAATCTTGAAATATAATTTAGGCGTCCGAGGAAACCTCTGACCTGCTTTTCAGTTTGTGGGGCCGACATCTCTCTGATGGCTCGGACTTTGTCAGGATCAACATCAATGCCTCTTTGGCTGACAATGAAGCCTAGCAACTTTTCAGATCTTACACCAAATGTGCACTTGTTAGGATTCAACCGCAGCTTGTACTTTCTTAGTCTTTCAAACATCTTTTTCAAATACACCACATGCTGCTCTTCATCACTTGATTTTAAAATCATGTCATCAACATATACCTCAATCTCTTTGTGAATCATATCATGAAACAGAGTTGTCATACCTCTTTGATAGGTAGCACCGACATTTATCAAACCGAACGGCATCACTTTATAACAGAATGTTCCCCATGGAGTGATGAAGGACGTCTTTTCTCTATCTTCTGGTGACATCCGTATCTGGTTATAGCCAGAGAAACCATCTATAAAAGAGAACACTTTGGATTGTGCAGTACTGTCAACAAGCACATCAATGTGAGGCAATGGGAAGTTATCTTTTGGACTGGCTTTGTTCAGATCTCTGTAATCAACACACATTCGAACTTTCCCATCTCTCTTCGGTACTGGTACAATGTTGGCAATCCATTCAGGATATTCAGCTTTCATGAGGAAACCCGCATCAATTTGCTTTTGCACCTCAGCCTTGATCTTAAGAGCCATATCTGGACGAGACCTTCTCAATTTCTGCTTGACAGGAGAACATTCAGGTCTTGTCGGTATCCGATGTTCCACAATCTTGGGATCTAGACCCGGCATATCTTCATAGGACCATGCAAAGACATCTGGATAATCACGGAGAAGCTGAGTAATCTTCTTTTTCACTTCTGGCTCGAGTGCAGCACCAATCTTAATCTCTCGTTTGTTCTCTTCTGTACCCAGGTTGAGAAACTCAATTTCTTCCTGGTGAGGCTGAATGGCTCTTCTTTCTTGCTCAAGCAGTCGAGTGATCTCATACGGTATCTCTTCATCATCCTCCTCATCTTCAGCTTCATATACAGGGAATTCAACATTTGGAGGAACCATAGGGTCACTGTGTTCAACGGGTTTATTATGGTTCAATCTGCATAATATGATTGGGATGATTTTAGAAAAATGTTTTTTATGCAGATTTTTCAAATTAATAAGAAAATACAGATGCTTTGGTTTTTTCTGGCATTACCATTATTTCCAAGAAAAAGGCACTAAAAGTTAAAAAACAAAGAGTCGTGAGAAAGACGACAACTTTTATTGATAACGGCAATGCCGAAACAAACATGCCCTTACAAAGATATCACTTTCGCCTTGGGCGGAGCGAAAGGATTGTTATTTTGAAAACAAAGAAAAACATGAGCAACAAGACACATTACATGGAAGCATGCATGACTAAAGGAACATCAATGGCCTCCCAATTTCTCACAGTGCCTCCTGGTACAACAAATGTAGGCACATAACTGCTCTCAGCAGCATCTTCAGCAATAGCATTGATAAACCCAGCACTGTAGAAAGTTCCAGTTGAAATGCCTGAGGTCGGGGAGAATCCAAGGCCCTCTTTACGCTTGTTTTCCAAAATCTGAATCACTTTGCCCCAACCGGCAGCTTGCCCTTCTTGAACAGCTTTCTGGGCATCTTTCAATGAGGCCATACTAGCACTGGCTCCTCGGGGTTCTGCACCTTCAACAATCAAGCCTTGAAATGACGTCCCTTCAGCGGACCCATTCCTCACAAACTTAAGTTTCTGATGTAGAGTAGAAGTTACTGCCCCAGCATCGTGAATCCACGGTCTTCCGAGGAGACAACTGTAAGAAGCATTGATGTCCATGACCTGAAAAGTGATCTGGAATGACTCAGGACCAATGGTAATTGGTAGATCTACCTCCCCAAGAACATCTTTGCGAGACCCGTCGAAAGCCTTAACCAAATAGCTACTTCCCCTTAGAGAGAGTCCATGATGCCTCAGCGTAGACTCAGGCATTACATTCGAGGATGATCCAGTGTCCACCAACACATTGGATATCATGTCAGACTTACAGTGTACTGAGATATGTAAAGCCAAGTTGTGGTGTTTCCCTGCTTCGGGGAGCTCATTGTCACCAAACCCCAAGTTATTGCAAGTAGTAATGTTACCCACTATTCCATCAAACTGATCCACGGAGACTTCATGATCAACATAGGCCTGTTCAAGTACCTTCATTAATACCTTCCTGTGAGCTTCTGAGCTCAAGAGCAGAGATAATATGGATATTTTTGACGGAGTTTGCAGCAGTTGGTCCACAATCTTATAATCGCTCTTTTTGATGAGCCTCAGAATTTCGTCTAGACTAGACTCTTCAATAGATTGACCTGATGGACTGGTGTTCTTGTCAATAGGAGGAGTAACTGGGGGAGTTATTGTAGCAACAGGTGTAACCACCTTCTTTTGGAACAAGGGTGGACGGACTTTTCCGCTTCTTAGAGCTGTAATTTCTCCCGCAACATTATCAACCGTAGCTGGAGATACCAGAGGCACTTCCACCCCATTCTAAATCATGGTTGCATCGTACTTGTAAGGGATTGCTTTTGTAGAGGCATAAGATACCGGACCAGGTAACCTGATCACCAAAGGTTCAACATTCCTGGTCTGAGATGCAGTTTCAACCGGAGAATCATGAAACACTGGCACAATCACGCAAACATCACTGGCAATCAAGTGCTTGTCATACATCAGGCTCTGTATATCATCTTGCACCACACCACAACTCATAGGATTTTGAAGACATTCTGAACAAGAAGCGTGATTGTGATTGAACAAAGAAGCCTGACAAAGTTTGACATGTAGTGCACCAAATGAGTAACAACATTACGGACATTCAACATGGGAGCCTCTCAAGGAACATGAACTCTTTCAAAAGCCTCGATCATCTAAACTGCGGCATGATTTGGAAGTGGATTGTCAAGAACGTGAGGAACACTATTTTAAAAAGTCAACCGTCCTCTGTCCATTAGGTCTTTCACAATATATTTCAGAGTATAGCAACCTTCAACATCGTGGCCTTGAGCGCCCTGATGGAATTCACATGTGAGATCCTGTCGAAACCTGGGAGGCAATGGTGTAGGCGGAGGCTTGCCTGGTCTGGTGACGCAGTGGCCTTTAGCAAGTAGAGTAGGGAGCATATCAGCATACCGCATTGGTATTGGTGGAAAATAAGTCTTGGGCCGAGGACCCAGTTGTTGCTGCTGTTGCTGTTGAGCAGGAGGCTGTTGTTGTACTTGTTGAGCAATGGCATTAACGGGTACTGGTGGTTGACCCAGCGGCAGAGGATATTGCTGGTAGAATGGAGGGAAGAAAGGGTGTTGAGAGTACTGCTTGTATTGGTAGGGCAGGGGTAACTGAGCAGCATTAGCAGGTGTAGACTGATTACCAGATACTATCCCTACTTCAGATTCCTTCCTCTTATGGTGGCCATTACCATACTTCTTAGGTGCACTGGCTGAAGATTCGCCCTTCTCAAGAACAATGATACCCTCTCTGACAGCCTCTTCTAGACGAGTTCCCATAGTAACCATGTCGGAGAAGTTGTTTGGAGCAGAGACTATCATTCTTTCCTTATATTCCTTCTTCAGAGTCTTCAAGAATGTTTGTGTTAATTCTTCCTCATCAAGCCGAGGAGAAACACGGGCAGCTGCCCCTCTCCACCTCTAAGCATATTCACGGAAGGTTTCATCTGACTTCTTAGACAAAGACTTAAGAGAATCCTTATTTGGCTTCAAGCGGGTATTGAACTCATAATGACTTTCAAAAGCAGTAGCAAGTTCCTCAAAAGTATGAATATTGTCTTTGCTTAAACCCGTATACCAGTTTGCCGCATCTTCCATCAAGCTATCCTGGAAGCAGTGGATCATCAGTGCATCATTATCTGCGTAGTTGGCCATCTTTCGGACGTACCGAATGACATGGCTGTGTGGACAAGAAGTTCCATTGTATTTGTCAAAATCTGGCACTTTGAACTTCTTAGGAACCTCAAATCGGGACACCAGGCATAGATCACGAGCCTTAGCAGATACACCGTTCCCACGGCTACCTTTGACCTCACGGAGTTCTCCAGCTAACTCTCTTAACTGCTGTCTCATAGCCTCCATTACAGGGTCTTGTCCACGCGGAGTATCAACATCAATTACCTGTTGCACAGTGTGTACAATAGGATCGGTAACAACAGTAGTCATTTGAGGCATAGAGGTGGATACGGGAATCTGTCCTTGATTGCCAATACCAGAAATACCAGCCGCAGTATTAGGAGCATAGAAAGCTGGGAGTCCATAAGGGTGTCCATTGGGCATAACAAACCGAGCATCAGACACTACAGTAGATAGTGGAATAGATGGAATCACTTCAGTAGAAGCTGGGACAGATGTGGCTGGTTGTTCTTGTGCAGCCATCATAGTGGACATAGAGTCATGAGCCTTAGCCAAGTCTTCTTTCATAGCAGCCAATTCGGCACGGAGCTGAGCATTTTCTTCTTCAAAGTTAGCCATGTTTCTTCTCTTGTACAATCTTGTTTGATGAACTCTATCTGGTCGGTAAACTTTACGAGTACGAGCCACTTTTCAGACTGCGGCGGAAAAAACCAGGAGGCAATGAGCACGAGAGAAGTCTTTTGTGACCAATGAATGCATATGATGCATGAGATGTGTTAATGCATATGCAAAAAGACTCTTTTTTTGTGTTATCGAAGGATTTCAGACAAATTAGAAATTGGTAAACATTACTAAACAAACTGAAACATCAAAACCAGGCAAAACAATTAGACATCACAGAGTCTTACAAGATGATTCCCTTTGAAATACTAAGCCAAGGGACATACTTTGAAATGTAAAACAATCATAAACAAATGGAAATCCTCAAGCATAGGAAGTGGAAGCGTCATCCTCAGACTCAGACCCAGACTCATAGCTGCAGTATCGGGCATAGAAGTCACGGGCACCCCTAGCCCTCTTAGAGTCCCTCATAAGCAACCTATCCTTTTCTTCAATTTCTTTCCTAGCTTTAGCCAACTCTTTCTTCAGTGTCATCACCTCATGAGTCTTCTGTTCATCTTTTCCATCCAAAGTCATGATCAAGTTTTCAGCCTCATAGTATCTAGTCCTCCACTGATGCTTCTCCCGACTCTCCATAGCTAGGTGCTCCTGATACTTCTCCTGAGTAGGTGGTAATAGAGGCAAAGGCATGGTAGGAATAGATGCAGAGACATATCTCATAGCGGGGTAAGGCATACTAATCTTCTCAGCTTGGTTTATCACCCACTGCGTATAGGCCTCATGAGCAATACCGGATCTCACACCCATATGCTTCACCTCTTTCTTTAGAAGCTTAGACCAAGCTTCTATGAAATCTTCTTTTATTCCCGTGGGTGCATTGGAGTAATGGAAGAAGTAAGGAGATGTATCAAGATTGATGGGCTTCTCTTTCATCGGGAAACCAAATTGTCGCAAGGCAAGTTCCGGGTTATAGTTGATTCCACCCCGGGTACCAAGAAGAGGTACATTAAGAAACTTTCCACCACCGAAGATGATTTCCTTGACCCTAGAAGCTGGAGTGAGCCAAACCACCTCATTAGGAGTGAGAGCCATGATACTCTGTGAAATAGACCAATTCTCTGGATTGTCGTGGAAAGACTTCGGAAGGTGCGAAATAAACCACCTATAGAGGAGAGGCACACAACAAAGAATGTATCCACGACCCTTGCCGGATCGATCGTGAATAGCATGGTATGTGTCAGCTAGCAAAGTAGGAACCGGATTCTTGTAGTGGAAGATCATAATAGCATTCATGTCCACGAAGTCATCAAGATTTGGAAAGAGAATAAGCCCATAGATGAGAAGTACAAGAATAGCTTCAAGAGTGTCCTGACAAGTAGTCTTGAGGTTGGCTTTCTCAAGTAGATACTTCGAAGTGAACCCTCGGATGTGAGCCTTAGTGACACGATTCTTGGAGATATCGGTGGTCTTGAGATAGAGATCTTTAGCAATAACCAATGGAGTAGGAGGATTCTCAAGTCCCGCGAAGGGTACCCCCTTAGCAATAGATAGACCCATCAAGCAAGAATAAGCTTCTAGAGTAGGCACCAACTGAAAGTTGGGAAAAGTAAAGCACCGATACTCCTGATCATAGAATTGCACTAGAGTGTGCACAAGCTTCTCATCCACATTAGTCTGGAGAATAGTAAGTAAATCCCCGTAACGGTGTCGGAAACCAGTCGGATCCTTCATCTTGAGTGCCAAATCTCTCAAACTAGCCTAATCCACTTCCTTGAACTTGTAGGACTTAGTCTTCCCCATTCCTACAATGTTTACAAATTCAGTTTGTCTAAGCCCTTCGATAAATGCATGGAAAAAAGTTTATGCATTTATGCATGTATGCATGATTATGTTCAAGTTCGGAGAAAACATAGTGGGTTGAAGTTCAAAGTCGAGGAGTCATGGGTGGACACGGTGTCCGGTGAAGCTAGGGCTTTAGGAGATAGTAACCGGGTTCTAAAAAGGTTCCCAAGTTGCAACCTCTCCGACGTATATCATGGTGCCACGAGACCAACACTCGCTCCATGATTATCCGTAAGAAAGTCTAACTTGAGTGTAGTATCGTGTGACGACTAAAACTCGAGACAACACTCGGTTTAGCCTCCGCACTACATCTTAGAAAATGGCCATGGATGGGTTTGGTTATCTATGGTTCATAGCGTCATAGAACAATTAGAAGTAAAGTGCCTAAACGCGACAACACGCGCCGACAACATCACCCCCAAAATGCCTCAGCTATGTGGGATTGATCGCATAATCCAAAACACAAGGCAACCCCCGGAATGAATTGTCGATTATATCCCTCCTAAATCCTAAGTTCACTCAGCCCGGGTGCAGGACTTTTGATATTCTCACCCCACACGTTTGCAAGAAATTGAACATTTATTCACATAAGAAAGCAAGTAAAAGAAATAAACACTAGGCGTAACTCTCGAATCTCCCCAGTGAAGTCGCCAGCTGTTTTATCTTGGTTTTCGGGTGTCAAACATTGATTACGTTTGAACCTTTTTAACCTTTGATATCTTCATTTTTTCTTGGGAAGGGAAAAAATAAGCAAAACCCTCGAGAATCAAGGTCCGGGAGTTGTTTTCGCTACGGGAAGGTGTTAGGCACCCATAACGACTATAGTATCCTATAGGAACCGTCTTTTACTTTCTACGCACGCGCTTTATTTTAAAATGCTATTTGAAAAGTGATATTTACCTAAGAGTTTACTAAGTGAAGAATTGGAGGGAGAAGAAAGCGTTTGAATTTTTATTTTATTTGAATTGAAGGAATATTGGTTCCTTGCCTACGTACCCGATTAAGGGATCAAATCCACCGTAGTTCTCTTCCACAAATGTTTTTGTTTTTGTTGGTTGATTTTAAGTTTGAAAATTGGAGTTTGAAGAATGAGAGAGAGAGAGGCCTCAAGGGCATAAGATTGTGAAATTGTGAGGTTGAATTAGTCATTTTGCAAAAGAAAGTCAAAGTATGATTAAAATTCATTAAAATTTTGTTTAAGAAAATAAAAGGAAAATCAATGGGATTTTGATCCCAAAGTTTATTTAGAAAATGATTTGAGTGATATTGTTCATATTTTTTGGAAAATGATTTTTCTCTAAGTGTAAATCCTAGGCATTCATCTAAACATTCAATCCTAAACATACATCTAAACATGCATATCCTAGCCATACATCTAAAAATATCTATGTGAAGTGTGTGCGTGTGTCGGTGCTTGTGTCGGTGTACATCATTAGAGTCCATTGTCCTTTACATCATTGGCCAAAATACATTCTATGGTCTTGCAAGAATTTTAAAGGCATAAAGTAAAATACAAGAGCTCCTAGGTGTTACATTCTAATTCTTGCATGAATTTTAAAGTGCAAGAAATAGAAGGATGAGAATGTGAGATGGAGGATGAAATGCTCATGATGTATGAAACATGAAGTAGAGTGGTTAGTGAAAATAAGGCATAAAATGATAGAAAGATAGGCAAGGAAATACTAAACAAAGAATAGTAAAAATGACAAGAATAAAGTGTCAAAATGTAGTAAAAATTCACCATAACCTCTCAATAAGTACATGGCCTATAATTCTCCTATCATAAGCAATTTTCAAAGACTTTATTGTATTATGAGTGTGAGAATTATAGGGCATATTCAAGTCAAGGATCATGACATATTTTTAGGTACACTTAGCACTTTATTTTCACATGCACACATTTACATGACTTGTAAAACAAGAAACTAATTACACATATTCACATGCAGCAAGAAACACATACAAACAGTAGCTAAAACTTCACAAAATCATATGGTATAGGTCACAAACATTTATCAAGAAATTGGAACCAGAATCAAGCAAATTTTCACAAAATTTTTAATACAAACATCACAAAATAGTAAGAAGATCATCACATTATTTTTAGCAATTTAATATGCAAAAATCATCACAAAAATACTACAAAATTATCAAGAAATATACATGAGGAATTTTAGAATTTTCAAGGGATTTATAGACTCAAAAAATGTATAAAACTTCACAAATTTTAACAAAAAGAGTAAACAATCAACAAGAGAATACCACACATTTTTTAATCAAGATTTAACACATACAACATCACAAAAATGGCAAGAAAAAGATCAAGAACACATAGAAAGTTTTTTAGGAATTTTATAGAACAAAAATAAGCATGCAGGGGTGTATATAGCAGGTAAACAAGTGCATATAGCAAAAAAAACAACAAAAACGAAAAGAAAGACCCAGGCCCAAAGGGAATATGGATCCTGGACTATCCAAACGTATCAGGGACGTTGGATTGATCCAGGATCCTAAACCCTAGATCAAACGGTGCAAGCATATGGTCCAAGAGTGAACCAGACTGGTTCAGGTGAACCGGTCTGGTTCACGTCCCTTTAAAAACACAAGGGACCGGTCCACCTCTCACTTCTCACTTCTCACTCTCTCTCTAACTATTCTAGTGAGAGAAGCTCTCACTTCTCTCTTCTTCTCCGATCATCTTCTCCGATGAACACTACGACGGAGGTACGGTGGCTGCCGGTGGCGCCGCCGTACCTGAACACTTTTTCTGAAAAAATTTTATGTCGTTGTGTTCGTCTTGGACTCCTCTTCATGATTTCGAAACTCGTTTTTGGAAACGAAACTTAGATTTGAACAGATCTACGCTTGAATCTTACGTTCTAGGGTTTCAAATTTTTTTCTAATCTTCTGAAACTAAACCCTAACTTGACCTATTTTCTACGCTGATGATGATTATAAACTTGGATTCATGAAATAAACGATGAATCTTGGAGAAATTACATTTTAGGGTTCGGTTTTCGATCTTTTTCAAAGCTTTTCGAAGTTTTCGCTTCGATTCACCGTTTATTTTCAATTTTAAGCCTTCGATGACGATTATGAACAAAAACGAGAAGGTCTTGTATGTTTACCTGGATTTGAATGAGAGTTTCGAACGAATAGATCCTTGCAAGCTTCTGGTAAGTTTTAGACTGAAAATAAATCAGTTCTTCTTTTCTTCTTCTTCAGTTTGAATATGGTTTTCTCCTTCTTCTTCTCACTCTCGAAGTTCTTCGTGATCGTGATTGAATCTGTCACTGTAAGTGACGGAATATCACTTGAATTGCGAAGAAACACGATTCAATGATGAAGATTCAGTGATGAATCTCTGAGAATCGTCGTAATTTGCCTCAATTGTGCTGAGCTTTGATTCTGAAACTCTTAGGGTTTACGAATTCGAAATGTTTTTTGTGTGATAATTGTTGAATCTGGCTTTCTTATGATGAAATTGGTGTGGATTTGTTGTGAATTGATGTGGATTGGTATGAATTTGAGAGAGTTTGGATGGATTGTGGTTCTGGAAAAACGGTTAGGGTTTGAAGGTTCTTCAAACCTTCATCGTGTTCTTGTGAAATTTCTTGGTTTGATCCTTTTTGATTCTGGAGAGAGAATGAAATTGGTGTTTGTTGAGTTGGCGAGTTCTGAATGGGAGTCCCCTTTGCATTGAATGATGTGGCCTTTATATAGGCTGACAAGTGGATCTCTGGACCAATGTGTGACTGCCACGTGGACTGGACTTTACCTTGGACTGATTTCTGGACTTAGGGACCAATCTGCAATTGTGAAAACTAAAGGGCCCCCCTGCAAAAATAAAAAAAAAGGACTAGAAAACAAACTGGACAAAAATAGGACTATTCTGCAATTTAAAAAAAAGAGACTTAAAAATAAAATTCGAAATAAACAAAAAGGACTTAAAAATAAAATTTGAAACAAGAAAAAGGACTTGAATGCAATTTTTAGAAGTTTGAGGACATTATAAAAAAAAAATTAAAAATAAAATTGGACTAAAAATTGGTAAATTTGACTAAACGTAAAGTGAAACGATTAAAAATAACAAAACGGACTAAAACGAACCAATTACCTAAATGAGGTACTTTAAAGTAACCTCTCTCTGCCAAAATTTCGTGTGAAATGACCAAAATGCCCCTGGGGACCAAAACGACTCAAAAATGTCTCAGATGCAATTTTAAAGTGGTTTTTATCATGAAATTAAGGCAAGAACTTACCCAGACAAATTGAAAAGGCTCAGAGACAATTTTAAGAGATTAAACAGAGCTTTAACACATGAGAAGACTAAAATGCCCCCTAGGGGCTAAACTGACTCAAAATGACTTCAAATGCAATTTTTGAAATGGATTTTGACATAGAATTGAAATAAAGACTTATTCAAACCAATTGAAAAGACTCAAACAATTTTTAAAGGACTAAAATGAGTTTGGATAGGGGAAATGACTAAAATACCCTTTTTCATGAATTTTGCAAGTAATATTGAAATAAGATGCAGAGGAAGGTGCAATTGATCAGAGACATACCAAATGACTTGAAATGCAAGAAAAGAAGAATCGAGCTAGTATTTTTAGGTCCAAAATTAGGGTATAACACAAGTCAATAATACATTCATTCACGAACCACACCTAACACACTTCTTTGTAAGTAGATAAATAATTGAAATCAAATGAGCGAGGGTTATGAACACATCCGGCAATCAAGTTAACATCCACATCAAGTTATGTGTCCATCCAATTATCATTTCAAAATGCACAAAAACATGGATCAAAAGGTCTTTGAGGGTTGTAACTTGGCTTGGCTACAAATGAAAGGATATTTGTGGGATAATTGAATTCAAATGGCCAAGCATAAGGGAACATGACTTCTATTCACATTCAAAAGACAAATTTACATGAATCCCCTTAATTCAAAATAAACCCTTGGTGTTTAAGCATGACAAACCCTGATCTTGACAA